>NC_036875.1:25980595-26150744 GCF_002910315.2 Salvelinus sp. IW2-2015
TCGAAAGCCTTGACCAGGTCGTTGAAGACGGCTGCACAGTACTGTCTTTTATCGATGGCAGTTATGATATCGTTTAGGACCTTGAGCGTGGCTGAGGTGCACCCATGACCAGCTCGGAAACCGGAGTGCACAGTGGAGAAGGTACTGTGGGATTCGAAATGGTCAGTGATCTGTTTATTAACTTGGCTTTYGAAGACTTTAGAAAGGCAGGGCAGGATGGATATAGGTCTGTAACAGTTTGGGTCTAGAGTGTCACCCCCTTTGAAGAGGGGGATGACCGTGGCAGCTTTCCAATCCTTTAGGAATCTCGGACGATATGAAAGAGAGGTTAAACAGACTAGTAATAGGGGTTGCAACAATGGCGGCGGATCATTTTAGAAAGAGAGGGTCCAGATTGTCTAGCCCAGTTGATTTGTACGGGTCCAGGTTTTGCAGTTCTTTCAGAACATCTGCTATCTGGATTTGAGTGAAGGAGAAGCTGGGGAGGCTTGGGCAAGTAGCTGCAGGGGGTGCGGAGCTGTTGGTTGGGGTAGCCAGGAGGAAAGCATGGCCAGCCGTAGAGAAATGCTTGTTGAAATTCTCGATTATCGTGGATTTATCGGTGGTGACAGTGTTTCATAGCCTCAGTGCAGTGGGCAGCTGGGAGGAGGTGATCTTATTCTCCATGGACTTTACTGTGTCCCAGAACTTTTTGGAGTTAGAGCTACAGGATGCAAATTTTTGTTTAAAAAGCTAGCCTTTTCTTTCCTAACTGACTGTGTGTATTGGTCCCGGACTTCCCTGAAAAGTTGCATATCGCAGGGACTATTCGATGCTAGTGCAGTACGCCACAGGATGTTTTTGTGCTGGTCGTGGGCAGTCAGGTCTGGAGTGAACCAAGGGCTGTATCTGTTCTTAGTTCTACATTTTTTGAAAGGGTGAGGAAATTACTTTTAATGAACAACAAGGCATCCTCTACTGACGGGATGAGGTCAGTGTCCTTCCAGGATACCCGGGCCAGGTCGATTAGAAAGGCCTGCTCGCAGAAGTGTTTTAGGGAGCGTTTGACAGTGATGAGGGGTGGTCGTTTGACCGCGGAACCATAACGGATGCAGGCAATGAGGCAGTGATCGCTGAGATCCTGTTTGAAAACAGCAGAGGTGTATTTGGAGGGCAAGTTGGTCAGAAAAATATCTATGAGGGTGCCCATGTTTACGGATTTAGGGTTGTACCTGGTTGGTTCCATGATCATTTGTGTGAGATTGAGGGCATCTAGCTTAGATTGTAGGACTGCCGAGGTATTAAGTATATCCCAGTTTAGGTCACCTAACAGAACAAACTCTGAAGATAGATGGGGGGCAATCAATTCACATATGGTGTCCAGGGCACAGCTGGGAGCTGAGGGGGGGTCTATAACAGGTGGCAACAGTGAGAGACTTATTTCTGGAGAGAATAATTTTTAAAATTATACGCTCGAACTGTTTGGGCATAGACCTGGAAAGTATGACAGAACTTTGCAGGCTTTCTCTGCAGTAGATTGCAACTCCACCCTCTTTAGCAGCTCTATCTTGACAAAAATGTTGTAGTTGGGGATGGAGATCTCCGAATTTTTGGTAGCCTTCCTAAGCCAGGATTCAGACACGGCAAGGACATCAGGGTTGGCGGAGTGTGCTAAAGCAGTGAGTAAAACAAACTTAGGGAGGAGGCTTCTGATGTTAACATGCATGAAACCAAGGCTTTTATGGTTACAGAAGTCAACAAATGAGAGCGCCTGGGGGGACACAGGGCCTGGGTTAACCTCTACATCACCCGAGGAACAGAGGAGGAGTAGGTTGAGGGTATAGCTAAGGGCTATCAAAACTGGTCGTCTAATGCGTTGGGGGCAGAGAATAAAAGGAGCAGATTTCTGGGCGTGGTAGAATAGATTCAGGGCATAATGTACAGACGGGTATGGTAGGGTTCTGGTACAGTGGAGGTAAACCTAGGCATTGAGTGATGATAAGAGAGGTTGCATCTCTGAAGGCACTAGTTATGCTAGATGAGGTCACCGCATGTGTGGGAGGTCGGACAATAGAGGTATCTCAGGCATGTTGAGTGGGGCTAAGGGCTCCGCAGTAAAATTAAACAATGATAACTACCCTAAACAACAGTTTGCAAGGCATATTGACATTTGAGAGAGACATAAAGCGAGGCATAAAGCAATCACAGGTGTTGATTGGGTGTTGATAGGTGTTGATTGACAACAATGGGTAAGACAACAACAGCTAATCAGCTAAGACAACAACAACAGGTGAAATGGCGATGAATGGGCAGAGAGGGTCAGTTAACTACACACAGGGCCTGAGTTCGAGGCTGGGGCCGACAGATAAACAAAAATGGAGTAGCGTGATTAATGAACAGTCCAGCAGGCATCCACTATGTGTAGCCAGGTGATCATAGGGTCCAGTGAACAGCAATAGATGAAACAGGGAAGCCGTTAGGTAGTCATTACTACGCTAGCAAGCGGGAGACACTGCGTTCATAAAGTTAGCAGGCCGGGGCTAGCAGAAGCGTCTTCACCAACGTCCAAAGGCCGGTTGAGGGCACATCGAACGTAATTACGTCGGCAGACCAGTCGTGATGGATCGGCGGGGCTTCGTGTCAACAAAGGCTCCAGGCCAATTGGCAAAAGAGATATTGTAGCTGGAGTCATTTCGTTTGCTAGCCGGGAGATGTGCCTGGCTCGAGGCTAACTGGTGCTAGCTTTGGGACAAGGGCGTTAGCCACTATAGCCACTCGGTAGCAGCTTGATAGCTGCGAAGGTCCAGAGCTTACAGCAGGAATCTGGTGATGTAGTGGCTTCTAGTCATGTTAGTGAAGAGTCCGGGAGGCATCAGCTGTGTAGCCGATTGATCATAGGGTCCACTGAGCAGGCTGGGGAATGGGCCTGGCTCAAGGCTAGCTTCGGGGCTGGGCCACTCAGTAGCAGCTAGCTACCTGCGATTATCTGGAGTAATGGTCCAGAGCTTATGGCAGGAATCTGGTGATGTAGTGGAGGAAAGCAGTCCGATATGCTCAGGGTTGATATCGCGCTGTGCAGACTGGCGGGTATTATCCAGGCTAAAAGCGGCTGGTGTCTGAGCTAAAGCTAAAGGCCGCTAGCAGTGGCTAACAATGACTAAATAGCTAGTAGCTAATTAGCTGGTTAGCATCTGATGGCTAGCTAAGTCCTTCTCTGCAGCTGCCACCACAACACCTATTTTTTTATGTGATTTATGTTCCATTCCTGCGGTACAGTTGATAACCATGGCAATGAACGCACATTTAATTCGTAGTCCTATCACTTTGTACTGGCATCTCCAATCCAAAATTAAATCTAGAATCTCCTTCCTATTTTGCAACAAAGCCTCCTTCACTCAAGCTGCCAAACATACCCTCGTAAAACTGACTATCCTACCGATCCTTGACTTCAGCGATGTCGTTTACAAAATAACCTCCAACTCTCACCATTGTTCTCAACTGGAATACCTGGTTAAATAAAGGTGAAATAAAAAATATAAAAAACTGGCAAAGGTCTAATACTCACCGGGAGCCTCTTAGGATCCACTTCAGTTGATCCACCTTTACCGCTACCCTACCCCATTCATAAACGCTGTCTTACTTTTACTTTGTCTTACCGGAGGCAGCTGTTCTATCTTGCCGATGGACCAAAAATCCCACCAGCTGTATGTTATCCATGTCGTCGTACAGCCATGACTCGGTGAAACATAAGATATTACAGTTTTTAATGTCCTGTTGGTAGGATTCGGAGGTCATCCATTTTGTTATCCAATGATTGCACGTTGGCTAATAGGACTGATGGTAGAGGGGGTTTACTCACTCGCCTACTAATTCTCAGAAGGCAGCCTGACCTCCGCACCCTTTTTCTCTGTCTTCTCTTCACGCATATGATGGGGATTTGGGCCCGTTCCTGAGAAAGCAGTATATCCTTCGCGTCGGACTCGTTAAAACTTTTTATGGCTGCAATCCCGTTAACGGAATGGTGTTGTCTGCGTAGAGGTGGATCAAGGAATCACCCGCAGCAAGAGCGACATCATTGATATATATATATATATATACAGAGAAAAGAGTCGGCCCGAGACAACAGCCAGTGAAAGTGCAGGGCGCCAAATTCAAACAACAGAAATCTCATAATTAAAATTCCTCAAACATACATGTATCTTATACCATTTTAAAGGTAATCTTGTTGTTAATCCCCCAATGTCCAATTTTCAAATAGACTTTACAGCGAAAGCACCACAAACGATTATGATAGGTCACCGCAAAATCACAGAAAAACACAGCTATTTTTCCAGCCAAAGACAGGAGTCACAAAAAGCAGAAATAGAGAGAGAATTAATCACTAACCTTTGATCTTCATCAGATGACACTCATAGGACCTCATGTTACACAATACATATGTTTTGTTCGATTAAGTTCATATTTATATCCAAAAACCTCAGTTTACATTGGCGCCATGTTCAGAAATGCCTCCAAAATATCCGGAGAAATTGCAGAGAGCCACGTCAAATAACATAAATACTCATCATAAACTTTGATGAAAGATACATGTTTTACATAGAATTAAAGATACACTTGTTCTTAATACAACCGCTGTGTCAGATTTCAAAAATCTTTACGGCAAAAGCACAATATTCAATAATCTGAGAACAGCGTTCAGCCACAAAAGTAAAAGTAAGCCATACGGTTACCCGCCAAATTGTGCAGTAAGCCATACAGTTACCCGCCAAATTGTGCAGTCAACAAAACTCATAAAAAGCATTATAAATCTTCACTTACCTTTTGCTGATCTTCGTCGGAATGCACTCCCAGGACTCCCACTTCCACAAGAAATGTTTGTTTTGTTCGGTTATGTCCATCATTTATGTCCAAGTAGCTACTTTTGTTAGCGCGTTTAGTACACATATCCAAACGCTCATACAGGTCCAGGCGAACGTCGGACGAAAACTTCAAAAAGTTATATTACAGGTCGAATAAACTTGTCAAACTAAGTATAGAATCAATCTTTAGGATGTTGTTATCAAATATTCAATAACGTTCCAACTTGAGAATTCCTTTGTGTCTATAGAAGTAATGGAATGCATGTCGATATCAGGTGGAATGCGCGTGACCAGGGCTGTTAACAGCCCTTAGCCGTGGTATATTGGCCATATACCACACCCCCTCGTGCATTATTGCTTAAATATAGCCCCATGGCCTATTAAATGTTTTCCCAACTCAAATAATATTAGGCTATAAGAAAACAGAACGCAAAAAAAATACAAGCATATCCAGGCGGGTAAATTGACTGTCTCTCATTCCAAAGCAGGCTGTCCTAAACAGTAAGGGTTAAATGTTGGAAATTAAATGTAATCCAAAAGCATTGTCCAATTCAATAAAGGATCAGCAAATTTTTGATAAATATTTTCAGTAACCTACATTTGGGTGGCTTATATGTAATTGCCATAAAACAACGTATAAAAATAAATAATCTTTGCTCTATAGCCTACTAAAAGAGAAAGTGGGAATGATGAAAGCAGGCATTTCTGTTTTTTCCAGATTAAATAATGACTTTATCATCCCGGCAAACTGTAGGCTAATACGTTTAAATTCCTTAAGAAGAAGGGGTCACTTCAGTAGTGTTAGGAATTTTGTTAATAATAACTAAAACAATTTCTAGATTTAGATAAAACTATAACTAATTGAACTCTGCACGCCTAGTGAAAAGAGATTTGTGCTGTGGGTTATAAAGTAAGCARAAAGGGTCGTTAAACTATGGTTGAACTGACCCAAYTTAGCCCTGAGATGTTTAGATAAGGCAGTGAGTAACTTTTTAGGTCTTCCATTATCTTGAGTTGTCTGCTAAAGTGGTAATAAATTATAGTGAGCCTTCAGGAGAATAGATTATATTGTGTGTCATGTGTGTGCGCTGGGAAGTTGGAATGAACTTTTGAACCTGTTTTATATTGGTCAGGAGGAGGAGATTTATTCTGTAACCTATGACGTCATATCTTGTATATAAACTGTTGTTTATGGTCAAATGGGAGCGTGCTCCGAGAATAAATACTATTATCTAATTTTAATAAGACTGTATCCTGTCTATTTTATGTTAATAAGTATCTTACAAATTCTTATAAATAGACAGATTGATTTTAATTAATGAGTATATTAGAGGAATTATTTAATTCCCTTAACAGTAGTCAATGTGGACTGGAGAATATTCCGCAGTAGATTTAGGATACTTCTTGAGTCCTTCTGTCTCTCACTCCTTCTGGGCCCAACAATTTGCCACATAGTCGGCATATTTTTTCGGACCCTGTCCTCGGGTCTGGAAAGTGCTGTAATCCCAATGGAAGGACTCGGCATCAAGTATGTGATGTTTTTGGCTGCCAATTCTCTCTTGATCCCGTCGTAATCTTTTCTCTTCCTCAACAGCTCTGCAGAATAGTCATTGAAGATAGATATGCGCTTGTCCTTGTAGAATAGTTCTCCCTTGGTTCTCGACAGCTGCATTATCTCCTGTTTCGTCTCGAGGTTGAGAAGGCGCACGATGATAGCGTTGGGCCTCTGTGTGTCCTTCGCTCCGGGTCTGCTCTGGGCTGCAGTTGCCGTTCTGTGGGCCCCTTACATGACCAAAGGTGTAGCATTATCGATTTCTAAGACCTCCCTCAGCATCTTGTCCACAAATGTAGACATTTTCTGCCCCCTTTCTGCATTGGATTCGACCCGCAAAACTTGAATATATTGAATATTTATATCACTTGTTGGCCTATCCCTCTGTACTGGTGTAGATCTACTCACATCACTCCTCTCAGGATCCCTCCCCCTTGCCCCATCTTCTTCTACTTTCTTCACTTCCTCAGCATACAAAAACTTCAGCCCCATAGGCACCCCAACAATTAAAACATACCGCTTCTTTCCCGAATGCTACACATACTGTACCTTTGTCTTGTGCCCTTCTGCACACTTCTCACACCTAAGAACCTCCCTCCTACACACTGCTGCCACATGGCAATAAGCTTTACATCTGTAACAATGTATTCGGTACAAAAGCTGGTACTGGATAACTGATATATCCCAACATCACTTTGTCGGGGAAATTCCAAAGCACCTAACTCCATTTTCATCCACTCTGAAACCACAAATGGATCAGCCAAAAGGCAATGGTCCACTTTTGCAAAAAATGTCACTCCTACTACCGTCAGGCTCATCTTTATCCAGAGTGCAAGCCTCGGACTCCCGAGAACTTCACCACACCTACCACCTCCGATACTTCTCCCTCAGCGACCTATCATTTAAAGAGTAGCCTGGATTCAAAAATAAATAAATAAGAAACAAAAAAGGGGTGTAGCCCATAAACCTGCCTGGATTAGACATTCCCTACACTCCGTTATAAACTATGAATTATAAACTGGGTGGTTCGAGTCCTGAATGCTGATTGGCTGACAACCGTGGTATATCAGATCCTATACCACGGGTATGACAAAACATTTATTTTTACTGCTCTAATTACGTTGGTAACCAGTTTATAATAGCAATAAGGCACCTCAGGGGTTTGTGGTATATTGCTAATATACATGGCTATGGGCTGAATCCAGGCACTCCGTGTTGCGTCGTGCTTAACAGCCCTTAGCCGTGGTATATTGGCCATATACCACACCCCCTCGTGCGTTATTGCTTAAATATAGCCCCATGGCCTATTAAATGTTTTCCCAACTCAAATAATATTAGGCTATAAGAAAACAGAACGCAAAAGAAATACAAGCATATCCAGGCGGGTAAGTTGACTGTCTCTCATTCCAAAGCAGGCTGTCCTAAACAGTAAGGGTTAAAATGCTGGAAATTAAATGTAATCCAAAGGCATTGTCTAAATCAATAAAGGATCAGCAAATGTTTGATAAATATTTACATTTCTCCTCCTGTCTTCGATTCGGTGTACAGCTCACTCTGCTTACAGTTTCTACCATTCTTCAACAAACCATCTCCATTTTCCCCTACATTTTTAACAATTCAAGATCACCCTCTTCCTCCCTCTCTCTCTTCGACCTCCTCTGCCTCTCTTTTTCTCTCCATTCCTCCTCCGTAATCCAAGTATACGTCTCCTTATGATAATAATGCACTGGATTCGGAAAGTATTCAGACCCCTTGACTTTATCCATACTTTGTTACATTACAGCCTTATTCTAAAATTGATTAAATAAATGTTTTTACTCATCAATCGACACACAATACCCCATAACAACAAAGCGAAAACAGGTTTAGAAATTTTTGCAAGTTTATTAAACATTTCAAATGGATACCTTATTTACATAAGTATTCAGACCCTTTGCTATTAGATTTGATATTGAGCTCAGGTGCATCCTGATTACATTGACCGTCCTTGAGATGTTTCTACAACTTGATTGGAGTCCACCTGTGGTAAATTCAATTGATTGGACATGATTTGGAAAGGCACAGACCTGTCTATATAAGGTCCCATAGTTGACAGTGGATGTCAGAGCAATAAACAAGCCACGAGGTCGAAGGAATTGTCCATAGAGCTCTGAGACAGGATTGTGTTGAGGCACAGATCTGGGGAAGGGTACCAAAAAAATTCTGGAGCATTGAAGGTCCCCAAGAACACAGTCACCTCCATCGTTCATAAATGACAAACAAGATTCTCTGCTCTGATGAAACCCAGATTGAACTCTTTGGCCTGAATGCCAAGTGTCACGTCTGGAGGAAACCTGGCACCATCCCTACGGTGAAGCATGGTGGTGGCAGCATCATGCTGTGGGGATGTTTTTCAGCGGCAGGGACTGGGAGACTAGTCAGGATTGAGGGAAATCCTTAGGCCTTCTCTGAAGGCCAAGAAGGCCCTGATGGTTCCCCACTGACTGATACTGTTTAGTCGTTGTTGTGGTGGGATTGGCGTGAGGGGTCCGTGGGTGGCTTTTGTCCATTTCTTTAGAATACTCATTGTTAGAATTTTTTTTGTTTCCAAATCAGATGTTATATACTATATTAATTGAACATAATATATCAATTCTATTATTTAAAATGGCCAATTTGGGTGCAATCAGTTAGATGAATTTCTGAAATCAAATTATATTTCAACAAAATAATGTTTCAGGAATACTAATTTGATCTGTTTCTAACTACAGAAAAGATTAGAGAACTATCTGAGGTGGTGGGTGTCATGGCTTGTTGAAATGACATGGAACGACACTTTAGATACTGTAGCTATGCCCAGTGAGGCTGGAATTTATCCAGTTTGTGAAAAATTCTAAATATGTTACCACTTGAGCCGGTCTACCACCCCCTTCAAGAAGTTTGTCTATGGTATGTTATGGCTGCATTTTAGTGGCTTCTGCCAACTTCCAATTAGTCCCCTACCATTGGCACGGCCCCTATGGTCCTGCCCATAGACACTTGTTATTGATGGTAGGGTTTAGGAGGCGATTATGGTCTGGGAAAGATGCCAGCACACTTCCAAATGATCCTTCACTAAATGCTGTAGCACCCATTGGCATGCGTTCTTGATAAATGTAGTACATTGATTTGATGTCTTAAATTCTACATGATATATAATTTGAAGACATGATGAAGATCATCCACCAGGCACACAGAGCCAAGGTATCCCTCTCTTTTTGACATCTTACATAATTCACATACACAATAACCCTGTTAAATCTGTTCCATTTCTTTCTTCTAAATAATTGTATTTTATAAATCCAATCAAAAAGATTGATTTCCTGTTTGCAGATGAACAAGTTGGTGATGAGTTTGGAGGACGATGACATGCTCATTCTTGACCTGGCATAGTCATCTTCTTTTGTGCACATACAGTACCCTTGTTGACCAAAGTGTGTGCTATGTTATTTTATGAGTAGTAACTGTACATTCAGTCAACATCCTGGTAATGAAATGTTGTCAAAGCGGATGGCCCTGTTTTATGCCTGTTTTTGTTGTTGCGGCAAATGAAACAGAATTGGCCTTCTTCAGGAAAGAGGATTATGAGCTCCTTTAAAGCCAACCCCCAACCCACCTGGTGGTGACGGGTGTTTACTGGCCTTCATTCACCATGGGAGAGGTGATTCAGATCTGACATGGAGGATACACATGGATGGAAGATGGAAGGGGGATCCTTTCGCTTCTGCGCATGTGTTTCTTTACCGCTATGCTCACATCCTTTCCCTTCACATTTCTCACTGTCAATATTGAATGATACTTCTTCAGGATTTACCAGTGAAACGTCCATGCAGCATCTGCATACCAACCATTTGATCTCAATCAGTTTCATGGGGGATATGCATTTAAATCATCTTGAGTTATACAGTGTTGTTTCGAAGTAGCCTACAAGTGTTGTTTTGAATGATTTATTGTACGGTGAGTGAATTTTAGAGCAGAGGGTGTTAACAAACTGTATCATAGCCTACCTGTGTATTTTGCATAGTGACGGGTATTCCCCCCTCACCACGGAGCGCCAGATCTGTCACAGTCTGTCTCAGTAGCCTACTCTCTGTATAGCAAAGTTATCATTAGAACTTAGTAGCCTATTTTTTGCTCCTGCTGAGGTAGGCTCCGTTTTAACGTTAGCTTCTTACTTCATCCTTCTTGGATAAGGAATACTAGCCAGAGCCCTTCAACGTTACTGCAATAGAAGTCTCTGCCGGCAGCTAGCCATCTGACTGACATCAATAAGCGACTACCAGTTGTGCACTCATTCTCAGAGAGTCAGTTTTTGTTTGTTTTGGGGGATGTCTGTAGACACAGCAGGAGTCATGGGACGTTTTTAAAATGGCATTTTGTCCGGCATCTCGCAAACACACTGTCATCTGCGTCTCTAGTTTTGCCTACTTCTCTAGTGCCCCATGGTGCACGTTTTGGTTTTTGCCCTAGCACTACACAGCTTATTCAAATAACCAACTCATCACCAAGCTTTGATTATTTGAATCAGTTGTGTAGTGCTAGGGCAAAAAAAAAAGTGCACCCAGGACAATCCAGATGTGCAAAGCTCTTACCCAGAAAGACTCAGCTGTAATTACTGCCCAAGGTGACTCTAACTCAGGGATGTGAATACTTATGTAAATGAGATATTTCTGTATTTAATTTTCAATACATTTGCACACATTTCTAAAAACATGTTTTCACTTTGTCATTACGGGGTATTGTGTGTAAATGTGTCAATTAAAAAAAATATATATATATTTTGAATTCAGGCTGTAACTCCAAAAAATGTGGAATGAGTCGAGGGGTATGAATACTTTCTGAAGGCACTGTATATTATTTGATTATGTTGAAATGGTCCTGGAATAATGGAGGCAGCTTCTGTTTTCTTTGCAACTTGTAGCCTAACTGCATGGTTCTAAATCAATAGTTGTTTAGTAGTCCGAATAAGTCGGAAACATTAACTTGTTTGACCATGCTGTAGGTCATGTTTGTTACATGCAATATGCTTTGTGGACTTGTGATGAAACACAGGTGTGGTTGAATTTATTCTGCCACCGTGTCTTCTTATTGTCTCTGCCTTAGGCCTATATATCAAGGTGGCAAGGCGTATGAACTAACAGGTTATAAAGGAAAAAACATAATTATCACAACACAGGTTGGAATATGGCAATTTTTTTCTGGCCTCCCCAGGGATTTTACCCATGCACCGATACTGCATAAGTGATCTTGTTGCACTACATGTAATGAGGACATGAATAAGGGGTCCTTAAGGTATTGCTGACACTGCTCATTCCTGATCCAATTTAGGATTTTAGACAAATCTAACAGTTGATCAAATCTCTGGACATATCTTTTAGGAATCAAAGTTTTGAGAGAAATATTATTTAAAGTCATATCTTTTTTTGGAGAGTTTGAAATGTAGATCCTTTGCTCTCGACAAGGGCATGTCCAGGCATAGAGCGGACATGGAAATTAACATTATTGAAAGTCTTTTGAAAATAACCCCCCAAAATATTTTCCCTTATAAGTTTCCCCTATATATACATTTGAAGTTCAAATAATGCAACAAAATAACTATAAAAATAAAAGTTTCCCTGCCAGACAAAGATTATTCCGACTTTCAAGAATCACTATGCTAATTTCCTGCTATTCTACACATTTTGCCACAAGGCTGTAAGAAAATGTAGCAGTTTTAAAGCTCATTTCCTGTAATGAAAAAAATTATTTTCATGCGGTGGTGTGTACTACGCCAGTGAGTGAAGTATTCCCCCTTGCTGAGATGGTCCAAATATGGCACGTACTGTATGCTTAAATATTCAATAGAAAAAAGAAAGGCACTCTTACCACAGGAGGGACCACTGGCTTTTCTTAGTCTTTATTTCACACAGAAAGGTACTGTATTACTCACATGACAACGAATCACAATAAAAAGTATCACAGATATACACTCCCCTGCATATGTATTTGGACACTGACGCTAACATTTTTAATTTACCTCTATAATCCAGGATTTTTTAAATTTGAGATAGAATGTTTCATATTAAGCGACAGTACAGAATGTCAGCTTTTATTTGAGGGTATTTTCATACATATCTGTTTTAACATTTTAGAAATGAAAGTAAGTATTTTAGAAATCATAAGTGTTTGGACATATTCACTTATTTAAGTGATAGGCCCGAAACGATATCTCGGGCATTAACAACACCTGTGCCAATATATCCTCCAAACACCGCCTTCGAGGGCATTATAACTTTTATACAACGGTTACCAACATATTCAAATAAAGATTGACATATTTTCATAAAGAATGTTATTTTGATTAATGTATTCATACTATTCCATCCTTCCACAAGATATAGTCCTGACAAATCTAGGGTTGCTAGAGAYGCGACCCAGTCGTTGTAGTGGTCTGGGTGTAGCTGGTGCAGAGGAGTCAGGCGCAGGACAGCAGAGATGAGTAAAACAAGTAACTTTACTCAAATATTCCAATAACATGTCGTAATACTGAGCCCACAATAACGGACCGAACATACATAAAACAATCATGCACAAAAACCATGGTGAAAACAGAGGGTTAAATAATGAACATGTAATTGGGGTATTGAAACCAGGTGTGTAAAACAAAGACAAACAAATGGAAAATGAAAAGTGGATCGGCGATGGCTAGAAGGCCGGTGATGTCGACCGCCAAACGCCGCCCGAACAAGGAGAGGGACCGACTTCGGCGGAAGTCGTGACAGTCGTTCAGTCTTTTTGTTCTGTATCTATGGATGTGACCCAGTCGTTCGTTCTAAATGTTCCATTGCCATACTGGCTGGCAACGTTCTTATCCCTTGCTTGCTAGCTAGCCAACTACGGCTAACTTAGTCATGTCAAAACGGCAAGGTAGCTCTGCGCATAAACCTTGCTGTCTGTCTCTCCGACATTTGCAACATTGTTTCAATATTCAAATTCGGTCTCCTGCTGACCCATAGTAATGAACGTGTTGGGAGTCACGACGAGACAGACAGACAGGCAGGCAGCGTTTCTCAGCCAGTTGAAATCATGAGTCAGCTGGCATAATTTTATGGATATATACAAAACAAATCTATTGAAAAGAGGTAAAACAAAATGCAGCTAATTTGCAGTCTTTCCAGCTTCAGTTTGAAGTGATTGTGTTACTGTAGCTGTGTTGTTGGCTAGCTCCTCTGGACAACAGTGTCCTGAAGAGTGAGAACATTTTCTATGCCAGGCGAAATCGCGCCTCATTAGCTCATTAATATCAAAATAAATGTCACTAGAAAACAGCTTAAACAAATCGCAGAGCCCACTATCCAACTACCTCCTGTTAATAATTATACTTGGTATATGCGCTTTGTTAAGCTACATTGAGAAACTAGATGAGAAAATGTGTCAAAATCACTGAGAATGTACGATATGATAGCATTATCTTAGTATGTAATTTCAGTCTTTGACAAGAACCCTAGGCTTCTCTTGGGTAAAGGGATAAGGAGAAGACTGTCACAATTTTTTGGTCGACCACCACTTGACAAGAGCTCCCAACCTAAAGTGCCTGGATTCTGCCTCTACTTTGAAGCTGCACGGCCTTATAATGGCGCTAGAGATCTAGACAGCACAGTCTGTGGATTTTCTGTTCAGCTGTGTGTTGCTGCTGTCGCTCCCAGACAGACAATCTGTGTGGAGCTCCAGTCCCAACAGCATCATTATGTAAGGAGACAGGAAACTTACATCATCATGGTCACAAAACACATAACTGCTGTCAACCTGGGAAATGAACAATTATCTGAAGGGAAAGTGTCTTCAGCACACACAAGATGCGATATACACCCACCACCCTTCCATATGTATTTGGTCAGTGAAGCTAAAATAGACAAATGTAGCTCTATACTCCAGCATTTTGGATTTGAGCTCAAATGTTTCATATGAGGCAACAGTACAGAATGGCACCTTTTTATTTTAGGATATTTTCATACATATCTGTTTTGCCATGTGATGAAGCCATAAGTATTTGGATAAATACTATGTATTAAAGCAGTCAAAAGTTTAGTATTCGGTCCCATATTCCTTGTACGCAATGACTACATCAAGCTTGTGACTCCACAAACTCATTGGATGCATTTACAGCTTGTTTTGGGTTATTTTTTGCCCAATAGTAACTGCATGGTGAGCAGATAAGATGTTTTCTGAAGACTTCTAAATTAATCCTGATAATGCCATGATTAAAAAAAATTGAATAAAAGTGACTCCAAAATGGCACAACATTTATTCACCATTCAGTTCTTATTGGGCTACACTTTTGACAATTTAATTAAGCAATAAGGCACGAGGGGGTGTGGTATAAGGCCAATAGGGGGTGTGGTATGAGGCCAATATACCACAGCTTAGTGCTGTTCTTAAGTACGACGCAACACAGAGTTCCTGGAGACAACCCTTAGCAGTGGTATATTGGCCATATACCACAAACTCCTGCGGTGCCTTATTGCTATTATAAACTGGTTACCAATGTAATTAGAGCTTTAAAAATAACTGTTTTGTCATGCCTGTGGTATACAGTCTGATATACCATGGATGTCAGCCAATCAGCATTCAGGGCTTGAACCACGGAGTTTATAATACATTTTATACAATGGGTGGATCTAATCCTGAATGCTGATTGGTTAAAACCGCATTCCAGATGGTGTCTATTCCACAAATTGCCACCGGCTAAATCTATGAAGTTAAAATGCCTATTTACTCTGTTCCATATGTAACAGTATAACTTTAGTACGTCCCCTCGCCCCGACACGGGCGCGAACCAGGGACCCTCTGCACACATCAACAACTGACACCCACGAAGCGTCGTTACCCATCGCTCCACAAAAGCCGCGGCCCTTGCAGAGCAAGGGGAAACCCTACATATTGGTTTCAGAGCAAGTGACGTAACTGATTGAAACGCTACTAGCGCGTACCCGCTAACTAGCTAGCCATTTCACATCCGTTACACATATGACTGCGCAATCCACTGTCTCATCAGCCCAGGCAGGGAAGTTATAAACTTGATCTCCACTATAAAAAGCATCTAGACATTATCTCACATTTCTTTTAGACTAACATTTAGTTTTCAACAGCGGAGAAGCCCTGACTGGAGAGATGGAGACAAGCTGTTGCAATAAACTCAAAATGTTACAATAAACTTTGGGTGCATTCAACAGTGTGAATTTCTTTGCTGTGTGTTTTTTTTATTTATTCTGAACTCTACACAGGTGAACTCTCTCCAGTTGAGGGCATTGCCCACCGAGGGTAAGGATGTGATGGCCAGTAGAGTCAGAACACCAAGTCCCAGAATGCCAGAGGAAAGATATAGATCCGACCTTCATGCCTGGTGCTCCACACAGGATTGCGCTACATCTGTCTTCACCTGGATGGGCACAAACACCGTTTACTGGAAAACCATATGATACCCTGATGCAGATAAAAGCATAAAAATGGAAGATGAGAGAGATGAGTGTGGGTGGAACACAGATCTGTGGATCAACTAATGAGCATGCACAGCCCTCTCCCACTGTTCTGAACAACACTCCATGGGAGAGCTGGGTGCGTGAGCAGCATCCTGTCACCAGGAAGCAGCTCTTTAAAGGGTCAGAGCCTGTTAATTAGGCCTTAGCCACATTGTTAGCCTATGCCCACCGTGGGGTTTCCCGGATCACAGGGCAGGGGCTCCTCTGGGGCATCAGTCGGACAGCAGGTGTGTCCTCATGTCACCCAGAGGCATGCTGGTCCTGTGGAGCTGGAAGAGGTCTTGAAGCTGTTATTACATACTAATATAAGGCCTACATATTGTAATTACACAGTCGTTACAATGGCATTTGGAAACACATAAGAAAAAAGGGAAAACTTAATGTTGCATATAATGCAAGAACCAACCAACATGAAACCTTCTCTCTATTGTGAAATAGCCAAATATCATTCTTGAAAGAATTGACAAATAGGAGTCATATTAGTAAGAGCCATATTAGTAAGCGTCATATTAGTAAGAGTCATATTAGTAGCTTAAATCTACTTGTAGCCATAATAATGTCTGCCACTGCATTCTCGAATGGGCTTACATTTTCATGAAGGCTATCATAAAAATATCACATGCCCCTTTTCCTGTCCAAGTATCACATTATGTAAGTTTCCTCTGCTAATCATGAAACAAACAAAGTGACAACAGAAGAATAGAATAATAATTGTATGACAATATTTTGTTCTTTGAGGAGCATATTACATTAACTTGTGTTGTTTATGTATCAGAATCTGCAATATGCCTTGCAGAACCACAGTTTATAAATACTGTAGTATCTTTGGCAGAACTGTGTTATAACAAGACACAGCCCACATGCTGTAGCTTGGTCCATCTGGGCACCGAAGATAAATACAGTCGTGCAGAACCAACCCATGGCAGAACACCCGTGCAACTTGCAGGTCCTTGCGATCCGACTACACAGATAATAATAACACAGCTGTTTCATAATATGCAGTATAATAAAATGAGACTTGTAAAACACACTGACTGGTGTGTATGAGTCTGATATGAAATGTTGCTGCATTGTTATTGAAAGACTTTCAGTCGCATCATTCGTTTTTTTTGTGTTATATAGCAGTTTAAATAAAAACGTTTGGCTTAAAGCGGTTACATATGAGGTTTGAACAGTTATGCGTACATACTACAAAGGTCTCGTGTGGCTCAGTTGGTAGAGCATGGCGCTTGCAACGCCAGGGTTGTGGGTTCATTCCCCACGGGGGGACCAGGATGAATATGTATGAACTTTCCAATTTGTAAGTCGCTCTGGATAAGAGCGTCTGCTAAATGACTTAAATGTAAATGTAATGCAGAAAAGTACAAAAAAACTCTATAATTTCTGTGGAACATTATTGCAGACTTTTACAGGCAGATGTCACTGTTGCACTGTGCTTGGAGAGTCAAAGAGACGTGATTGAGGAGCTTTGCCAAATACAAATTGGAGGTGCTCACTCTTACATGTTTTCAACCTCACAACTGGAGTGGTCTTATGAGATAAGACAATCTCTCGGGGCACTTGTTATGTAGATCTATTTGCCTCAATTCAAAATTAATGGTAAAGATAAGCACCATGCAAATTCTGTATTTTATTCTGCGCTTATCTTTTCTATTCATTTGAGGTTTAACCAGACATGCCAATGACATGGGATGTGGATCCACCACGACATTAGATTTTAATGTAAAAAAAAAACATCCGGTGAACTGTCCCTTTATTAGTTCATAAAAGGTTTTATTAACTCTTGTCCTTACCCCTGTCCCCACTCACTCACTCATCCAAACATCCTTATCCATCCTTCACACGTTACTTCATCACTCTGGGATATTTATTTCCATAAAATGGACCCAAACAGAGTCCTCCACAAGTTCTTTTACATGTGATTTACTTAGGGAGAGGCCGAAATGTACACAATAGTTAGAAATCTCATGTGTGCCTGATGATGCCCCTCCTCCCTGGTTCTCTGCTGGGCGCGCAATATCAAGTGCGCTTAGTGTGGTCTCAATAAAATGATCCAAAGCCTATACCAGCCTTTCTCAAACCCCGGTCTTGACTGTTTGTCTTGATTATGATTGTTTTATTTGTGTGTTCTGCGCCATATTTGCCTAAAATAAATACTTGTCATAAGCCAACTTTGGCATGCGCTGGACTATGCATGCCGCAGTAAACAAATTGTGTTGCCATGGACACAAACACACACACACGCACACACACACACACACAAGCTAGCTAGCCCTGCTGCGCAGCCTGCACGCTCTCTCTCTCTCCCTGGATTTGTTTCAAATAACAGCTGCCCGCCAAAACCGGTCTGTGTAATATGTCAGACTTGCCTCAGCAATGATGCTATGAAGCCATCGAAAATGCGCAGACATTTAGAAACAAAGCATCAAAGAATCTCAAGGATAAACCAGACGATTTTTTTTGCAGCGGATTTACGTCCATAATAATATGAAATGCTCTGAGACCAGGTTGATCACATGCATAAATTGATTGGGTAACATCTGAGCAAAACTGCTAATTTTCGAGGATTACTTCCCCTCACAATCTGATCCACGCCCGGGAAAGCAGTGGATGCTTAATTAGTTCACCAGCACTGAAGAAACTCATAGTTTGTCACCGGTTCTTGATAATAAACTATTACCAGTTTTTTTATTAAATGTTTTATTTAACCATTATTTAACTAGGCAAGTCAGTTAAGAACAAATTCTTATTTCCAATGACGGCCCCCCGGGCCAAACCCGGACGACACTGGGCCAATTGTGCGCCGCCCGATGGGACTCCCAATCACGGCCAGATGTGATTCAGCCTGTCCTGTGACCAAGGCCTGCGCACTCGTTTTAATTAGATGCGTCTCTGGCTGTTCAGTAGTGGAGAATACCCCCAACTCTGCGAGATGGCAGTGAGACCAGATTCTCCTCTTTTGGTGCAACAAAATCAAAATATTGCAGTTGAAAACACCTTGACACCTCTGGGGTGTCCCTGGCACAAAAAAGTTTGAGAAAGGCTTGCCTATACTATAGGTTATAGGCCTAGGCTATATGATAATCATTTATCGCCCTCCAGGTTCCCTTGGAGAGTTCATCAATGAGCTTGACGCCCTGATAAGTTCCTTTCCTGAGGATGGCTCACCTCTCACAGTTCTGGGTGACTTTAACCTCCCCACGTCTACCTTTGACTCATTCCTCTCTGCCTCCTTCTTTCCACTCCTCTCCTCTTTTGACCTCACCCTCTCACCTTCCCCCYCTACTCACAAGGCAGGCAATACGCTTGACCTCATCTTTACTAGATGCTGTTCTTCCACTAATCTCATTGCAACTCCCCTCCAAGTCTCCGACCACTTACCTTGTATCCTTTTCCTCTCGCTCTCATCCAACACTTCCCACACTGCCCCTACTCGGATGGTATGCGCCGTCCACAACCTTCGCTCTCTCTCCCGCTACTCTCTCCTCTTCCATCCTATCATCTCTTCCCTCTGCTCAAACCTTCCTCAACCTATCTCCTGATTCTGCCTCCTCAACCCTCCTCTCCTCCCTTTCTGCATCCTTTGACTCTCTATGTCCCCTATCCTCCAGGCCGTCTCGGTCCTCCCTCCTGCTCCGTGGCTCGACGACTCATTGCGAGCTCACAGAACAGGGCTCCGGGCAGCCGAGCGGAAATGGAGAAAACTCGCCTCCCTGCGGACCTGGCATCCTTTCACTCCCTCCTCTCTACATTCTCCTCTTCTGTCTCTGCTGCTAAAGCCAATTTCTACCACTCTAAATTCCAAGCATCTGCCTCTAACCCTAGGAAGCTCTTTGCCACCTTCTCCTCCCTCCTGAAATCCTCCTCCCCCTCCTCCCCCTCCTCCTCTCTGCTGATGACTTCGTCAACCATTTTGAAAAGAAGGTCGACGACATCCGATCCTCGTTTGCTAAGTCAAACGACACCGCTGGTTCTGCTCACACTGCCCTACCCTGTGCTTTGACCTCTTTCTCCCTCTCTCTCTCCAGATGAAATCTCGCGTCTTGTGACGGCCGCGCCAACAACCTGCCCGCTTGACCCTATCCCCTCCTCTCTTCTCCAGACCATTTCCGGAGACCTTCTCCTTACCTACCTCGCTCATACAACTCATCCTTGACCGCTGGCTACGTCCTTCCGTCTTCAAGAGAGCGAGAGTTGCACCCTTCTGAAAAAACCTACACTCGATCCCTCCGATGTCAAACAACTACAGACCAGTATCCCTTCTTTCTTTTCTCTCCAAAACTCTTGAACGTGCCGTCCTTGGCCAGCTCTCCTGCATATCTCTCTCAGAATGACCTTCTTGATCCAAATCAGTCAGGTTCAAGACTAGTCATTCAACTGAGACTGCTCTTCTCTGTGTCACGGAGGCGCTCCGCACTGCTAAAGCTAACTCTCTCTCCCTCTGCTCTCATCCTTCTAGATATCGGCTGCCTTTGATACTGTGAACCATCAGATCCTCCTCTCACCCTCTCCGAGCTGGGCATCTCCGGCGCGGCCCATGCTTGGATTGCGTCCTACCTGACAGGTCGCTCCTACCAGGTGGCGTGGCGAGAATCTGTCTCCGCACCACACGTGCTCTCACCACTGGTGTCCCCCAGGGTCTGTTCTAGGCCCTCTCCTATTCTCGCTATACACCAAGTCACTTGGCTCTGTCATATCCTCACATGGTCTCTCCTATCATTGCTATGCAGACGACACACAATTAATCTTCTCCTTTCCCCCTTTGATAACCAGGTGGTGAATCGCATCTCTGCATGTCTGGCAGACATATCAGTGTGGATGACGGATCACCACCTCAAGCTGAACCTCGGCAAGACGGAGCTGCTCTTCCTCCCGGGGAAGGACTGCCCGTTCATGATCTCGCCATCACGGTTGACACACTCCATTGTGTCCTCCTCCCAGAGTGCTAAGAACCTTGCGTGTCCTGGACAACACCCTGTCGTTTCTCAACTAACATCAAGGCGGTGACCCGTTCCTGTAGGTTCATGCTCTACAACATTCGCAGAGTACGACCCTGCCTCACGCAGGAAGCGGCGCAGGTCCTAATCCAGGCACTTGTCATCTCCCGTCTGGATTACTGCAACTCGCTGTTGGCTGGGCTCCCTGCCTGTGCCATTAAACCCCTACAACTCATCCAGAACGCCGCAGCCCGTCTGGTGTTCAACTTTCCCAAGTTTCTTCACGTCACCCCGCTCCTCCGCTCTCTCCACTGGCTTCCAGTTGAAGTCGCATCCGCTACAAGACCATGGTGCTTGCCTACGGAGCTGTGAGGGGAACGGCCCCTCCGTACCTTCAGGCTCTGATCAGGCCCTACACCCAAACAAGGGCCACTGCGTTCATCCACCTCTGGCCTGCTCGCCTCCCTACCTCTGAGGAAGTACAGTTCCCGCTCAGCCCAGTCAAAACTGTTGCTGTCTGGCACCCCAATGGTGGAACAAACTCCCTCACGACGCCAGGTCAGCGGAGTCAATCACCACCTTCCGGAGACACCTGAAACCCACCTCTTTAAGGAATACCTAGGATAGGATAAAGTAATCCTTCTAACCCCCACACTTAAAAGAGTTAGATGCACTATTGTAAAGTGGTTGTTCCACTGGATATCATAAGGTGAATGCACCAATTTGTAAGTCGCTCTGGATAAGAGCGTCTGCTAAATGACTTAAATGTAATGTAAATGTAATATGAAGAGCACGCTCGCAGAAGCACAGGGCAAAGTTATATTTCTAAGAAAATGTACTTCCTTCCCGAGATTGTGCGCTGCTGAGATGGTGCATTTAAGAGATAATGCCAGAGAAGGATAAAGTGCTTGGAGGATAAAGTGCATTCGGAAAGTATTCAGACCCCTTGGCATTTTCCACATTTTGTGACGTTTCAGCCTTAAACTAAAATGTATTACATTATTTGTTTTCCTCATCAATCTATACACAGTACCCAATAATGACAAAGTGAAAACAGGTTTTTCGACATTTTTGCAAATGTATTAAAATAAAAAAACAGAACTCACTTATTTACATAAGTATTCAGACCCATTGTTATGAGACTCGAAATGGAGCTCAGCTGCATCCTGTTTCCATTGATCATCCTTGAGATGTTTCTACAACTTGATTGGAGTCAACCTGTGGTCAATTCAATTGATTGGACATAATTTGGAAGGCACACACCTGTCTATATAATGTCCCACAGTTGACAGTGGATGTCAGAGCAAAAAAACAAGCCATGAGGTTGAAGGAATTGTCCGTAGAGCGCCGAGACAGGATTGTGTCAAGGCACAGATCTGGGGAAGGGTACCAAAACATTTCTGCAGCATTGAACACAGTGGCTTCCATCATTCTTAAATTGAAGAAGTTTGGAACCACCACAAATCTTCCTAGAGCTGGCCGCCCGGCCAAACTAAGCAATCAGGGAAGAAGGGCCTTGATCAGGGAGGTGACCAAGAACCCGATGGCCACTCTGACAGAGCTCTAGAGTTCCTCTGTGGAGATGGGAGAACCTTGGTTGTCCCAGAAGGACAACCATCTCTGCAGAACTCCACCAATCAGGCTTTATGGTAAAGTGGCCAGACGGAAGCCACTCCTCAGTAAAAGGCACATGACAGCCTGCTTGGAGTTTCCCAAAGGGCACCTGAAGACTCTCAGACTCTCAGACCATGAGAAACAAGATTCACTGGTCTGATGAAACCAAGATAGAACTCTTTGGCCTGAATGCCAAATGTCACATCTGGAGGAAACCTGGCACCATCTCTATGGTGAAGCATGGTGGTGGCAGAATCATGCTGTGGGGGTGTTTTTCAGCGGCAGGGACTGGAAGATTAGTCAGGATCAAGGGAAAGATGAACGGAGCAAAGTACAGAGAAATCCGTTATGAAAACCTGCTCCAGAGCTCTCAGGACCTCAGACTGGGACGAAGGCTCACCTTCCAACAGAACAACGACTATAAGCACATAGCCAAGACAATGCAGGAGTGGCTTCGGGACAAGTCTCTGAATGTCCATGAGTGACCCAGCCAAAGCCCGGACTTGAACTCGATCGAACATCTCTGGAGAGACCTGATAATAGCAGTGCAGCGACGCTCCCCAACCTGACAGAGCTTGAGAGGATCTGTAGAGAAGAATGGGAGAAACTCCCCAAATACAGGTGTGCCAAGCTTGTAGCGTCACACCCAAGAAGACTCATGGCTGTAATCACTGCCAAAGGTGCTTCAACAAAGTACTGAGTAAAGGGTCTGAATACTTACGTAAATGTGATTTTTCCGTTTTTATTTTTTAATAAACGTGCAACTTTTCTACAAACCTGTTTTCATTTGTCATTATGGCGTATTGTGTGTAGATTGATGAGGAAAAAAACATTTAATTACATTAAGAATAAGGCTATAACATAACAAAATGTGGAAAAAGTCAAGGGGTCTGAAAACTTTCCGAATGCACTGTATATTGGCACGGGTGTTAGTTCGTCTCGGGCTGGTTAAACCGTGCCAATATATCCTCCAAACACGGGCTTCAAGGGCATTATCACTTTTATACAACGGGTTACCAACATATTCAAATAATGATTGACATTTTGGGTATAGGGGAGGGTCACGTTTTTTTCAAGCGTTCACAGAGGGTTGGGTAAAAAATGATTTTACTGAAGGGAAGGCCATCCATTTTTATTTCAGAGAACATTGCTGCAGGGACTTGCTTCCATTCAGCCACAAGAGCATTAGTGAGGTCGGCAACTGATGTTGTGCGATTAGGCCTGGCTCGCAGTCAACGTTCCAATTCATCACAAAGGTGCTTGATGGAGTTGAGGTCAGGGCTCTGTGCAGGCCAGTCAAGTTGTTCCACACCGTTCTCGACAAACCATTTCTGTATGCACCTCGCTTTGTGCATGGGGGCATTGTCATGCTGAAACAGTAAAGGGCCTTGCTCAAACTGTTGCCACAAAGTTGGAAGCACAGAATCGTTTAGAAGATTAAGATTTCCCTTCACTGTAACTAAGGGGCCTAGCCCAAACTACTAAAAACAGCCCAAGACCGTTATTTCTCCTCCACCATTATTCCTCCACCACCATTATTCCTCCTCCACCATTATTCCTCCTCCACTATGCATTCGGGCAGGTAGCGTTCTGGCATCCGCCAAACCGAGATTAATTCGGCGGTGTGGCAGATGGTGAGGCGTGATTCATCACTCAAGAGAACGCGTTTCCACTGCTCCAGAGTCCAATGGTATCAAGCTTTACACCACTCCAGTCGACACTTGGCGTTGCGCATTGGTGATCTTAGGCTTGTGTGCGGCTGCTCAATTATGGAAACCCATTTCATGAAGCTCCTGACGAACAGTTATTGTGCTGACATTGCTTCCAGAGGCAGTTTGAAACTTGGTAGTGAGTGTTGCAACCGAGGACAGACGATTTTTACGGGCTACGCGCTTCAGCACTCGGCGGTCCTGTTCTGTGAGCTTGTGTGGCCTACCACTTTGTTGTTGCTCCTAGACGTTTCCATTTCACAATAACAGCACTTACAGTACAGTTGACTGGGGCAGCTCTAGCAGGGCAGAGATTTTACGAACTGACTTGTTGTAAAGGTGGCATCCTATGACGGTGCCATGTTGACAGTTACTGAGCTCTTCAGTGAGGCCATTCTACTGCCAATGTTTGTCTATAGAGATTGCATGGCTGTGTGCTCGATTTTATACACCTGTCAGCAACGGGTGTGGCTGAAATAGCCGAATCCACATACTTTTGTATACACAGTATAGTGTATATGTTGGGGACTGGAAGGAGATGACTCCCGCATGACTGACACTGGTTTCTGTCCTGCTGTGTGAGTGTGTGTGTCAGGGTTGGGCTCAATTAGAATTTAAGGCAGTCAATTCAGGAAGTAACCTAAAATTACAATTTAATAATGGAAAAAAGGGGATTTATTTTCAATGACTTCTCAATAAACTGTAAAGCTCAAGCTATTTATTTCATAAGTTTTTACATTTCCGAATTTTACATTCAAATCAATTCCTGAATTGACTGCCTTCAATTAAAATTGAGCCCAACCCTGGTGTGTGTGTGTTGGGGGGAGGGGGGGGGGGGGGTCAGGCTGCCCACCTGTCACTCTGCTGAGTGTTGTGGGCTATGTGGAGTAGAGGTGTCAGAGTCGCCCCCAGGAGGGCAGAAAAGTCTTCCTCTCAGAACTCAGACTTCAGCTCTGACACCTAACGATCGAATAAGGCAGCATCTACATTATCACTCTGCAGTTTAAGGATGTTCTTCAGTAAGGGAGAGAATGTAAAACAACAAACAGTATTCATAACTTAGATCCATAACTAAATACATGGAAGGTGGAAATGAGAACCGACTTCACACTTGTCAGTGTGTGAAGTCACTTGTCTCTCACGTCTCTTAACTGTAAAGTCTGTAGTTTTCTATGTTTGCACTCAAGAGTCTACAGATGCATAGCAACTATTTTCTTCACACTCAACGGTGCCATAATGTGTTCATAAAAAATACATTTACATGTCAGAAAATGTACCTACTGTACCTACTGATTAATACACATGTGAGAATGCTATTCATTGACTACAGCTCAGCGTTCAACACCATAGTACCATCAAAGCTCATCACTAAGCTAAGGATCCTGGGATTAAACACCTCCCTCTGCAACTGGATCCTGGACTTCCTGACGGGCCGCCCCCAGGTGGTGAGGGTAGGTAGCAACACATCTGCCACGCTGATCCTCAACACTGGAGCCCCCCAGGGGTGCGTGATCAGTCCCCTCCTGAACTCCCTGTTCACCCACGACTGCATGGCCAGTCACGACTCCAACCCTCTGTATTTTCTGCTGGCTTGCCCCACCACCACAGAAAGCACTGAGCAAGGCTGAAACACCTTCATTTTGGAGCTGCTTTACTCAAAACAAAGCAAAGATTTGTAAGCGGCTTTAACTCAATATATTTGTTTACATTATTTGCAAATGTTGTGACATGTATTAATGCCAAAATAAAACGCAAAACAGGCAAGCCACCAATTTTACATGGGGATTTTTTTATGTTATTTTTTTCTAAAAATGTGGAGCTCAAAACAGGTATGGACCTACCCCACCTGCCCTAAATGACGGGTTGCCACTGACATGGCCATCCCTTCAAATTAGTGGAGTCGGCTAGTTCAGCCACACCTGTTGCTGACAGGTGTATAAAATCGAGCACACAGCCAGGCAATCTATAACGTTTCAGGTAAGACCCAAGTGCAGACTGTGTGAAGTAACAATGTTTATTGTAACAGGGGCAGGCAAACAACTGGTCAAGGCAGGCAGGGGTTGATAATCCAGAGTAGAAGCAAAGGTACAGGATGGCAGGCAGGCTCAGGCAGAGTTGTCAGGTACAGGGTCAGGACAGACAAGGGTCAAAAACCAGGAGGATAAGAAAAAGAGAGGCTGGGAAAAGACAGGAGCTGACAGAACGAATGCTGGTTGGCATGAAAAACAAGACAAACTGGCAACATACAAACAGAACACAGGTATAAATACACATGGAATAATGGGGAAGATGGGCAACACCTGGAGGGGGGTGGAGACAATCACAAAGACAGGTGAAACAGATCAGGGTGTGACACAATCTCTATAGACAAACATTGTCAGTAGAATGGCATAACTGAAGAGCTCAGTGACTTTCAATGTTGAACCCTCATAGGATGCCATCTTTCTAACAAGTCAGTTCGTCAAATTTCTGTCCTGCTAGAGCTGCCCCGATCAAGGGCTCTAGGGGCTGTTATTGTGAAGTGGAAATGTCTAGGAGCAACAATGGCTCAGCCTCGATGTGATAGGCCACACAAGCTCACAGAATGGGATCGCCGAGTACTGAACCGCGTAACGCGTAAAAATAAATGTCTGTCCTCGAGTTCCAAACTGCCTCTGGAAGCAACGTCAGCACAATAACTGTTCATTGGGAGCTTCATGAAATGGGTTTCCATGGCCGAGCAGCCGCACACAAGCCGCACACAAGCCAAGATCACCATGCGCAGTGCCAAGGGTTGGCTGGAAGCTCGCCACCATTGGACTCTGGAGCAATGAATCTCTGGAGTGATGAATCACACTTCACCATCTGGCAGTCCAACAGATTCATCTGGGTTTAGCGGATGCCTGGAGAACGCTACCTGCCCTAATGCATAGTGTCAACTGTAAACTTTAATGGAGGAATAATGGTCTGGTGCTGTTTTTCATGGTTCGGGCTAGGCCCCTTAGTTCCAATGAAGGGACATCTTAATGCAACAACATACAATGACATTCTAGAGGATTCTATGCTTTCAACTTTGTGGCAATAGTTTGGGGAAGGCCCTTTCCTGTTTTAGCATGACAATGCCCCCATGCACAAAGTGAGGACCATACAGAAATAGTTTATCGAGATCGATGTGGAAGAACTTGACTGGCCTGCACAGAGCCCTGACCTCAACCCCATCGAACACCTTTGGGATGAATTGGAACACTGACTGCGAGCCAGGCCTAATCACCCAACATCAGTGCCTGACCTTACTAATGCTCTTGTGGCTGAATGGAAGTCCCTGCAGCAATGTTCCAACATCTAGTGGAATGCCTTCGCAGAAGAGTGGAGGCTGTGAAAGCCGCAAAGGGGGACTAACTCCATTTTAATGCTCATGATTTTGGAATGAGATATTCGACGACCAGGTCATGTAGTGTATTTAACTACAAAATATTGATTATTTTGATAATATTTTTACGTTTAAGTGATAATACATTCAGTATAAACAGAAAAAGAAAAGAAAAAAAGAAGTGGGTCTCCATCCCTAATCTCCCTTCCCCCAACCACACCCAGCCATCATCCCCCCCCCCCCTTTATTAATTTGTATGTGTTGGGCTCAGTGGTGTAAAGTACTTAAGTAAAAATACTTGAAAAAAATTATAATAATAAGTAATAATACAACAACAACAAAAATATTTTAGTCAATGCCACTCAGACATTGCTCATCCTAATATTTATATATTTCTAAATTCCATTAATTAACTTTTAGATGTGCGTATTGTTGTGAATTGTTAGATACTACTGCACGGTTGGAGCTAAGAACACAAGCGTTTCCGTACACCCGCAATAACATCTGCTAAATATGTGTAAAAGTAGTACTTTCAAATCAAATCAAATTTTAAGTCGTTTCTTGGGGTATCCGTACTTTACTTTATTATTTATATTTTTGACAACTTTTACCTTTACTTCAATACATTCCTAATGAAAATTATGTACTTTTTACTCCATACATTTTCTCTGACACATTTTGAATGCTTAGCAGGACAGGAAAATTCAGGTCTAATTGACATGCTTATTAAGAGAAAATCCCTGGTCATCACAATTGCCTCTGAAGTGGCAGACTCACTAAACACATGCTTCGTCTGAAAATGATGTCTGAGCATTGGAGCATGCCCCTTGCTACTGTATCTACCCTCCCGGGTGGCGCAGTGGTCTAGGGCACTGCATCGCAGTGCTAGCTGCGCCACCAGAGTCTCTGGGTTCACGCCCAGGCTGGGCTGGGTTCGCGCCCAGGCTCTGTCGCAACCGGGAGATCCGTGGGGCGACGCACAATTGGCATAGCGTCGTCCGGGTTAGGGAGGGTTTGGCCGGTAGGGAGGGTTTGGCCGGTAGGGATATCCTTGTCTCAGTATGTAAAAAATGTAATAAAAATGTATGCACTCTACTGTAAGTTGCTCTGGATAAGAGCGTCTGCTCTTGGCCGGTAGGGATATCCTTGTCTCAGTATGTAAAAATGTAATAAAATGTATGCACTCTACTGTAAGTCGCTCTGGATAAGAGCGTCTGCTAAATGACTAAAATGTAATGTAAATGTATCTGTTAATAAAAAATTAAAATGGAGCTGTCTGGTTTGCTTAATATATTCATTTGAAATTACTTGGTCACTCCCTGATCTGTTTCACCTGTCTTGTGCTTGTCTCCACCCCCCACCAGGTGTCTCCTATTATCCCCATTGTCCCCTGTGTATTTATACCAGTGTTTTCGTTTTGTCTGTTATCAGTTCGTCTTGTCCAATCAAGTCTTACCAGTGTGTTTTCACGGTTTTGAGTCGGTCTAGTTGCTGTTTTCTAGTCTTTCCCGTTCTGACCATTCTGCCTGCCCTGACCCTGAGCCTGAGCCTGCCTACCATTCTGTACCTCATTGACTCTGGATTACTGATTTATGCCTGCCCTCGACCTGCCCTGGCCTGTCCCCTTAAATAATAAATATTATGAAAACTGTACTATCCGCCTCCTGTGTCTGCATCTGGGTCATATCCTATGTTGTGATAGACTTATACTTTATTTTTAAATTTATTTTTTAACCCCTCCACCCCCCCTCCCCTTCTTCGGAGGACAAATACGTATCTTCGTTTTTTTAACAGCTTTTTTGCAACATATACATACATTTTACCTATACGTTTTACATACACATTTTACATATACATTTTACATACATGGTACTTTTATATATGACAACAATACATTACCAAACAAACTCTTTAATCCCATCCCTCAGCCACTCTCAGCCCATCCCACCTATCACCATAGACCGCCCTTGTTTGGTTTCCATGTGCCATATATTTATCAATTGTGCTGTGATGTTTTACAAAATGTTTAAATCTTTCTAATCGTATATTATCCACAGATTGTGAGCTAAAGATGAAAAACGTTCCTACTAGAATTATATTATTTATTGATTGGCTGTGGCTTTCCAGATCGCCCAACTCTGCTATTTGTAAGGGTAATTTTAAGTGCATGTTGTGATTTTTAACCATTCCTGAACCTGTGACGAGAAACAAGCTCCATAGGGGCAATACCAGAATAAGTGAACTATTGATTCAGTCTCTTCGCAACAAAATCTACAGAGCTGAAATTGTTGTATGCCCCATATATATGGGGCATATGTTGGTGGCAAGAATTTTATATAATTTACATTGAAAAACTCTAAGTGTTGAGTCAAGTGTAGTTTTTTGTACCAGTTCATAAACCATGTGCCATGGAATTGGTACATCGAAAATCTCCTCCCATTTATTTTGCAACCTGTATGGTGCATCTGTCAACATTTTTATCCTCAGATGAAACTGGTATATTTTTGTAATTATGTCAGTTCCTTTCAGCCAATTTGTATCTTTAATATATGGCAGGCAAACAAGTTCCCTACCTTCTCCCTTTTCCACTTGCCTCCTCCATTTTTTGTGGTAGTGCTGCAATCAGTTGGTTGTAAATTTGGATTGAGCAGATATTCCCATATATTTTCGATAACTGCATATGTGACATAGCTCCTCCATTTCTGTTCATAATATCATTAATAAATATAACACAATTCTTTTTAAATCCATAAAGATTTTTTTTATTAATCAATATATTTGAGTTTAACCATAGCATTTGCTGTAGTATTTGTTCTATCTTTTCTGGAGGATAAAACTGAAATTGTAACCAGCTTTGTTTGGCTTGTTTAAGAAAGGGCGATACTTTAAACAAAATTTCATTTTCAATTAGTCGGAAATGAGAAGTGGTAGTCTGTATGGAGGCAAAAAAGCAATTTTTGAACAAAGGATGAGCTTTTCTTAATAATCTACTGGAGAACCATTTTGGGTTTAAGTATAACTTATGTATGAGTGAAGCTTTTAGTGAGAGGTTTAAAGCTTTAATATTTAATAGTTTTAGCCACCCAAACTCATATTCATTACATAGATAGGCACGTTTAATTTTGTCTGCATTAGCATTCCAAATAAAATTTAATATTTTTTGCTCATATGATTTAAAAAACCAATCATCTGGAGTGGGCAATGGCATTAGTAAGTAAGTAAACTGTGATAGGACCAAAGAGTTAATCAATGTAATATTTCCATAAATAGACAAGTATTTACCTCTCCATGGTTACAAAATCTTATCTATTTTTGCTAACTTTCTATCAAAATTAATTGTGGTAAGTTCATTTCTATTTTTTGAGATGTGAATACCAAGTATGTCTACTTCACTATCTGCCCATTTTATTGGTAAACTACAAGGTAGTGTAAACACTATATTTTTTAACGATCCAATACTTAATATGGTACACTTGTCATAATTAGGTTTAATCCAGAGAGGCTAGAAAAGTGATCAAGATCTTCAATAAGATTGCAGACTTAAGAAAAAACTAGAGTCATCCCTATACATTGACACTTTTGTTTTTATCCGCTGGATTTCTAACCTCTTGATGGTCTTGTTGGGATCTATTTTTAATAGCTAGCATTTCAATGGCCATAATAAATAGATATGGAGATAATGAACAGCCTTGTTTTACTCCTCTTAAAAGCTCAATACATTCTGAGAAGTAACCATTGTTTACTATTTTATATCTGGGGTTGCTGTACATAACTTTAACCCATTGTCACGCCCTGACCATAGAGAGCTTTTATTCTCTATGTTGGTTACGTCGGGGTGTGATTTAGGGTGGGTCATCTAGGCGTTTTTTTTCTCCAACGTTTGCATGTTATGGTTCCCAATCAGACGCAGCTGTTTATCGTTGTCTCTGATTGGGGATCATATTTAGGCAGCCATTCCCCTTTGTGGGATCTTGTGTTTGTGTAGCTGCCTGTGAGCAGCCCAGAACGTCACGTTTCGTTTGTGCTTGTTTGTTTTGTTTGGTGAGTTCCGATTTATTAAAATATGTGGAACTCTACGCACGCTGCGCCCTGGTCCATTCCTTGTAACGATCGTGACACCCATTGTATAAATCTTCTTATGTATAGGGGGCAGCATTTTCACGTATGGATGAAAAGCGTGCCCAGAGTAAACGGCTTGCTACTCAGTCCCAGTTGCTAATATATGCATAGTATTAGTATTTGGATAGAACACAGTCTGAAGTTTCCAAAACTGTTTGAATGATGTCTGTGAGTATAACAGAACTCATATGGCAGGCGAAAACCTGAGAAATATCCAACCAGGAAGTGGGAAATCTGAGGTTTGTAGTTTTTCAAAGCTTGGCCTATCGAATAAACAGTGTCTATGGGGTCATTTTGCACTTCCTAAGGCTTCCACTAGATGTCAACCGTCTTTAGAAACTTGTTTGAGGCTTCTACTGTAAAGGAGGGGCTCATAAGGGCTCTTTGAGTCAGTGGTCTGGCAGAGTGCCACAAACTCTGACGCTCGTTCATGTGAGAAATAGCTCTCATTCCATGGCTTTTCTACAGACAAAGGAATTCTCCGGTTGGGACATTATTGAACATTTATGATAAAAACATCCTAAAGATTGATTATATACATCGTTTGATATGTTTCTACGACCAGTAATATAACTTTTTAGAATTTTCGTCCGACATTTCCAATGGACTTGCCCGCGCCTCGTGAGTTTCGATTTTTTTGCTAAACGCCCTAACAAAAGGAGGAATTTGGACATAAATGATGGACTTTATGGAACAAATCAAACATTTATTGTGGAACTGGGATTCCTGGGAGTGCATTCTGACGAAGATCATCAAAGGTAAGTGAATATTTATAATGCTATTTCTGACTTATGTTGACTCCAACATGACGGATATCTTCTTGGGTTGTGAATGTCTCTGGGCGTCGTACTCAGATTATTGCATGGTTTGCTTTTTCCGTAAAGTTTTTTTGAAATCTGACACAGCGGTTGCATTAAGGAGAAGTATATTTTTAAATCTGTGAACAACACTTGTATCTTTTAATAATGTTTATTATGAGTATTTCTGTGATTTGATGTGGCTCTGTGCAAATCCACGGGATGTTTTGGAGGCAAAGCCAAATGTAAACTGAGGTTTTTGGATATAAATATGAACTTGATCGAACAAAATATACATGTATTGTGTAACATGTTGTTCCGGGAGTGTCATCTGATGAAGAATATCAAAGGTTAGTGATTAATTTGATCAATATTTCTGCTTTTTGTGACTCCTCTCTTTGGTTGGGAAATCACTGTATGCTTTCTGTGACTAGTTGCTGACCTAACATAATGATATGTTCTGCTTCGCCTAAAAGCTTTTTTGAAATCGGACACTGTGGTTGGATTAACGAGAATTGTATCTTTAAAATGGTGCCTAATACATGTATGTTTGAGAAAATTAATTTTGAGATTTCTGTTGATTGAATTTGGCGCCCTGCAATTTCATTGGCTGTTGGCGAGAGATTCACTAAAATTAAAGTATTCCAGGCATTTATATATAAATTATAATCGTACTTTATCAAACGCCTTTTCAAAATCTGCTATGAAGACCAGACCTGGTATCTTCAATGTTTCATAATGTTCAATTGTTTCAAGTAATTGTCGTATATTATCTCCAATATATCGTCCATGTAAAAACCCTGTCTGATCAGGATGAACAATATCTGGTATAACCTTTTTTATTCTATGTGCTATGCATTTCGCCAGGATTTTTGCATCACATCATTGACGTTTTAGAGGCCTCCAGTTTTTTAAAATGGACTGGATCTTTATACTTACCACCTGGGTCCTGTTTTAGTATTAATGAAATCAGACCTTCTTGTTGAGTACCTGAAAGTCTACCATTTGTATACGAGTAATTAAAACATGCTAATAATGGATCTTTGAGTACATCAAAATGGGTCTGATATACCTTTACTGGTATACCATCAAGCCCTGGTGTTTTTCCAGACTGAAAAGATTTTATTGCCACAAAAAGTTCCTCTTCTGTAAGTTGGCCTTCACACCGGTCTTTCTGTAAATTTGTTAATTTTACATTATTATTATTATTAGGAAAGAAATCCTTACAGTTAACATAGGGCGGCAGGTAGCCTAGTGGTTAGAGCATTGGGCCAGTAACTGAAAGGTTGCTAGATCGAATCCTTGAGCTGACAAGGTAAAATTCAGTCTTTCTGCCCCTGAACAATGCAGTTAACCCACTGTTCCTAGGCTGTCATTGTAAATAAGTTAAAATAAATAGTTAAAATAAAAAATAAAAACATATTTCAGTGGAAATAGAGGAGACTGAAAAGAAACCATATATCATGGATCCCTCTGGAACTGTCATTACGCACACCTGGTCCCTATTCCCGTTGATTAGTAATTGTATAAGTGTGCCCTTTGTTTACCATTGTCCTGTACGTTGGTCGTGTGAGTACCTGTGCTGTGTTCATTTGGCTTTCATGCCACGTGTATTGCGCAGAAGATTACGTGTCTCGTCCCGTGTGGTATCATTGTGCGCTTGTGTTATTTATTATCTTTTGTTTGGGTTTCAACCTTGTGTTTTGTATATGTGTTTGTTTGGTCTTCGTCCCTGTGCATTTACACGCCATGCTGTAATTTGGGAAATAAAACCCCCTATTACGCATTCCTGCACCTGTCTCCCGACCCTTTATACCAACGTGACAACATATAGTTAAAATATTTTGTTTCCCTTTTCAACATATAATTTGTTGAATCATGGATAACTCCATCATTTGGTACAAGTTTCTGTAAATTATTTTTGGTAGAATTTCTGTGTTGAATAGATGAGTCCCCATTTTCCATCTTATTACATTTATTTTGTTTTTCCTCTAACCAATTTTGTGTCTCTATAGTACAGTTTCCATTACCATCTACCTGCGCTGTTACTTCCTCTATTTCCTTTATTAGTCTCATCTCTTTTGACCTAAACTGCTTTAGTTTTAATGATGAGTATTATATTGTATGGCCTCTAAAAGTACACTTGAAAGTGTCCAATGCAATAAGGGGATCTGCTGTACCTATGTTGTACAAAAAAAAGTCAATTATGAATTATTTTATCTTAGTTAAGAATAATTTGTCATCCAATAGGCTTTGATTCAATTTCCAATATCCCCGTCCACGTGGAAATTCTGTAAGAGTAACATGGAGGCCAGTTAGATGGTGGTCCGATCGCATTCGGTCTGCTATTAATACTTTTTTTTACCTTTGATGCCAGCAAGAATGAGACCAGGGAGTAATCAAGACGGATAGCTTGATAAAGCCTCCTCCATGTATACCTCTCTAGGTCAGGGGTTTTTAACCTCCATATATCCACTAGTTCTAATGTATCCATGATCTTTGTAAGCTCCTTAAGTGCTTGAGGGTGATAGATTGTAGAATGATTTCCTTTACGATCCTTTGAGGTACTTAAAACCGTATTATAATCTTCCACAATAACAATAGATTATTTTGTTGCTTGTGAGCTCAATAGATTATTATATATATTTTCGAAAAAGTGTACATCATCATTATTTGGCCCATATAGATTAATTAGCCAGATCTGTTTTTGGTCAAATAGCATATTTAAAATAATCCATTTTCCTAGACTTATACTTTTACTTTTGATACTAAAGTATATTTAAAACCAAATACTTTTAGACTTTTACTCAAGTAGTATTTTAATGGGTGACTTTCACTTTCACATTTTCTATTAAGGTATTTTTACTTTTACTCAAGTATAACAATTGGGTTCTTTTTCCACCACTTGTTGGGCTTGATCAGATATTATTCTCTCCAGAGTAGTACCTTGACTAGCAGGCTCCCTCTCCTTTCTAAATGTCACAGACTTCTTTAAAAGACCTCACAGGCAGCAGTCTCTTTCTTACATACAGCTGGTGTCTGTAGGACCCTGAGCGATGGGGCCATGAATGTCACAGCAGAATGTCCACGGCTTGGTGTGTGTGTGTTGAACATGAACTCTGCTGCTACCCCTAAAGGCAGTACTGAGAGGGGGGATGTGCCAGGGTGGTGGACGATGATAGGGGGGAGCACCTGTTGAGTGACATCTCTGTGAATGACACAACCAAGCCTGAACATATCAAAGTTGTTGCCTCATAGTTCAATAGAAAGTTACATTTTCCAGTGGACTAACAGGGAACCATTCCTAGCAATGCATATTCAAATTAAGGTTCAATAAAATAAAACAGAATAGAATAGTATGTACTTACTCAAGTGATGACCCCACAGTTCAAACCTACACTAACCTACATCTAAGGACTTGCTTTGAAACAAGTGTATTTTCTCTTTCTGTGTGTTACCCCTGTGACTAGGTCCTCATGACTTGGACTGGGTATCTATTGTGAGACCTGAGCATGCAACATTATCCCACATGTCTCTGAGTCAGCCTCTCAAATCAAATCAAATCAAAACAAATTGTATTTGTCAAATACACATGGTTAGCAGATGTTAATGCGAGTGTTGCGAAATGCTTGTGCTTCTAGTTCCGACAATACAGTAATAACCAACGAGTAATCTAACCTAACAATTCCACAACAACTACCTTATACACACAAGTGTAAAGGGATAAAGAATATGTACATAAAGATATATGAATGAGTGATGGTACAGAACGGAATAGGCAAGATGCAGTAGATGGTATCGAGTACAGTATATACATATGAGATGAGTAATGTAGGGTATGTAAACATAAAAGTGGCATAGTTTAAAGTGGCTAGTGATACATGTATTACATAAAGATGGCAAGATGCAGTAGATGGTATAGAGTACAGTATATACATATGAGATGAGTAATGTAGGGTATGTAAATATTATATTAAGTTGCATTGTTTAAAGTGGCTAGTGATACATTTTTTACATCAATTTCCATTATTAAAGTGGCTGGAGTTGAGTTAGTATGTTGGCAGCAGCCACTCAATGTTAGTGGTGGCTGTTAAACAGTCTGATGGCCTTGAGATAGAAGCTGTTTTTCAGTCTCTCGGTCCCTGCTTTGATGCACCTGTACTGAACTCGCCTTCTGGATGATAGCGGGGTGAACAGGCAGTGGCTCGGGTGGTTGTTGTCCTTGATGATCTTTATGSCCTTCCTGTGACATCGGGTGGTGTAGGTGTCCTGGAGGGCAGGTAGTTTGCCCCCGGTGATGCGTTGTGCAGACCTCACTACCCTCTGGAGAGCCTTACGGTTGTGGGCGGAGCAGTTGCCGTACCAGGCGGTGATACAGCCCGACAGGATGCTCTCGATTGTGCATCTGTAAAAGTTTGTGAGTGCTTTTGGTGACAAGCCAAATTTCTTCAGCCTCCTGAGGTTGAAGAGGCGCTGCTGCGCCTACTTCACAACGCTGTCTGTGTGGGTGGACCAATTCAGTTTGTCCGTGATGTGTATGCCGAGGAACTTAAAACTTACTACCCTCTCCACTACTGTGGAGAGCCACAACAGAACCCTGGAACTGGGTCAGAATCACAATACAGGCTCCAGGGCTGACAATGGACCAAGCGATAATGTGACACACCTATAGTCAGAGTCATACACTCTGTGGGTCAAACTGGACAAAACAACAGTCATACAACACTGACTGTCTTTAATAAGAACTCTACAATGACGAATCAGGAAACAGACCAATATCAGACCAATAGCGTCTGTAATTTGGCCATGACTCTGTTATAGCCAGACAGAACAACAGAGACGTATTATATTACCACAGCAGACAACCAACCCTGGGTCTCAAACCAGAGAGATTAAACTGGTCTTTAAGCTAGAGCAGGGATGGGCAACTGGCGGCCCAAGGCCCTTGGATCAATTTCCCTGCAAAGGTTTTGGAACTCAGTTCGGGCCTCAACTTACTGCTGCGAGGGGGGAAGCAACTGTGGCTCCTCAGGATGAGTTCTGTTCTGTTTTTTGTGGCCCCCACCCCTATCAAAGTTGCCCATCCCTGAACTAGAGGCATGTGCATGTCCAATGCTCTCTCGTATTTCTATATCTTTCTTTCTCTCTCTCTTTTTTCTCTCTCACTCTCTCTTTTAAAACTCTCCTTTTCCATGTCTGTCTTTTTTTGTCTGTCCCGCCTAGATGTTTCCAGTATGATGTAGTGCTGATGTGAGGAGAGGCAGATGTGATTCAGGTGGATTTTATTTACATTTCTGTCAATCGATCTTCCTCAGTTATCTCCAATGTTAACTACTACAGACAAATCCATGCTGGGAGACTGGAGCAGAATAGAATAATGCAAAACCTTGCCTGAAGAGGATTGGAGTACAACTCTGACAAGAGCTGACACAAAGAGAACTCCAAACAATGAAATGCTGATGCAGTAGAACAATTACAGGAACAAAAAACATACAGGCATGAAGAGACGGCATTTACTGACCCAGAACAAAACAAATATGTACCAGGACAAACATCAGCTCAAAGCAATGGAAAGACAACATTTTTCTTCAAACTTTACAAACGATATACCTGATACCTGAACATGGTTTAGGGTGAAATAAGAATGATCTGAAACCAGATTAGACTGGGATGAACTACAGCTTTCGTTTATTTTTCAAGGTAGAGAAGAACATCCAGTGCATAAATACATTTATAATTGTATTGTATCCAATATAAATAACCCCTCATCTCACATTGACCTTGAAAACTCTTCTATCATGATGGAATAAAAATAGGCTTCATGTTTGACGTAACTGAGCTTCTCAACCGCCAAGCTCATGAATTTATGATCGTTGTTTCCATTTCATATTTACATGGCAGAGGGATTTCTCTTGATCTTATCCTCCAATGGGAGGGGGAGGAACCGGGTTAAAGGGTACAATTGCAAATCCCCTTTTCTCTGGGAAGGTTGTAAAGCTATCGAGAGCCGAACAGAGAAGATTGTTTGAGGAGGCTTGTTTTTAAATGTATTTTCCTTTGTCTTGTTTTATGCGGCAGCTCACAGACTGGTCTGTGTTCTTCGCCATGTCCCCATGTCTTATAGTCTCAATACTCAACATTAACTGAGCTTATTCACTCACTTTCTCCTYTTGTGACCCTGCACACATTTATAATGGCAATATATTGGTGTATTGAATTGGTGTTATTGGTGTGTTTTAAAGTCAGTTGCTTGAACATGAAACTGGAACATGGAAATACATGAATTTCTCTTCAGCTAAAGGGGACAAACACCGTTCACTTGTAGGCTGAATAATATGGAACAGAGATGTTGGCTGGTAGCAGGTTCCATGTTGACCCTGGGTAGTGGCAGTTCAGAGTGACATGACAAACATGTCTGCCTCTGGTGATGATACACAGTGTAACATGCCAGGTTGATGTGTTAGAAAGGATTACATACAAGCACATCCAGTGTATTTAGCAGGACACTGGGTATACAAAATATTTGTTCAGAAAAAGGTTAATTGAAACGAAGCTTCATCAGTCTCACACTGGTCATGCTTTGAGACGTTCATGTAAAGTATATTTAATTACATAAGAATTGTCTATGGAAAAACACTATGGAGTGCCTTTGAGTGAACTGTAATGGGCCCTGTGTTAGTGGCTGATTGTGCTGTGCATCATCAGGGAGATGTTTGGGGAGAACCTGTGGTTGTGGCTCTCTGGCCAGGGTTACAGCTGAGCACACAGATTGAGAACAGCAGAGCCCCATGGTCCTGGCTGTATGCAAGCCTGCCCTGTATTTATTAATGAGAATCTTAGATGCTCCACAAACGATTTAATTAAAATAGAAACGTTGTTCTTAAGATCCATTAATTACACAGATCACCAGTGTGCTGGGAGTTTCTTCCTTTTTATATATTATTATGAAATGGGTTGTGCCTTTTAGAACTGGGATGATAAACCTAAAAAGATCCAAACCGTCTACTTGTCATGGAATGCTACAACATTCAAAGTAGTAGTAGTAGTTTGAAGGGCAATATAAAAAAATAACAGTTATAATCTTATCGTTCTATTTATCATTATCGTAAAATTCAGTCAATTTCGCGTGATATGGATTTCTGTCCATATTGCCCAGCTCTAGTGCCTCTAACAACCTTATGAACTTTATTAGCAAATGCTACAACTGAAGATTTGACCAGTACATCAAGCACACAGTCCACGTCTGCTTCGACCAATCACCCCTCAGGGCAGCTTCAAGAGAGCAGTGTGATAGGTGGAGACAGTTTGACTGGGCTATGCCCACAGCAGTGTGTGGAGATGTCACAGGCAGTGGCGTGGTGTTAGTGTGACACAGAGCTGGCAACTTGTTCTCTCGTGACCTGGAGGTCTGTTGAATTCAAGGAGGTTGCCAAGTGGCTTAGTGTAGTGGTGTAGGGCAGCCCCTGCCTGGAGACCTGTGCTGCACTGTGACACGTTGTGTGCTATAAATGGCAGACTGACACTAGAGTGGCGTAAGAGACTGTTTACATGTAGGAATTGGCCACTCATATTTTTACTGCAGAAAATGAGTCATGATACAGACGTGAATCATTGCAAAGTCTAGAGAGAGCAATGGTGATTTCTGTTTACACTGTGTGTGTCTATGTTAATGTGACTTGTATTAGCGCCCCTAAGTGAATGCCAAGGCTCTGGGCTAACACTCTTGTGGCATGAAGACGGCCCGGTTCAGTGCTGTGTTGCGTGGTTATCTTTCCCCAGCGCTACGAGCTCATTGGAACAAAACAGTTTGAGTGTCTCCCAATCTAACAGGAAGTCTGTTGTGTAGGGGGTTAATTTGGTCTGTTGTGAAAGATTGTAGACATGACAAGAAGAAAGAGAGAGAAAGATCTACTCCCACTATCAGACAGCTTAAAAAGTTTCAGTGCTCTCTTTGTATCACATATGTAGTACACAGTGGTGACATATTCATAGGAGTAAAAGGTCAAATGTTGGTAGAGTTAAAACAACCTAATAGCGACAATCACCATTGGAGCAGATAGCGACATAATCAGAACTCTATCGTTCAGCACCACAGGACAATGGACAGCGACCACTGCAAATAAAGCTCATGTATCCATAGCACGTGAGACCTGGAGAGATATTACAAGATATTAAATAGGATTTGACAAGTATATCACGGTATCTAATGTCAGGATGCATGTTGGTGTTGGCCAATAACTGTAGGCCTCAGTCAGTGTATACAGTAGTACTGTATGTAGCTAGATACCAATTCAATATGAACCACTTGGTAAACAGTCTCGTTATAGAGCCCAAGTGTAGCTGCCTCTCAGACTGCAGGCATAGTGAACTATATTTAGGACCTCACTGGCGGTGAGTAACACACATCCACATGAGCAATGACAGACACACACATACACACAGAGAGAGAGAGAGAGAGAGAGAGAGAGAGAGAGAGAGAGAGGAGAGAGAGAGAAGAGAGAGAGAGAGAGGAGAGAGAGAGAGAGAGAGAGAGAGAGAGAGAGAGAGAGAGAGAGAGAGAGAGAGAGAGAGAGAGAGAGAGAGAGAGATCCACAAATAACACATGCAGTAATGAAACAGTAATTGGACCTCCATACTTCCTTTGAACAGTCCCCCTTCATCCTCCTGTTCATGCACAATGACTTCTACAGTATCTGATGATTTATGTTCCCTGTCTTAGGAGTCTCTCCTCTCTTCTACAGTAGAGGTGAGGTAAAAAGACACTGGTGCTGCTGCTTCCACGTCCCATTAGCCTTGCCTTATAACCCCAATAGAGAGAAAAGCAGGTTGTACCAAACTGTCTATGATATAAACTGGGACCTTTTGAAAATGCATGTAGATTCAAACCAGGCCATCAAAGGCACTACTGATGAAAAGCCTGATGGGCCTGGTAATGTTAGAATGTGCCAAGTAACCGACAAGCACACCCTGACAATACTCTAATGACTGTGTATTACATCACACTGATAAAACTAGTGAAGAGCTCAGAGTTTGTGCAGAGAAACTTTCTCAAAATCCAGGAGAAGGATGAAGGATGCTAATCACAAAGTGTAATGACTTCATTACCTCCCCCAGGGAGCGTCACTTGGGGGGAGGGTGTGACACGGCAGGTTCCCTGCCGCTTCCTGTTCCTTCCTGTGTTTGTGAGAAACTCATCAGCGAGGATGAGGGGGAATAAACACTGGCGCCTTGTTAGCCGCTAGCTTAGCCTGCTGAGACAGGGGTGTGAGAAGTTAAACCCCGGATCTAGGAGATAAGGATTAGCTGAGCCCAACAACAGAAGGGAAGCCGGAGCTCTGCACCAGATTACAGTGGAGAGTGCCAGCCAGCAGCAGGGGGGTGCCACTTTGCAGCCCTCAGGTATGAGCTTCAGGCTACAGATGGCATGCAGGCCCACTTGTATTTAGTGGTATACTTTGTGTCTGCAAGTGTAATGGAGGTGGTTCTTTTACACTGTTGCAATGCTCTTGTGATGAGTACTGTAACATAGACCGACACCTAAAGACTTCACTTAGCCCCCCAAGCTAATTTTTGGGCTTTAGCTCAGCGGGTTATCACAATGACAGTGTAATAACACCTGCAAGAGACCAGGGTTCGGACCCAGAATATTAGTCTCAAAGTAACCCCAAAGTTGATGTCTTTGACTTTTGACCAGTCTGCCCAGAGAGTACTCCTATCTCAGACCTAGCTCAGCTTTTTTTCACCAAAACCCCTGTTGTGGATAAACTAAGACTCAACATTACATGCAAAAATCAGCACAGGGCACTGAATTGTTTCAGCCTTGGCTTCATGGTAAAGATTAGGCTACATTGCTGGTGAAGATGCCATTGTGGATTCCAGACATCCTATATGGCTCTTGATGTGGATTATTTTCTCCAATGATCTTTGATTGTTCTTTGGAATGTGTATCTTCCTCACGTTGAATGTAGGGGACCATTTCGGGAATTTTTTACAGAATAATGTAATTTCACAGGACACATTTATAACAAAAACGTGCACTTAGATTTGTTCTCTCAAATAAGCCGAAATATAGGTGAGACAACTCGCTGTCAACATTTCCATAATGGGGTTTAAGTGTTAGTGATGCTCTCTGATCCAATATTCTCCTCGTAGGTGCAGGGGATTTATAATTCATACATAAAGATGGCATGATTATTGTCGCAGTATTAATCCAAATTGCAACAGGCTTTGCCCTCACTTGTTACGTCAGCGACGCTCTAGTCCCCTTGGTTGTTGCAGACGGACAGAAATCGCTCGAAGCTTTCTCTGTTCAGCTCGGAGATCCAGCGCGTGTCCAGCCATGCCAAAACGAATACTTCCCCTGTCAATTTTGTGAATCTTAGTGATACTGGCACACCGCCCCAAGGTGAACTACGCTTAAGGTTACAACACATTTGTTGTTTAAAAAAAATTCTAACCCTGGAATAAAGTGATTCCTTTTTGGTGCACTCACTTTTTCTGCAGAGAATTTTAGCGCACTAGCAACCTTTCACCATTGCTTCCCAAAGGAAAGCTGACTTTTTAGCGCTTGTTTCTCGGACTCTCCAGAGGAAGCGTGTCGTTGCTCCTGTGGTTGGCATCGTCATGGTGTTAGCTCTTATCATAGCGATACCGCTGCTGGTCCAAGCGTCCAAGACAGACGCGCACTACGAGATGATGGGCACCTGTCGGATGATATGTGATCCATACAACCCCAAACCCAGCGCCAATGCTCTGGAAGTCATGCAGGACCTGAGCGTCATACCACCCCCGGCGTTCTCGCATGGGACTAAAGGCGAGCCGGGTCGGCCGGGGAAACCCGGACCGAGAGGTCCGCCCGGCGAACCGGGTCCACCAGGTCCAAGAGGACCGCCGGGGGATAGGGGGGACTCGGGGAAACCGGGCTATCCCGGGCATACCACTGGAGAGACGGCGGAGGGGACTGTGAGCAGTGGCAGGACCGAAAATGCCGAGGGCCTAGAGTCCGCAATTGGCGGCACAAAAATCGCTTTTTACGTGGGTCTTAAAAACCCCCACGAGGGATACGAGGTGCTAAGGTTCGACGACGTGGTAACAAATCTAGGGAACCATTACGACCCGTCTACCGGCAAATTCACGTGCCAAGTGTCCGGGATATACTACTTTACATACCATGTATTAATGCGCGGAGGCGACGGGACAAGCATGTGGGCAGATTTGTGCAGGAACGGACAGGTAGGCTATACCTTATATTACGCAATGATATTTTAAAAGTTATTATGCTACTGTACACTTCTGAAGTTGAGGGAGAGCGGCCACATTCAGTGTGCATTGCCACAGATCAGTATTGGATGTATTAAGCGCTTATCTCTCCTAAACGGCATCTGCTCTATGCGCTTAATCTCACACTGTGAGCTCAGTGAATTAATTAATATGCTTGGGCCACTTTATTTGTCAGCAAAGACAAACTAATCGTTAGGTGGGTTTAAGAAGGGCTTTGTTGTTTACTGTAGCGGTCAGCCCTAAACTGGTCAACTACCTGGAGCGGTTAGAGCTGTGTCAGTGTCTACACATTGCCAACATAAACAAACAAGACATCCTTTATTCGTTTGGTAGGTTCAAAGTGGTGAATCTATAATGTTTTAGCATTGGGTCAGGGTGGGGACGAGTTGTTCGATAGCCTATTAAGTAATGATGCAAAGTCCTTCACTACTTTAATCATTTGTCCTATCCGCAGGTCCGCGCCAGTGCGATAGCCCAGGACGCAGACCAGAACTATGACTATGCCAGCAACAGTGTAGTGCTTCACCTAGACTCCGGGGACGAGATCTACATCAAGCTGGACGGAGGAAAGGCGCATGGGGGAAACAACAACAAGTACAGCACTTTTTCCGGTTTCATTTTGTATCCGGACTAAACCGCTTCCCAGACATGCAGGGATGTGAACTCTACTATCATTATTAGACTCTATCATACCTAGAGCAAGTTGCCCATTGTCCGGGCGCCACTGTAAGCGGCTGTGTGTCATCTGTTTGTATTTGGGGGGTTTGGGGCGCCAAGACATGCCAACCGCCCATATACAGACGACATTTCCGTGTGATGTGATATTTTTTGCTTGAACGTCTGTCTGTGTTTCCACTCAAGATATAGCCTTCTAAGATATTTATGTATAAAAAAATAAGCAACAAAAATCTAAATAAGGAGTAAGATGTCATATTTATTGGTCCACCAAGGACCGAATGTTACAACATGTTTTGTCTTAGTAGCTTATTCCATTACAGTAAGTATTTCAATAAATTATGTTTTCTATTATGTCCGTTTATTTGTGACATTTTTTGGCATGTTTAAGATCACATTCATTCTTCAAATAGATTGTGGATTAGATATATAATTTTAACCATACATTAACCCTTCAAATAGATTTATCCTAGAATTGATGGCCTAATAGGCCTACATGTTTTTAAAGGACCTCAGAATGCCATTGTGCTGCATTTGTCTGACTGTGTGGTGCAGAGCGCTGTTCTTTGTTTGTTACTGTGCTCCACCTCACATTAGAACTAATAGGCTGTTCCAGCCAGTGGAATCTGTATTCTTGTCTCACTCCTCCTTCATTCTCCATTTAGGGGTGTCACTGCCGGTGTCACTGCCGGTGTTTGTGGCGGGGACGGTTGGAGATGGATGTCCCATTGCGGCCTGCAGCGGCCTGCATTACCTCGACATTGATCTATCCACGCCCCGGCAATATTGGCTGGACGTTGGTGTAAGCACCTCATGTTCTACGAAGATGTCCCATTAAATAAGTCAACAGCTTAGAAATTAAACTCCATTATGATACCCGTCCATGCTAAACAGATATCACAAAAGACCTGATGCTCAAGGGACGCCACCTGCATGTTAAGCCTATATTAAGATATTTATAGCATGCCTCCTCACACCCACTGGGTAAACATTTGTCATTGAATCAAGCATCTTGTTTTATTCTGTGCTTACACTTGGCATTTAATGTCGTTGTTGTTTGCGCAAACACTTTTTAATATGTTTATGTGTGCTCTTCATGCGTCTTAGTAGAAGGCTGATTAGACATTGTTAAGGATTAAGATCCACTGGCTAATGTTAACGTTGTGTACATTTTTTAAAACCTTTTTTTAAACTAGGCAAGTCAGTTAAGAACAAATTCTTATTTACAATGACGGCCTACACCGGTCAAATCCAGACGACGCTGGGCCAATTGTGCGCCGCCCTATGGGATTCCCAATCACGGCCGGTTGTGATACATCCTGGATTCGAACCAGGGTGTCTGTAGTGACGCCTCTAGCACTGAGATGCAGTGCCTTAGACCGCTTGGGAGCCCATTTTTTTCGTTTAAATAATATATAAGCTGCTAAAAATCATTTTATAGGCCTACTGATTTCCGAAGTCAAGCTGGTGCATTTGTTTATTCAAGTTGCTGCGTTAGAGGGCTTCAGCACTTAGGACAGCAACCACCACAGCGCCAGTCTGTTCAGCACCATGGACAGCGTGGGTTAGGCAAAGGCAAATATATTTTCCTCTTTACCACTAGGGGGCGCAATGTGGCCTTGTCTCTGAACTGTGAGATAATTGCAGAAGAAAACTAGAGTAATATATTCCAGGAAAAGCTTAAACAAAAAACAACAACGCAATTTTGGTTTTCTTGTTTCGATGTTGGAGAACAGTTGGATAAAGAGAAGTTGGGGGAGTTAATATAGGAACTGAGAGTGTTAAATTGCAGAGTAGTCCAATTGTCACAGATTCAGTGTGTTCTTTCACAGGACATATTGTACTAATTACTGTAAATGTCAGCATACAGGATTACATTAACTGGTTTGACACAGCTAATATGCTAAATCTGTGGTTATAGATTGGGGGGATCTCTGAGCTGAGAGAGAACCTTCACCATCTGGGCGGTGAAGCAGTCCGATGAGGAGCCATGACACACAATCAGGCTGGGGCAAGGGGCTGGCATTTGGAGGTGTTGTATGGGATGGGACAGGGTCTGTGTGAGATACTGAAATGTGCTGGTTACTGTTCTGAAATCATCAACATAATTTTTCAAGGAACAGAGAACATCTGGAAAATGCTGGAGGAAATTTGGGATGTAATTTAGATAATAACCTAGAGATGAGGTTGTCCCCTCTAAAAGATAGCAGATCACAGTAAGACACCCCCCCCCCCCCCCCCCCCCATAGGATGGTAATGTATGCTGTATGAGATCCAAATACCTACTGCTCTTAGAATGTGACCTCATCATGCTTTCATTGAACAGAAATCTCTGTGTCTCAATCCCTGGGCCCCTTAGGGCATTACAGAAAATGGAAGACATCCATATTGACACATCAGCTCAGAGGATATAGACCTCATAAGTCCTGCGGCACTTAGCCAAGATCCAAATCCCAGAGGAAAAGTTACAGCTGAACAGTAAACGGTGGGAGTCGGTCTCTTTACATTTAGGCGAGTCAAGTTTCCTATTTCCTTGTCTGACCTTGTCAGGCAACAGGCTCTTCTCATATGCGCATCATCTTAAAACACAACCGAAATCAGCCTCCCTCCACTTGTCAGAGAGCTGATAAATAATGGAAAGAATGGGCTCAAGGGGACGTAGTCAAGGTGTGCAGCTTCAACAAGGCAGTTTAAATGCAAAAATGGGTGAGGTGGAAGGTAGGTTCGTGAATGTCTATCTGTGTTTGTGAGTGTGTGTGTGTGTATAGTTTTGCATGTGCGTGAAATGCATGCATGGTATAGTAGATTAGGACATTTCAATTGATCCGTTTGCATTCATTTGTTTCGTCTGAGAGAATATCTCATAGTACACTGTGTATCTGTGCAAGCATTAAACTTGTTTTCCCTAGTGAACAATTAGCATAATGAGTCGTTTGATTGGCATATCTGTGGGCGGCCTCAGCCCCCTCTGTGGAAGGGTTAGGAGGGTACTAAACACTCAGAGACGGGCCTTTACCCATGACTCACACACTCTATCAGGGGACTCCACTATGGGATTCTGGGAGTGCCATATCATACTTAATTCTTCAGGGCTCAGCTCTGAGTTCATTTAGAATTCATTAGACATTACCTTATGCAGGGCTACATTTAAATACAACACATTTATACTTTGTAGAATAATGTCAGCTTTAATTTGGGACTGTAAATAAGAACTCAACTCCTAAAGGTAAAGATCCAATGCCTATTGACTCGTGTCTGAGTGTCTTGTTGATGTGTTTAGAAGCAGCCATTAGAGTGGATGTTTTGTGCTAATGAGAGGGAAAGAAGAATGGAGTCTGCTGCTGCTTGGCTGTGTGTGTGATATGACTGCCCCTAAAGCTCTGCAGCTGAGACCACAGTGATTGTCTGTAGGCCTGAGGAGGTGTTTATATTTAAACACACAGCACCTAAACCACAGATACTAACAAGACTCAATGTTGTCTGCACAATGACACCATAGTAATATAATAACAGTAAATGCCATTAAGCAGACACTTTTATCCAAAGTGACTTAGAGTCACGCATGCATACATTATACAGATGAGCAATCCCAGGAATTGAACCCACTACTCTGGCATTGCAAACACCATGCTCTACTAACTGAGCTACAGAGAACTACATGGTTTCTATTAGTACTGCTCAATACTGCCACAATGCCACAATGCTGACGCAATACTGACACAATACCAAAACATTACTGCTATACAATATATTCTGTTATATTCTGTAGTATGTGACTGCTTCACACAGACAATATGCTTTACACCGCTCCCCGTTCTGTGTCCATGGTTGACTTGTTGATGCATTAGCTGTTAAATCATTGTTAGTCTAATGTAATGGGCATGGCTTCTATTTGTTCTTGGGAAACATGTTTCTCCACAAGGCGATGCGTCAGATAGCATGAAACGTTGGCTGTTTGACTATAGGGCGAGGTAGAAGTGGGGAGATATTATCACAGAATCAAAGAGAAAGAGCGAGAGAGCGAGAGAGAGAAAGAGAGAGGCAAAGAAAGAGAGAGAGAGCTACTGTATATAGGGAGAGAGGGAATGGGAGGGACAGAGGGAATGGGAGAGAGAGAGAGAGGTAAAAGGAGGGGGATGTTAACTGAAGTGAAAAAACTGTCCCTTTACAACAAGTTGGTGTGACACTGCTCTCCGTTTTCCCTCTAAAAAGAACAGAATGTGTTCCCTCTCATCAAGCGTGCCACTGATGCTTCCCAGTCACTTTGACTGATTAAAAACCTACATCTCAGTCTCAGTCCTGCATGTTGATGTGGTTCAAGGTAGTAGTGGCCATACTGATTCTCAGGGCTAGACAAGAGCAAGAATTAGCAGCATGATGATTGAGAAGCCTACCTGCAATAGATGCTTTTTCAACTGTGTTCAGATTATTCAGAAGCCATAAATCTGATTATGCAAAACTGTTACATTTCTAGTAAAAGTAAAAGTTAGGCGCTGAACCTCAATGAATGATTTCCCACTGGGCACACACTGGTTGAATCAACGTTGTTTCCACATCATCTCAATGAAATTACGTTGAACCAACGTGGAATAGACGTTGAATTGACATCTGTGCCCAGTGGGTTGTGAGTGAGTTATTTCCTCTTACTGTCTGACTCATCAGAATCATTCAGAGTTTGCCTGATTACCTTATTGGTCACACAGTGCATTCCAGTGTGATGCAAAAGCATAATTTTCTGAGGGAAAGTGCAGAGAATGCCTCTTTTAGTTTTCTATGCCAATGAACAGATGTCCTTCCCTTCAACTATTGTCCCTTTTGTGAGCCCCTTCTCTTTTTATCATGGTCTCATCTGTCTCCGAGCCGCTTCTAATGAACTTTTTTTTAACCCAATTATATTAAAAAATCTGCCGGCAAGGCAGATATAGCCACTCACAAACACCCTCTGAAATGTCCTCGTTCTGGGAATAACAGTAGGCGAAAGTGGAAAAGGGGACTCATGACATCTTGAAAATCATTTTACAGAAAATGCTAAAAACAGAGAAAGGTGTGTACTGGAATTGTCTGACCTCAAAATAGTTTCCTCACCTATAACACGTATTCAGATTCTCTCCTCTTCTCTCCTTCCCAATGCTTATCTATTTAATCATGTTTACACTTTATGTTGTCTCTTGAGGGTGATATCAGGTTATCCCAAATAAACTGATTATAATCCGGGATAAATTATTTTCTCCATACCTGGGGAGTTTACACACTGACCATCTATCTGCTTGAATGCCTTAAACTGCTTATTGTATTTTTACAATTATCACAAGTGTGTATGATTAGCAGACTAACTAATTAGCTAATTGCTCTGTACTTATAGACAAAACCCCCTGAATGAAAACAGATTTTTTCACTCTTTCCCTTCCTCCTATTGGACAGTCCTTTATTCTATCTTCTCCTCTTCCTCCCCTGTATCCTTCCTCTCCCTCTTCTTCTGTCCTCATATCTTCTCCTCTTCTTCCCCTGTATCCTTCCTCTCCCTCTTCTTCTGTCCTCATATCTTCGCCTCTTCTTCCCCTGTATCCTTCCTCTCCCTCTTCTTCTGTCCTCATATCTTCTCCTCTTCTTCCCCTGTATCCTTCCTCTCCCTGGTCTTCTTTCCTCATATCTGTCCTATTTCCGCATTCTCTGTGTGGCTCTGAGGTCAAAGGTCAGCTCTGCTGGGTTTCCTGTCCATGCATACTAATGACAGCTCTCTATCTTCTCTCATCCCTTCCCCTCATCTCCGACAGAGAAGAAACAGAGTGAATACAGTTCTGAGCAGGCTCTACGGGTACATATGTAGCACAGTATGAAGCTTAAAGCCCAGATGTCTCCAAGCGTCAAGGTTGAACAACCCATACCATTTACCACCTCACATCCTATAATATCCACAACCTTCACTGAGAGTGCTCGAAACAGAGTGATGGGTGAATACATCATGTGACTGTGTCGTCACGACAACAACGTGGGGATGTGTCATCACCCTGACAATGGCCTGGATGTTCTGTACACATTGTTGGCCATTTGATGCAACAAACGTGCCATCGCTGTCCTGAGCGAGGTCCCCGGACCGTCACTGTGACCATTCCTCCTACTGAGAGGGACACACTGAGCACCTAACACTACATCATGCAGATGTAACAAATGTACTGTAGTTTTTGTGGGTTACTACCACCAATATAACAGGAAACAATCCCGAAAAGAGATGAACTGTCATATTTGTTTTCTGATCTACAAAGACTAACTGGAACATGATGCATGTTGCTATTGGAAACAATGACATCTCTATTTAATGCCTTACACTTTTATCTATTTGCATTTTATTAAGTGCATAGTGACTGACTTGACATTCTCAACCGACTTGAGTGATAAGATCCGAGCAAACAAACGTTTAACCCTTATCTGTTTACCATGTTTATTTCAAAGGCTGCTAAAAGTCCCATTCTACAAAAAGCAGAAGATCACAGATTTTATGGGAGATACATTTATTATTTCATTTCCCCCTCACCACAAATGTCAGAATTTCAGATCCAACCACTGTCACATCCTTCCTTCTCCAAAAAAAGACAAGTAGGCTAACCACTAACGGTAGTGGGTACTGTATCTTTTGTGTCTGTGACATTTATTACTATTCAGCTCATGTAAGTTTTATCAACTATTGTTGCTCTGGCCTCCTGAGTGTTCTCTATCTACCTTTCACCTCTCTTTCTGGGAGGGAGGTTGGGAGTAGTCTCTAATGGTACAACAAAGCCAGCAGTCATTGCTCTCGATTCCAGAGTAGACATCGTCTGAATCAGTAACTGTCCTCGTCCTGTGACTGTCAGGTTCTTTGTGGCTCACTGGACTTTGATGTCCCTGCTTTAAGCCCCTTTCAAAGGACCAATCCCCAAAGACACCAGCTTATACAGGCAATTAGAATTCGTTTTTTAGTCTTCTAATGAATTTGACAAATTCTACCTAAATGTAAAGACATAAGGCCGTACTGAATGTTTGAAACCTACAGCATCAAAACAGTGGCTGAAATGCCTTCCCAGTTCCAAAAATGCAATATTTCCACCTTTACATGCTTTCACAGCAAATATTTGGACAACCTGTAATAGTTCATCACAGGGCATTCTGCCTCAGTGCATGTTTGGTTTTGGAACTAGGAGTGCTGAGGCAGCTTGTCCACTCCTGTGAGACTCTATTTTGAGTTTGTACAGTTTTGATTCAGTGTCGTCTCAATGAAGCGCTGTGGGAACGATCAGCTGTGACGGCTAGAGACAGGCTCAAGTCCCTGGACTTTGAAATTAAAATGTGGGTCTGTAGAGGAGCAGAAGAGATAGGAGATAGGAGTCAGCATGTCCTATATTCTCCAACCTCACTGTAAAATGTCCTCTATTTAGCTCAGTGGTGAGTGATACTATACACAGACCCAGCATTGAAAAGCCTGGGTGTAAAATCCCTAGAGGAAAAAGAACACGAGTAGGAGTTTCTGACATTTATGTGGGACTGTGGAGTGAGCAAAGGAGATGAAAATCACACTGTCCTATAATCTCCAACCTTACTGAAATATCTCCTTAAAAACCTTCAGCTGGGATTGATACAGTAGCCACAGAGCCCATATTCCAAACTCTACAAAAAGACGATTACGCTCTTTTAATCTCACACAAAAAGATTTGCTTTGCGTGTAAGATGTATCCACCGATGTATGCACTGTGTCCTGGCAGTGTCCATCACTGAGACAGAGCCATAGTGGCTGAGTTATGTCTCTTCTCTCCTCTCAGCTCCGATATCTTTAAACTCAGGATCCTGTGAAACAGGCATGTTTCTTAGATGTGTCACATCTCTATTCATGGATCGTATGATTAATGCAGAAGCTACACAGGGCAGAGAATCCATCACCCAACATGACCACCCCCAGGGCATCAGAGTGGACGGTGGGAAGCGCTGCTGCTATCAGTAGTTTCCCATCATTCTCTCTGGAGTGGGCTAACGTCAGCATTGCTCCTTGATATTCACCACTTTAGTGGCGTCACACAGATGATCCCTCCAGCCACTTAATATTCTAGAAAGAGAGAGAGAGATATAAGGGAGAGGGACAATGGCAATATCATGAGTAGGCTACAGTAAGATGTGCATTTGTGTATTATGTTGTAAAATCTTAAATAAATATATTAAAATGCTAAAAAACTACAAAATGGCCAGACTTTGGGTTGTTGAGAAAAACGCTAGATCACTTTGATTTAGGGGAGAGTGGGGTAAGTTGAGCCAAAGGGGTAACCTCATCCCCCATTGTTTCTGGGAAACCATACACAAAATTAATAAGTTGACCAAATATTTAGGAAAAGGTCATCATTTCATTGAGTCTGTGAAGGAAGAATTCTTTTACTTTTAGATTTGTGTATTGTTGTGAATTGTTAGATACAACTGCACTGTTGGAGCTAGGAACACAAGCATTTCGCTACACCCGCAATAACATCTGCTAAATATGTGTATGTGACAAATACATTTGATTTGAACACAATAAATTCATTTGACTTGGTGAAAATCCGTTTTTTGGATCTGACTTGCTTACCACTTTTTCCATGTGGTTTCTTCTTCTTTCTTTATGAAATGATGACCTCTTCCTAAATATTTGGTCAACTTATTCATTTTGTGTAAGGTGGAATGATATCAAATTTTGTTACTTTGTATAGTTTTTTTCTAGTATTCGGACGGGAGATTAGTGTTATAAATTGTGTAGGGCTGCCAGGTTGTCACGCCCTGACCTTAGTTATCTTTGTTTTCTTTATTATTTTGGTTAGGTCAGGGTGTGACATGGGGGATGTATGTTTTCACTTGTCTAGGGGTTTTGTATGTTTATGGGGTGTTTACTAGTCTAGGTGTTTGTATGTCTATGGTTGCCTAGATTGGTTCTCAATTAGAGGCAGCTGTTTATCGTTGTCTCTGATTGGGAACCATATTTAGGCAGCCATATTCCGTTGGGTATTTCGTGGGTTATTGTCTATGTGTAGTGTTTTGTGTTCAGCACTATTTTCTATATAGCGTCACGTTCGTTTTGTTGTTTTGTAAAGTTTGGTTAAGTGTTCTTCGTTATAATAAATAGAAGATGTATTCATATCACGCTGCGCCTTGGTCCTCCTCTCTTCCTCCATACGACGAACGTGACACAGGTGCCTCTATTATTAGGCTCATGACTTTTTATGTCTCACCATTATTTCTCACCTTTATTTCTCATTAGTGTTTATGTTGATCAATATTTCGGCTATGATGGCCTATTGTGAATGATGAAATAAATGTCTGATCAATGCACACAATTCTGAACATATTGTCATTTATAATGCAGATACAGATGCATCAATAAATTGTCCTGTACACTTATTGTATGCTGTTTTCATGTACATCCCCTTATGTCTAAGCTTCTAAGGTGACTCAGGCTTTACTAATTATTGTGAAGAAGTGTATCAGTGAACTGTAATTACAAACAGTAGAAATGCAGTTGTTATTGCTAATGTTTGTCTGATATACAACAGTCCATGATCAGCTCTGTTGACCATGAGAGCACGTTGCAGAAAAAATAGGGTTAGGCACACTATTTAGGTTTGGAATGCCATGTGGCCTATTGTTTACCTTGTCATCCATGACATGTGGCCCATTGTTTACCTTGTTATCTGGCAACGACCACAAGGGCCTTTCAAAGAGCTGTCAGTCAAGGCGAGCTCATGAATTTGGAAAGAATTCAGACCCATTCACTTTTTCCACATTTTGTTACGTTACAGCCGTATTCTAAAATTGATTAAATAAAAAAATGTCCTCATCAATCTACACACTATACCCCATAATAACAAAGCGAAAACAGGTTTTTAGAATTTTTTGCAAACTTATCACAAATAGAAAACAGAAATACCTAATTTACATAAGTATTCAGACCCCTTTGCTGTGAGAGACGAAATTGAGCTCAGGTGCATCCTGTTTCCATTGATCATACTTGAGATGTTTCTACAACTTGATTGGAGTCCCCCTGTGGTAAATTCAATTGATTGGACATGATTTGGAAAGGCACACACCTGTCTATATAATGTCCCACAGTTGACAGTGCATGTCAGAGCAAAAACCAAGCCATGAGGTCAAAGGAATTAGTAGAGCTCCTAGACAAGATTGTGTCGAGGCACAGATCTGGGAAAGGGTACCAAAAAATGTATTCAGCATTGAAGGTCCCCAAGAACATAGTGGCCTCCATTATTCTTAAATGGAAGAAGTTTAGAATCACCAAGACTCTTCCTAGAGCTGGTTGCCTGGCCAAACTGACCAAAGGGCTTTGGTCAGGGAGGTGATCAAGAACCCGATTGACAGAGCTCCAGAGTTCCTCTTTTGAGATTGGAGAACCTTCCAGAAGGACAACCATCTCTGCAGCACTCCTGTGGGATCTTATATAGACAGGTGTGTGCCTTTCCAAATCATGTCCAATCAATTGTATTTACCACAGGTGGACTCCAATCCAGTTGTAGTGTAATGGTCGTCCGATGAAGAAGGATCGGACCAAAGCGCAGCGTGGTAAGTGTTCATGATATTTATTTATACTGAACACTGAGACAAAATAACAAAATGGAACAACACGAAACAGTTCTGTCTGGTGCAAACACAAAAACAGAAAACAACTACCCACAAAAACCATGTGGGAAAAAGCTACCTAAGTATGGTTCCCAATCAGAAACAACGATAGACAGCTGTCCCTGATTAAGAACCATACCCGGCCAAAACAAAGAGATACAAAAACATAGAAAAAGTAACATAGAATGCCCACCCAAATCACACCCTGACCAAACTAAAATAGAGACATAAAAAGCTCTCTACGGTCAGGGCGTGACAGTACCCCCCCCCCCCCCCCCCAAAGGTGCGGACTCCGGCCGCAAAACCTGAACCCATACGGGAGGGTCTGGGTGGGCATTTCTCCGCGGTGGCGGCTCTGGTGAGGGACGTAGACCCCGCTCCACCTCTGGCTCGGCTCACTTAGGTGGCGCCTCTAGAGCGGGGACCCTCGCCGCCGACCCCGGACTGGGGACCCCGTATCGGGCCCCGGACTGGGCACCCTCGTAGGGGGGCCCGGACTGGGCACCCTTGTAGCGGGCCCCAGACTGGGGACCCTTGTAGCGGTCCCCGGACTGGGGACCTTGTTGGGAGCTCCGGACTGGAGGGCGTCGCTGGAGGCTCCGGACTGGAGGGGCGCCTCTGGAGGCTCCGGACTGGAGAGCGTCGCTGGAAGCTCCGGACTGAAGGGCGCCTCTGGAGGCTTCCGGACTGGAGGGCGACACTGGAGGCTCCGGACCGGAGGGCGTCGCTGGAGGGTCCGGACTGGAGGGCGACTCTGGAGGCTCTGGACTGGAGGGCGTCGCTGGAGGGTCCGGACTGGAGGGCGCCTCTGGAGGCTCCGGACTGGAGAGCGTCGCTGGAAGCTCCGGACTGAAGGGCGCCTCTGGAGGCTTCCGGACTGGAGGGCGACACTGGAGGCTCCGGACCGAGGGGCGTCGCTGGAGGGTCCGGACTGGAGGAAGACTCTGGAGGGAGGAGACGCAGAGACAGCCTGGTGCGTGGGGCTGCCACAGGGCCCACCAGGCTGGGGAGACCTACAGGAGGCCTGGTGCGTAGAGGAGGCACCGGATGAACCGGGCTGTGGGGGAGCACTGGAGCCCTGGTGTGCAGCCTTGGCACCACTCCTCCAGGCTGAATGCCCACTTTAGCCCGGCCCCTCCAGAGTGCAAGCACAGGTCGAACCGGGCTGTGGGGGAGCACTGGAGATCTGGTGCTTACCACTCGCACCTCTCCATTTGGCTCAATTCCCACTTTAGCCCGGCACGGGCGGAGCGCAGGCATAGGACGAACTGAACCGTCACAGCGCCCCGGAGACACAGTACGCAGAGCCGGCGCAGGATACCCTGGGCCGAAAAGGCGAGCCGGAGACCAAGCGCGCTGAGCTGGCACAATCCGCCCTGGCTGGATGCCCACTCTCGCATGGCACTTGCGGGGGGCTGGCACATAGCGCTCCGGGCTATGAGCGCGCACTGAGGACACCGTGCGCTTCACCGTATAACATGGTGCCTGACCAGTACGACGCTGCTTCCGGTAAGCACGGGGAGTTGACTCAGGTCTTTCGCCTGACTCCGCCAATCTCCCCGTGTGCCCCCCACAAAGAAAGGCTGCCTCTCGTGCCTGCTGCACTGCCTTGTCTCATATCGCCGCCTCTCAGCTTTAGCTGCCTCCAGTTCTTCTTTCGGGCGGCGATATTCCCCAGCCTGCCTCCAGAGTCCCTGTCCGTCCAATATCTCCTCCCATGTCCAGGAGTCCTGAACCCTCTGCTCCTCCATACCACGCTGCTTGGTCCGCTTGTGGTGGGTAGTTCTGTAACGGTCGTCGGATGAAGAAGGATCGGACCAAAGCGCAGCGTGGTAAGTGTTCATGTTTTTTATTTAAACTGAACACTGAGACAAAATAACAAAATGGAACAACACGAAACAGTTCTGTCTGGTGCTGACACAAAAACAGAAAACAACTACCCACAAAAACCATGTGGGAAAAAGCTACCTAAGTATGGTTCCCAATCAGAGACAACGATAGACAGCTGTCCCTGATTGAGAACCATACCCGGCYAAAACAAAGAAATACAAAAACATAGAAAAAAGAACATAGAATGCCCACCCAAATCACACCCTGACCAAACCAAAATAGAGACATAAAAAGCTCTCTACGGTCAGTGCGTGACATGTAGAAACATATTAAAGATGATCAATGGAGACAGGATGCTCCTGAGCTCAATTTCGTGTCTCATATCAAAGGGTCTGAATACTTATTTAAATTAGGTATTTCTGTTTTTAGGTTTTAATACAATTGCAAAAATTTGCAAAAACCTGTTTTCGCTTCGTCATTATGGGGTATTGTGTGTAGACTGATGAGGAAAATGTTTTATTTAATCCATTTTAGAATAAGGTTGTAATGTAACAAAATGTGGAAAAAGTTAAGTGGTATGAATACTTTCTGAACGCACTGTACCTCATACCTGGGTTAAGTTGCGCCAAGAGACTGTAATGTTTACATGACTTCTGATTATTTCCAGGGATACACAACATCATAAAATATATGTAGATATAGTGTATTTGTTAGACAGTTTACCATATTTCCCTTTACGAAGTGGTGCTGAATGTAAAAATGGCTCTACTTACCCCTCTCTCCTCTATTCTTGGAGTACACACATCTAGCTACAGTTCCTGTATTCATCTAGGCTTGGCACCACTTACACAGTCGGAGCCAACGCTGCTAAGAGGCCTATTTGGAAAGTCAGGGGAAACAGTCATGGATAATGACACTCCTTGTTACTAAACTCCCGTCCACACAGAGTGCTGTTTGCTTGCCCTTTAACACCTCATCTGACATGCACCGTATACAAATGAGACTATGTCTCCCACGGGGCCACTCTCAAAGGTTAGCGTCTGCACACCGCATGGCAGATGAGGCGTTTTAATGAGCCCATTTGATTAGGTTGGCTGAATCAGACCCCACTCGGCTATCCAGGTACACATACAAAAAGACTCAATAGGAGCAACGGTGAGGTTTAATAGATATTAAAGCTGGGTGGTAGGACCACACCTCAGCAATCAGGCACGCTCACATGAGTGGATATGTGACTCGTTTCAGGAAACTAGGGGTATGTCGCGGATCACTACTTCACAGTAGACGTTTTTTCAAATTAAAATGCATTTTTGTCAGAAATGCCTTCTGGAACATGTAAACTTTCATGTGCCTTAATAACAGACTTGTATACCATTTGTAAATACGAATCAAATTGTTAAATTACAAGCCTAGTTGGTTTAGCCACAGAAAAGACAGCAACCTTCCTAATAGCCATTAATGGCTTAGATAATGAGTGGGCTGGACATGCCGAGAGATGAGTTCGGATTGGTCTGCCATATAGCTTTCTTCTGTCTATTTGAGCTGGTCAGTATGTGTAGGTAATCCTGTCTAAATCGACTTCATTTTTTATGTATCGCGTAGTAGAACTACATAAATGTTGCTCTCCACTTTCTGGAGGAATAGTTTTGAAATCAGTGGAATTAGAGTATGATAACTAAGGAGATGGGGAAAACACCTGTCTCCAGATTACATCTTCAAGCTAAGTGCAACCATTACATCCGTGACAGGGAGAAGCATCCATCCATGATGTATATGGGTAAGAGAGTCTAGCTAGCTACATTTTCAGATATTACACGTTTCTAATTTTGACAGATAGTAGTTTCATTTCAAGTTAAAGTGTACTGTTAGCAAGCTAGCTAACGTTAGCTGGCTGGCTCACTAGTTAATGTCACATGTATTATCTTATTATTCGTATCTCAGAGCCATTTGCTTAGCTAGTTATACCCTAATGTTAGCTAGCTAACATTGAACCAGGTTGGTTAGCTACCTGCAGATTCATGCAGGATAGTAATGTCATGAGTTGGGATTATGGCTCATCGTTTACCTAGCTAGTTAGCTACATGTCATAACAAAAGACTCCACTATGCAAGTAACCATTTCAGTGCAATGTCACTGCGGCAACTGTTGATAAACGTAGCTGGTAAATTCGCTCTGGCTATCTACTCGGATTTCAGAGCACTCTCGTCTGAGTTTGCAAGTGCGCAGAATAACTGACGAATTTACGAATCTCAACACCTGTTGAATATGGCTGGTGTCAGTAAATGTTGGCAAAACAACGTAAATTGTTGCCAGCAGCACAGTTGCAATCACCAACGCTCTGGATAGCATAAAAACAGCCTAACCAGCTCTGCTAGGGCGAGTAAAATGGTCAGTGAGGTGTTCTCTCATTTGTGTCCGGAAGTAGCTAGCAAGCTAGCCACCGTTAGCTAGTTAGCTTGGGTGCTTGACAGTTGTTGTTAGAACAGGACGCTCAGATCAACCCTTAAAGAGATGGGTGGGGCTAAAGCTTAACAGGGTGTGAACGATGCTGAATGGTTGTAGACAAAGAAGAGCACTCCAGTAGGTACCAAAACATTCAAAGGCCATTTTCTCAAAAGTGAGGTTACAAGTTTATTATCTTTCAAAGCAGAATTACTTTCCCATTGTTCTTCAAATGCAGTGTATGATATATCATTTTGTAGCTTTGTGTCTCTGCTTTATCCAATGTTAAAAACACAATTTCAAATGTTGCTACGTAAAACCGAATCAAGGTGGTTGGTCACATATTACACAGAGACCAAGAGCTGAAGAACTGAAAAGCTGACAGACCATGCTCCATTCTCACTTGAACTCGATTTGATAATTCAACAGGTGTTCTGCTGTGTTTAAAACTTGTTGATGATGTTTGAACAGTGTTTTATCATACGGTAGCTGTACACTTTCTCCATGTTCCCGACTGATACTTTGTCAGGGAAATGTCCAGCATCTTCATCAACATCTGAAGTCTAGTGATGAATTTAAGAGACAATGACATTGATCCACCTCGATGATATAAGCAATATAGTTTTGTGAGCAGAATCAATTTGATTTACTCATTGCGAAGTGTTTGGCCCCCAGCTTTTTTAGAGGAGATGATTATGGGGGAAAGAATGCTGCCTACAACTGAACACCAGCTAACCCCTGCTGCTTCCCTCTTGGCCCATGATGGCTGCCACTGCCTGCTTAGTCAGTCGCTGTCGCCTCAAGTCAAATGATTTGGGGAAAAAAGACACTGGTGCTAATTGTCTGTTAAGTAATGTTCACAGTACTTGTTTTCATTTTGCTGTAGATACTGGACAATTGCGACGCAAAGAAAGTTAATTGACGGTGCGTGTGTGCGTTGGCAGCAGCTGAGGGAGGCTAGATATGTGCCCTCTGATCCCCTTTCCACCAGCTGTGCCTCGTCATGCCATCCCTGGGTGGGTGCCACCCCACCAGCCTGCCCTTACCCGGCACACACAATAGCACACTGCTACACACACACTGCCACACAGACTCAAACTGTCACACATTGACTAACTGGGACTGCCGGGGAAGTAAACCACACGTTGACTACTGTTTCAATAGTAATTTGAGCCAAAAAGGTCATATGATTAATATAACAGTTAACAATAGAAGAATATAAAAAAGATGGGAAAATGTAGACAATCTACATAACCTGTCATTCTTGTAATCAGTCATTTGAAGGAGGTGATTATGAGGCTCCTATAGCTCAGAGACAGGGTGAAAATAGGTTGTTTACAAGTAAGCCCTTCAAATATGCAAATATGCACAGAGAAGTATATCTCTGTGTCCGTATGAAGGAAGTTAGAGGTAGTTTCGCAAGCCAATACTAACTAGCGTTGCACAATGACTGGAAGTCTATGGGTGCCTGTAAGCATGCTAGCAATGGCTCGCTAGTTAGCAATGGCTCACGCAACTACCACAACTTACTTCATACTGGACACAGAGACATAAAAATGGTATCCACAAGTTCATCTGACTGGGGAAGTAGATAAGGCCTCATTGCCCAAATCCCGAAGTATCCTTTTATGCCCATGCGACTCACCAATGTGTCCCATATCCCCCTTTGGTCCTGTGGTCCTGGCAGCCCAGGGGTCCTGAACAGTTGGTGGCTCCACTGTCTGTATGACACATGGTCAGAGTTACTGTATACAACAACACACACCACACACACACACACGCACACACCACACACACACACACACACACACACACACACACACACCACACACACACACACAACAGCAGGAATAATAATGAACAGGAAATGTGAAATATTATGTGGATTATAATTAATGGACATTTTTGTAGGGGTTGATACATTTTTCATAAGGGAAAATTGAGTCTGAAATTTCAACGTGGAAATTACAAACTTCAGAAGCCTTTTTAAACCTCAAGTACACTACAGGTTTGAAATTTCCTGCATATCAGGAAAGTTTTCCCGCAACAGGGTGATCAAATGAAGATCCTTCATCTGTATGTCATATCTGTCCTAGAGTACAAAAGAGATAACACTTCTCCTCCAACTGTACATTTACATGTCACCCACTGGCCCTCTTTGAAACAAACTTGTCCCATGTAAATATAGGATTGCACAGAACTCTTCCTTAATGTAGCCTAATGTTTGCATATGAGGGCAACATTAGTATCTGAAGACGCTATATCTTTGAAAACGTGGTAATACACTATGGTGATCTGTCAGGGGCAGCACCTTTGACAGATAATTAAATGTTTGCACCTTTAACTCTGCTCTCCTAGTACTAAGGATGACCAACCTATTTTGATCACTTTCAGACTAATCCAAAAATAGTGAAGACGTGTTGTTTGAACAATGCATAGAAAAGACAAGTATGACAGCAGCTCATTTTGACTCAAGCCTTGTGTAAATGGAAGCAGATCATGACCTATTAACACTGAGTATTGAGAATACATAAGAAATATATACTTATCAGCAACTAATACAATAGATTTGATATACCATGATGAAGTAAAGCCATGTTAAGTTCAGTTGATCCATAAAATAAGATATATTTCCCCCATGAAGCGTGGCACTGCTTTCCCTGGCTCTATCGCTGGCAGTTCTTTTGGCATGTGTGGCATGGCGGGTCCTGTCAATTTTTGAGTGGTCTTGGCAGAGCCTGTCTCAGGGAGCAGGTCTGACCCTGTCTTCTGTCCGAGGCCCATGGCCAGAGAAAGAGAATGATCGATGATTTGTCGTCTGGACTACGCTGCGTTGCGGTGCGGCAGGGGCGTCCAGCTGGCCTCGATCCACGGACGCCGTCCTGTCACGGAGTGGACACACCGACAGCGTAGCCAACAGCAAACGTCACCCCTCAGCACTCCCCATGCTGACAGCCTATTGTTCAAAAGGTGAGGGAAACTGCCACTGTTATAAAATCGAGGAGGGTTACAGTTTCATGCAGTCTTATAACCAAATACTTCCCCAATTTTCTTGCAAGTGTCCTTTGTCAGTGTTAACTCGGTCATACGATTAGCACATAAATGAAATTATTTTCATTGAAATAATGCAAAATGTTAGGCTTTAATGGTTCTTTAATGTCAAATACAAAGAAAGACTTTCCAAACATGCTCAGTGAGAATACTGGAGCAGAACCCAATCCAATGGGCATTAAACCAAATTCCTAAAGGCCACTCAGGGAGAAAGGTGTGAGAATACAGATTTGTGGATCAAATGCTCCGGCATGCAGTGTGCCTAATTGAATGATGATGAGGGCACTTCAGGCACTAAATGGAATAAAAACACAGAAAGAAGCTTCTGGCCTTGGCTGCAGTGCTGCCTGCTCTAGTGAAAAACAGTGATACAGCATAATAAACAAGGTCAAAAGCTGTCAGGAGAGGTTACCTAAAAACACACCACCATAATAGCCTTTTATTTTCACTGCTGTTTAGGCAGAGAGTCACGTCAAGGTAGACCAGCAAACAATGGTCTTAACCCTGAATACAATGTGTCTCACGAGGAACACTGGGCATTTACAGTTGAAGTCGGAAGTTTACATACACTTAGGTTGAAATCATTAAAACTCCTTTTTCAACCACTCCACAAATTTCTTGTTAACAAACTAAAGTTTTGGCAAGTCGGTTAGGACATCTACTTTGTGCATGACACAAGTAATTTTTACAGACAGATTATTTCACTTATAATTCACTGTATCACAAATCCAGTGGGTCGGAACTTTGCAAACACTAAATTGACTGTGCCTTTAAACAGCTTGTAAAATTCCAGAAAATGCCATGGCTTTAGAAATTTAAGATAGGCTAATTGACATAATTTGAGTCAATTGGAGGTGTACTTGTGGAAGTATTTCAAGGCCTACCTTCAAACTCAGTGCCTCTTCGCTTGACATCATGGGAAAATCAAAAGAAACTCGCAACTGCACATGGGGACAAAGATCGTACTTTTTGGAGAAATGCCCTCTGGTCTGATGAAACAAAAATAGAACTGTTTGGTCATAATGACCATCGTTATGTTTGGAGGAAAAAGGGGGGTGCATGCAAGCCGAAGAACACCAGCCCAACCGTGAAGCGCGGGGGTGGCAGCATCAGGATGTGGGGTGCTTTGCTGCAGGAGGGACTGGTGCACTTCACAAAAGATGGCATCATGAGGAAGGAAAAGTATGTGGCTATATTGAAGCAACATCTCAAGACATCAGTCAGGAAGTTAAAGCTTGATCGCAAATGGGTCTTCCAAATGGACAATGACCCCAAGCATACTTCCAAAGTTGTGGCAAAATGACTTAAGGACAACAAAGTCTAGGTATTGGAGTGGCCATCACAAAGCCCTGACCTCAAGAAAAAGCCATATCGCTGTCCGGTGTCTGTGTTCTTTTGCCCATCTTAATATTTTATTTTTATTGGCCAGTCTGAGATATGGCTTTTTCTTTGCAACTCTGCCTAGAAGGCCAGCATCCCGGATTCGCCTCTTCACTGTTGACTTTGAGACTGGTGTTTTGCGGGTACTATTTAATGAAGCTGCCAGTTGAGGACTTGTAAAGCGTCTATTTCTCAAACTAGACACTCTAATGTACTTGTCCTCTTGCTCAGTTGTGCACCGGGGCCTACCACTCTTTATATTCTGGTTAGAGACAGTTTGCGCTGTTCTGTGAAGGGAGTAGTACACAGCGTTCTACGAGATCTTCAGATTCTTGGCAATTTCTGGAATAGCCTTCATTTCTCAGAACAAGAATAGACTGACGAGTTTCAGAAGAAACGTCTTTGTTTCTGGCCATTTTGAGCCTGTAAACGAACCCACAAATGCTGATGCTCCAGATACTCAACTAGTCTAAAGAAGGCCAGGTGTATTGCTTCTTTAATCAGGACAACATTTTTCAGTTGTGCTAACATAATTGCAAAAGGGGTTTCTAATGATCAATTAGCCTTTTAAAATGATAAACTTGGATTAGCTAACACAACGTGGCATTGGAACACAGGAGTGATGGTCGCTTATACTGGGCCTCTGTACACCTATGTAGATATTCCATAAAAAATCTGCCATTTCCAGCTACAATATTCATTTACAACATTAACAATGTGTACACTGTATTTTTGATCAATTTGATGTTATTTTAATAGACAAAAAATGTACTTAACTTTCAAAAACAAGGACATTTCTAAGTGACCCCAAACTTTTGAACGGTATTGTATGTGATGTGTCTGCATATCTCTCTTCCATTAGCACATATTGAGACATCTCTATACACTAGGGCCGTGGTAGTAATAGGCAGTAATGTGTTATGAATATTTGTCTAAACGTCTGTGCTGCTCATAGTCTCTGACTGCTCTGAGGTGGCTGAGTTCACACAGGTCAGGAGGACAGGGAGGTCACGCTCATTACCCTTTCTGTCACTGCCCGCCCCCCTCCTCTTTCCGTCTCTCCCTTCCTTCCTCCCTCCCTCCGCTCCTATCATTTATTTATCTGTGCCAGACCTCAAATACATTCGGTGGTTCAGGGGTCAGGGAGCGGGCCGGGGCGACCCCGGTTTCGACTGGCTAATGAACGAGGGAGACAGACCCCCTCATGTTTATTTCCCAGCTTTGCTGAGAGGAGGAGTCCCGGGAGAGACAGAGACAAGGCTGCTGAATGATAATCAGCACTTTGTGTTTTAATATGCCTGGTCCCCCGGCATATGGATGGAGAGATGGAAGGATGAGGAGAGAAGCGAGCCACTTATAGGAGGGATGATGGTGGTGTCTAAGGAAGTGACTCAGGTTCGCGTCCCCTGAAAGGGAATGGTCGTAGACAAATGAGCTGTGAATCAAATGCTCTGTCGCTCCCCTGAAAGCAGGTGGCTGTTTCTGTCTTACACTAAGAGCACCTCATTCTACAATACAGACCATTTCATTTTCACGAGACATTGCTTAACTGGGCAGCAAATGAAAGTGTTGGCATATGTTGAATGTGAAACATTTTGTTTCACACTGAATAGTTTCTTATTGCAAAGTGAAAAGCTGCATGTCACAAACTGTTAGCCATTTTCTAGATCACAGGACCCAAATGTGCTTGGATACATTTATTTAATCATTTGGACACCAGCCCTAGATAAAATTTAAACTCAAGTTATTTTGGTCCCTTAACTTCACTTTATCTAATGTAACATGACTGACTGGCTGTGTCATATAGAAGTGTTGACCCCAATTCTGTATGTCTGTCAGGAAGGAGGTGCTTGTCCTTCAGACTGACTTTTAACCATGCTGGCCTAGGCAGAATGATGCTTGGTGTGTTTGTGTGTATGTGTGTGTATGTGTAGGAGGGTGATGGTGAGTGGGTGGAGGAGGGTGATGGTGTGTATGTGTAGGAGGGTGATGGAGGGTGGGTGTAGGAGGGTGATGGTGAGTGGGTGTAGGAGGGTGATGGTGAGTGGGTGGAGGAGGGTGATGGTGAGTGGGTTGTAGGAGGGTGATGGTAAGTGGGTGGAGGAGGGTGTGGTGAGTGGGTGTATGGATGGGTGATGGTGTGTGGGTGTAGGAGGGTGATGGTGAGTGGGTGGAGGAGGGTGATGGTGTGTGGGTGGAGGAGGGTGATGGTGAAGTGGGTGGAGAAGGGTGATGGTGAGTGGGTGGAGGAGGGTGGTGGTGAGTGGGTGGAGGGTGAATGGTGAGTGGGTGGAGGAGGGTGATGGTGGGTGGGTGGAGGAGGGTGATGGTGAGTGGGTGGAGGAGGGTGATGGTGAGTGGGTGGAGGAGGTGTGATGGTGAGTGGGTGGAGGAGGGTGATGGTGAGTGGGTGTAGGAGGGTGATGGTGGTGTGGGTTTAGGAGGGTGATGGTGAGTGGGTGGAGGAGGGTGATGGTGAGGGGGATGAGGAGGGTGATGGTGAGTTGGTGGAGGGCGGGTGATGGTGAGTGGGTGGAGGAGGGTGATGGTGAGTGGGTGGAGGAGGGTGATGGTGAGTGGGTGAGGAGGGTGATGGTGAAGTGGGGTGGAGGAGGGTGATGGTGAGTGGGTGTAGGAGGGTGATGGTGTGTGGGTGTAGGAGGGTGATGGTGAGTGGGTGGAGGAGGGTGATGGTGGTGGGTGGAGGAGGGTGATGGTGAGTGGGTGGAGAAGGGTGATGGTGAGTGGGTGGAGGAGGGTGGTGGTGAGTGGGTGGAGGGTGATGGTAGTGGGTGGAGGAGGGTGATGGTGGGTGGGTGGAGGAGGGTGATGGTGAGTGGGTGGAAGGAGGTGATGGTGAGTGGGTGGAGGAGGGTGATGGTGAGTGGGTGGAGGAGGGTGATGGTGAGTGGGTGTAGGAGGGTGATGGTGTGTGGGGTTTAGGAGGGTGATGGTGAGTGGGTGGAGGAGGGTGATGGTGAGTGGGTGGAGGCGGGTGATGGTGAGTTGGTGGAGGCGGGTGATGGTGAGTGGGTGGAGGAGGGTGATGGTGAGTGGTGGAGAGGTGATGGTGAGTGGGTGGGGAGGGTGATGGTGAGTGGGTGGGAGAGGGTGGATGGTGAGTGGGTGTAGGAGGGTGATGTGTGTGGGTTTAGGAGGGTGATGGTGAGTGGTGGAGGAGGGTGATGGTGAGTGGGTGGAGGGAGGGTGATGGTGAGTTGGTGAGGCGGGTGATGGTGAGTGGGTGGGGAGGGTGATGGTGAGTGGGTGGAGGACTGGGATCAAGTGGATAAAGAGGCGAAAGTAGATGTCACACAGCATTTCACAACATTTATACAAACTGCATCTGACTCATTTTGTCTGATTTTTTCACTGTTTTACTTCAAACTGATGAAACTGGTTTACAAAATGCAATTCAGTTTTTTTCTCTGTAAACTTTCATCCAGGGTACATTATTACAGGTAGTAATAAGTAATCAGTAATAAGTAATCAGTAATAAGTTTCATGTTAGTTAAATGCCATGTTTATTGAAATGCCTATAAGTTATTAATGTTTGTTTAATAAGATGAGACAAAGTAGATGCAACAAGTCTCCATACCATTAACTACAGTCTTTGACATATTCATGTTTCTACATGGTGTGTGTGTGTGTGTGTGTGTGTGTGTGTGTGTGTGTGTGTGGTGTGTGTGTGTGTGTGTGTGTGTGTGTGTGTGTGTGTGTTGTGTGTGTGTGTGTGTGTGTGTGTGTGTGTGGGTGTGTGTGTGTGTGTGTATCTCTCTCTATGCATCTCTCCTCCAGTCTTTTCGATGGAGTCCAGGAGTCTCTCCTTTGGATCCAGGACACACTCACACACCCTGCACCCACGCGTCCTCGTTGTGTTGACAGTTGTTGATGCCCATGCCGTTGTGGGGGCAGTCAAACACATGGCCTCTGTGCCTGTGCAGCGCAAGTCATCAAACCAGATCTTGCCCACCCCTAAAAGAATCACAACTGAATCCACAAGTCCAGGAGATTCAACAATGACAATGAGCAATTCATGAATATATATAGAGTTAAACAAAACTCAACCAGGAAAGGATCTCTATACATCCTCAGTAGGAACAAACAGACAAAACCAATTGGAGGATCTATGGAAGTGATAAGGTAGTGGATGGACTCACCGGGGCTTGCCGTGAAGACTGTAGAGGCTCTTTGGTACCCCAGCATCTTGCAGAGCCACCGTCCCATCCAAGTGTCGAAGCTGTCGTCACACACCGTACCCCACTGCCCCGACCAATCACCTCCACTCTCCCACGAGTCCCCCACCAACATACGCACATTCGCTGTCACCAGAGAGAGAGACATTTGAAAATATCTTATACACGCAATGATTGAAAATGAACTGTGCTCTATTCCAGGCCTATAGTCCAATGATTATTCACATGAATATTCAGTTAAATGAATACATATCATATTTACATACAGTATATATTTACGTAAACAAATGCACACCAACACGTGTGTGTGTGTGTGTGTGTGTGTGTGTGTGTGTGTGTGTGTGTGTGTGTGTGTGTGTGTGTGTGTGTGTGTGTGTGTGGTGTGTGTGTGGTGTGTGTGTGTGTGGTGTGTGTGTGTGTGTGTGTGTTTGTGTGAGGCTCCAAAGGTCCACACACTTACCTGGTCCAGCTGCTCTTTCACCCTTTTTCTCCACGTGGACCTTGGCTTCCAGGACTTCCCGGCAACCCTGGAAGACCTAGGACATGCAGAAGTAAAAATTAAACACACACACACTCACACGCAATCCGCACGGACGCACAAACACACGAATTAAACACACTCACACGCAATCACGCATGCACGCACACACACACACAAGACAACACACAGCAAGTCCTCTTGTTCCATTAAACCAGCAGGTCCTCTTTGTCCTGCGGAAGAAGAACAAGAGCTAGAAATTTGTACAAAAAGTCTACATGACACTTCATATTTATAATAGCACCTAACGTTAGGAGAATATAATAAAGATGGGAAAATGTAGACAATCTACATAACCTGTCATTCTTGTAATCAGTCATTTGAAGGAAGTGATTATGAGGCTCCTATAGCTCAGAGACAGGGTGAAATTCACCTTCAGGTCCTGTGGGTCCAGGCCTCCTGTTGGCCCTGTGTCACCCTTCAGACCACGGGCCCCTTTTACTCCATCACGCCCCTGGATCCTGGAAGATTCACAGCACCACTATGTCACACTCGCTCTACAATGTGAGGCTATACACTACAGTAAAGATGAAAATGCAAAAATGTGAAAACATTTGCACACAGTCACACACACTAACATGTAAAGGCAACCTCATGCTTGGCCTCATGAAACAGTTAAACATCAACAGTTATTTACCAGTGTCCCCTTTGGTTCCATTCTGGCCTGATATCCCTGGTAAACCTGTGAAGAGGTTGGAAGGTAAAGGTTAGAGGTGGCAACAAGAGTAAAGAGTAGACCAGGTTCAGCTTGTTGTTGAATAGTAAAAAATAGGTTGTTTACAAGTAAGCCCTTCAAATATGCAAATATGCACAGAGAAGTATATCTCTGTGTCCGTATGAAGGAAGTTAGAGGTAGTTTCGCAAGCCAATACTAACTAGCGTTAGCACAATGACTGGAAGTCTATGGGTGTCTGTAAGCATGCTAGCATGGCTCGCTAGTTAGCAATGGCTCACGCAACTACCACAACTTACTTCATACTGGACACAGAGACATAAAAATGGTATCCACAAGTTCTTCTGACTCTGGGGAAGTAGATAAAGGGCCTCATTGCCCAAATCCCGAAGTATCCTTTTATGCCCATGGCAGACTCACCAATGTGTCCCATACTCCCCTTTGGTCCCTGTGGTCCTGGCAGCCCAGGGGTCCTGAACAGTTGGTGGCTCCACTGTCTGTATGACACATAGTCAGAGTTACTGTATACACACACACACACACACACACACACACACACACACACACACACACACACACACACACACACACACACACACACACACACACACACACACACACACACACACACACACACACACACACACACACACACACACACACACACACACACACACACACACACACACACACACAACCACACACACACACACCAAACGACTTATCCACTAAAGATAATCAAATACATGCACATTAAAACACTTAACACAGGGGAACTTCACCCCTTTTTAACATCATATACATTTTCTCCGGCACCATAGCAGTGGGCTACTTGTTGTGAAGTGGCTATGCTAAGAAAAATGTACTATATTTGTGCTGAAGCAAGCAGAACTCCAAACTACCTTTATTTACAGAATGCATTCACTCAGCACTCCTAATTTCAATTCAGAGGACGTAAAATGGACAGATTTCACAATAATGATCTGCTGATATGGTTTCCGTATTAATGTGACAACAGGAACAGAAACTGAGAAGGCTGAAATGGAAATGGAACTACTGGATGAAAAGGTCACAAGTTAATTTGAGCAAGTCATGATGACATCATATTTATGATAACTCATAATATAGGATAATATAAAAGATACATTTAGTGGGGAATATTTATATTTATGACTGTTAACCCCAAAAGTGGAGTTTGAGTCTATTGTCAGGAGTCAATCTCCTACCTATTCAAGGGTGGAAGGGAATAGAGCCTTGTGCTCACCAGGCTGTTAAGACTATTAACAGTGAGGGCAATTAAGTAAAAATATGAATTTCCTTTCATGGAGAGAAAGAATAGTATCTGCCTGGGCAGCAGCAGCTTTAACCATCTAACCTACACTTTTAAAATGCATTCATGTCACCCCTCGAAAGCTTTTGAAGAGTCAGGGCTAGTTTTTCAGCTATAAAAAATGCAAAGTCCTGGAGCAAGTTCAGCCAATCAAATATTAATCAAGGGCATATTTATTTGGATTGGGCTGTGGGACATCAAGTGCACGACACACATTTACTCTGTGACGGATGGGGTGAGAGCGGGGGAGAGAGGCGGAGTCAGAAGGAAAAGGGGGGAATATTCAGTATTCCTGACACAATTAGCCTACTCCACCTGCAGACCCGGCCCCTGTGAAACTGTCAATAATTAATCTAGCCTCCGAATGTCTCTTAGACTAAAAGAGCTCACTAAGCTAACTATGGTGAAATATTCCCAGCCTGTCCACTAGGGAGCTGTAAAGTTAGTGTTGATGCATGGGTAATTGTTGTGGTAAACAGTCAACTTATCCACCATGTTCTCCACAACTCTACTGCTTGAGTTCTTACCATGTTAGTACTACTGGACTGGTTCTATGTTAGTAATAATGGACTTACCGGGTGCACCAGCTGGTCCTTGTGGTCCAGTGGCACCATCTTCACCTGAAACATTGACATGTTATAGAGTTGAGGTACTGAATGGAGATCAATAGTGGTATAACCACAAGTGAACTCTATGTGAGCCGGTGGATATGAGCATTAACTTCTTATGGCTGGCTGCAGGGGCAGTATTGAGTAGCGTGGATGAAAGTTGCCCAGAGTAAACGGCCTGCTACTCAGTCCCAGTTACTAATATATGCATATTATTATTAGTTTTGGATAGAAAACACTCTAAAATTTCTAAAACTGTTTGAATTATGTCTGTGAGATTAACAGAACTCATATGGCAGGCAAATACCTGAGAAGTTCCACTTCATGTTTGGATTTTTTCTGGGGGTGCCATATTTTCAACCAAGCTCTCATTGAAAATACAGAGAGATATGGATGGGTTTTCACTTCCTACGGCTTCCACTAGATGTCAACAGTCAATAGAACTAAGTCTGATGACTCTAATGTGAAGGGGGGTCGAAGGAGACAGAATTTAGTAATCACTGCCATGAGTTGACCATGCATTCAACACGCGCGTTCACGTGAGAGGCAGCTCCGTTCCATCTCTCAATTGAAGTCGATGTAATTCTCCGGTTGGAACGTTATTCAAGATGTATGTTAACAACATTCTAAAGATTGATTCAGTACATCGTTTGACATGTTTCTACTGACTGTAACGGAACTTTTGGACATTTCGTCACGTTATAGTGGTCGCGCTTTGAGACTTTGGGTAGTGCGTTTGGTAAACAATTCGAAAGTAGCTAATTTGACAGAAATAACAGACATTAACGAACAAATCAAGCATTTATTGTGGACCTGGGATTCCTAGGACTGCATTCTGATGAATTCATCAAAGGTAAGGAAACATTTATCATGTAATTTCTGGTTTCTGTTGAGTCCAACATGGTGGCTAATTTGGCTAATCATCTGAGCTCCGTCTCAGATTATTGCATGGTTTATATTTCCGTTAAGTCTTTTTTAAATCTGACACAGCGGTTGCATTAAGGAGAGGTATATCTATAATTCTATGTGTATTACTTGTATTATCATTTATATTTATGTTGAGTATTTCTGTTGAAACGATGTGGCTATGCAAAGTCACTTGATGTTTTTGCAACTAGTGAATCTAACGCCTCAATGTAAACTCAGATTTTTTTATATAAATATGAACTTAATCAAACAAAACATGCATGTATTGTGTAACATGAAGTCCTATGAGTGTCATCTGATGTAAATAATCGAAGGTTAGTGATTAATTTTATCTCTATTCTGGTTTTTGTGAAAGCTATCTTTAGCTGGAAAAAATGGCTGTGGTTATTGTGGTTTTGTGGTGACCTAACATAATCGTTTGTAGTGCTTTCGCTGAAAAGCCTATTTGAAATCGGACACTTTGGTAGGATTAACAACAAGATTACCTTTAAAATGATATAAGACACATGAATGTCTGAGGAATTTTAATTAGGAGATTTCTGTTTTTTGAATTTGGCGCCCTGCACTTCGACTGGCTGTTGTCATATCGATCCCGTTAACGGGACTGCAGCCATAAGAAGTTTTAATAACCACAGACTACTAAACGCATTGTTATGACATAAAAGATCAGTAATAATGTCACATTTCCTATTGGGGTTTAGATTGAGGTTAAGGTTTGATATCAGTAGGAGTAAGGTGAATCACCTTTGGGTCCTGGTTCCCCTGGTTTTCCCTTGGCACCAGTCTGGCCATCAACTCCAGGGTCTCCTTTTTGTCCTGTCTCACCTGGAACACACAGTAACCCTCTCACTATCTACTGTTTCACGTGGAACACAGTAACCCTCTCACTATCTACCGTCTCACCTGGAACACACAGTAACCCTCTCACTATCTACTGTTTCACGTGGAACACAGTAACCCTCTCACTATCTACCATCTCACCTGGAACACACAGTAACCCTCTCACTATCTACTGTCTCACATGGAACACAGTAACACTCTCACTATCTACTGTCTCATCTGGAACACCCAGTAACCCTCTCACAATCTACTGTCTCACCTGGAACACAGAGTAACCCTCTCACTATCTACTGTTTCACGTGGAACACAGTAACCCTCTCACTATCTACTGTCTCACCTGGAACACAGTAACCCTCTCACTATCTACCATCTCACCTGGAACACACAGTAACCCTCTCACTATCTACTGTCTCACCTGGAACACAGTAACCCTCTCACTATCTACTGTCTCACCTGGAACACAGTTACCCTCTCACTATCTACTGTCTCAATTGGAACACAGTAACCCTTTCACTATCTACTTATATACAAAAGCAAACATTAAATGTTACAGTGAATTACATCAAATCAGCTTTACATAGAACGGTCACAGATCACTTGACAGAGAAAGGTCTGTATGAAACATTATTGATATTGAGTCTGATGGATTCTTCATTTTTCTTTGATGAATTATGTTATTGTGAAAAATACAATCATTGCCTCGAAAAAGGCACTTATCCATGTTAGCTGACTGAAACTGTCTGCCTGCTTACTAAACGGGTGCAGTTAGCATCCACTCTATAGTGTGATGAAGGATGGCATTTTGGTAGGACGACCTATTGGAAACGCCTGACTCAGACTCTAATGATAATATGTTAGCTTGTGTGAAAATCCATCCCTGATTGAGACTTCATACAGGGGTAAATGCATTGACTAAGCAGTGGGTTATTATGAAATAAGAGGCAGGCAGATCATTCATCCTTCACTTTCTCTGATCCTGACTGGAGATGACAGGTCAAATCGTTACTGGACAGACGAGAAGATAAATGCTAATGCTACATATTTCCTCTCCTACAACCCTCCAATGTGTGGTAGAGTTAGATTGGTGCTGAGCTAACATTGGCTGTTGCAGTGACACGGTGATGCCACTACAATGCAGCAATGTAGCGCTTTAGGTGAACTCACCTGTGTATCCCTTCTCCCCCCTCACACCAGTTGCCCCGCTCACACCAGGTGGACCTAGGGAAACCATAGCATCAAATGACATGGGAATTACAAGTGTAAGGGGCATTGATACCTCTCTTACTCTCTTCTGTGGTTGTTGATTTTACACTAAGGATGAGGGGACTTACCAATAGGTCCCTGTGGGCCTGGTGAAGCTGCAATGCAAAAATAGCCTGCTTTATTACACCAGATACACTCTTGTATTTTATACTTTGCAAAGCATAATGACAAAATATGGGTGTATACCTATGTCCATGTGTAACCATATTTTATATAAAATGTAAGATCTATCAACCTGGACATCCTGCCATTTCTTACAGTAGCTACCTTTGAGGAATCTGAGTGTTTTCACTGTGTCCTGAAGGAGAGTGGTGCTGGCATTGACCACACCCAGGTCTGTCCTCAGCTGGCCCAGCTGTCCATCCTCCCCACATAGGCTGCTGACCTGGGTCTGTAACCTCCCCAGGTCTCCTCTGAGAGAGTTGGACTCCAAGCTGGTGTTTCTGGCCAGGGTACGGAGGTCCTCCTCCTGGTCCGTCCCCAGGGGGAGGTGGATGTTGGTCAGCGTCGTTGTCTTGGAGCCAGAGGAGGAGAAACAACAAGACTCCATCGAAAAGACTAGGGGAGAGGTGCACAGAGACAGACAAATAGTGTCACTAATACAGGAAGTCGTGTGTTGATGCAGTTCAGGATATAATGGGAAATCTAGTTTCTCCTTTACATTAGATAAATGTGCTTGAACCATTTTGGACATAAAACCAACCAATGGTTGATGTACCTTTGTAAAGGAGGAAGGCATTCAGTGCAGTCAGAAGGACGAGGTAAACGACAATAACATTCAGACATCGCTGTGCTCCTCTGGCCTTGGCTGGTTTTAGATCTGAAACATGTTGACATGAACACAAACAACATTTATGCTACATTCCAAATGGGCCCCTACCACCTACTCCCCTACGCACATGTCCAAGTCAAGCAGTGGGTTAATCTGGTAGAACGAGCTGACGTAATCCTCTCCTCTTTCTACTGATGTCTCCATGTTACTCCAAAGTGACAGACAACACCCCCGAGATCCTCATCAAGACCCTCTTATAACAACGCATCATTACGTATAAAACATAAAACCCAACCCATTTGACACATAGCGGAAGTCATCTGATTTGGGGCTGAGGTTGCAAAAATGAGCTGTATTGACAGTGTTAACAGCAATCTGTAGAAAAAGGGAAGTAGCATGGGGTACATACGTTTGGATTATCCTGACACTAAATTCTACATCTCCTGCTAAGAATGTCAGTTCCATTGCCTTTCACAGGAAGTACTGTTTCTCGAGAAGTATACCAAAAGTATACAAAAATATTATCTTTCATCGAAAACTGCTACACAAAAGCATACAAGCAATCATATTGCTTAAACCTATCCAATTCATGTTCTGTCAAGGGGTAGGGATTACAGGTAGGGATTACAGGTGGGATTACAGGTGGGATTTAGAATTCAGATGAATGCATCCCTTGGAATATGGAGAAATGATCTCAGCAAACCCACAGACATGGCTGCACTCTTCTGGCTATTTCTCTATTTCTGCCTCAGTGTAGAAAGTCAGGCTGTTGAGCTTGGTAAATAGCACTCATCTACTGTAGGTTGCCACAGCAGGTGTGTCTGGCCAGCGAATATAAAGTTGGAATTCAGTGCTGTCTATGGTCTCTGCACATGGCAAAAGCTCTTTGGCTAGACTGGTTATTTTTGCAGTGCACAGACAGTACTTCTACTTCTGTTTCAGTCTCCACCACCACTTTCAGATTGTGTTGTACCATAGCAATCTGATCCCTCCCAGTTATGTTCTCACAAGGATTGTCTCCCTGAAGAGTTTGAATGTAGTTACAATAAATTACCATTCACTGTATTGAAGATCATCCAAGCCACTTTATAATGTAATAATATAATACATCCAGACAGTTTTATCCAAAGCAACATGCTCTACCAACTGAGCTACAGCGGATCACACTTTGCACCAATTCAAGGTGAATTGGGTAAAGAACATACTTTGAAATAAGAAAGGCCTCTGCACCAGGTGGACCTAGGGAAACATGCCTGCCCTAATGTGCATAGGCCCCTAGCACCAGGGGTGAAATATAAGAAAAATCACACAAATAGCTCACTACTGTTGAATCACCAGGCCTTTGGCACAAGAAGAACTTACAAGTCAAAATGTTGCCCCTGTGACCCCCAGGTCCACCCATGCTTACCGCTGCTCTGGAAGGTGTACATGTCCGTCCTGCTCAGTTTCATGTCTAAGTCAAGCAGTGGGTTACTCTGGTAGAACGAGCTGATGTGATCCTCTCCTCTTTCTACTGATGTCTCCATGTTACTCCAAAGTGACAGACAACACCCCCGAGATCCTCATCAAGACCCTCTTATAACAACGCATCATTACGTATAAAACATAAAACCCAACCCATTTGACACATAGCGGAAGTCATCTGATTTGGGGCTGAGGTTGCAAAAATGAGCTGTATTGACAGTGTTAACAGCAATCTGTAGAAAAAGGGAAGTAGCATGGGGTACATACGTTTGGATTATCCTGACACTAAATTCTACATCTCCTGCTAAGAATGTCAGTTCCATTGCCTTTCACAGGAAGTACTGTTTCTCGAGAAGTATACCAAAAGTATACAAAAACATTATCTTTCATTGAAAACTGCTACAGAAAAGCATACAAGCAACGAAAACAACATTACAAAACAACATTACATCTCTCTCTCTCCCTCTCTCTCTCTCTGGTGGGGATCTCAGTGGGTCAAAGGTTATATAGGTTACTGTTACCCCCTGTTGAATTTTGTCTCCATCTCTACTCTTACTCCTTCTTTCTCCTTTCTTCCTTCAACTGTTTTGTTGTCTCTCTCTATCCCCCCCTCTCTCCTTCTCTATCCCTCTCTCTTAGATGTGAAATCCCAACGAGAGGACAGCACTGAACAGGCTCATCTGATTTTTGATTGAATCCTGCCACCTTGTGGTCATTGGACAGAAGGCAATCTAAGGAACGAAAACCCTTCCCTGCCTGCCCTAATGTGCATTTAATGCGGCTGTGCACTGCAGTCGATTGGATTAGATGAGGGAAAGGTTGCTCTATCTCAATTGCCTAAATCTGTCCTCTCCTTGGCCAGGTTCCACAGCTAAGGCAATGTAATGCAACAACCAATGTTTGCGTGCAAGGCCATTGACTGTGTCATAAACTGACAAATTGCTATAACATATGATGTGGTTCGCTGATACTTAAAATACCTACCCAGGCATTGGAAGATGCGTCAGCAACGTGTAAGCTCTGGAACGGGGCCCTTGTCTCCACCCCTTCATCTGCACTTATCAGTGCTTTGAAGGAAAAGAGGAGAGGATATGTAGCCTAGGCCCATATCTGTTGATATCCACTCTCACAGCAGAGATCCCTAATGATGACCGGAACTGTGGAAAGAGATTCTCTGCATCAGAAACACAAAAACAACCAAGGACATCCACAAGGGTAAGACATGTTAAACCAAGAAACCAAAGAGTATAGCCTACCAGCTTACTCAGGAGAGAGACCTCACCACAGCACTCTATATGATAAGAATTTCTCAGGATTATGTTCTTAAAAGACACCAAAAAGCCCATTCTGATGGGAATAGGGCTCACATAAAACCTTATCTTTATCAGGTGTTTGAGAAGAGATTCACTAGCACAGGCACCTTGACAAATCACGAGTGAAACCTAACCATTGCTCAGAGTGTGAAGAGCAAATCTCTCAGCAATGGCACCTGAAACAACACCAGCACACTCAAACAGAAGGAGGGAACCCCTTAACTTATTCTCATTATGGAAAGACCTTCACTGAATCAAAAGCCCTAGGTTAACCCCAGAAATGACATAGCCAACAGAAACTGTATCATTGCTCTGACTTTGTGAACTTGTGTGGCCTACCATTTCAAGGCTGAGAAGTTGTTGCTCCTAGACCTTTCCGCAGCTCTAGCAGGGCAGACATTTGACAAACTGACTTGTTGGAAAGGTGGCATCCTATGACGGTGCCACGTTGAAAGTCACTGAGATCTTCAAGTTTTATTCACAGTACATTTGTGTTAGGCTAGCTGTGTTTCTGTACTGCACATATGATGGTAGAGTGTGCAAAGCAAATGTGCACCCGTTTGATACAAATCATCATATCATTCTGCCAGGTAGGCCAACTTCGCAGTCAACATTTAATTGGGAAGGTTTTGGGGGAAAATGACTAAAAGCATGTAATGCGAATTTTATAGAGCCAATAGACTATATAGCTTACCTTTAGAAGTGTTTACTTCAGGCTGACTACCTGCATCTATTGTGTTGCAATGTCCCATAATTGTCAAAATCAACTTGAATATCGACTAAATTAGTTTTGCAGCGACACAATTCGAAAGGAAGGCTACAGCAAAATATTTCCTTGTACTGTTTGCAATTCACATATTATTATTTTGATTCCCATTATTCTATTAATTAAGGAATAATGCCCTCAGAAGCCAGTGTTTGGAGGAGATATTGGTACGGGTGTCAGGCCTGAGACGAAGTCGAGGGCTGGCAAACAGTGCCAATATATCCTCCAAACATCGGCTTCTCGGGCATTATCACACACCACAGTACAATACTATAATGCATTTAAAATAGCCACACTCTATACAATATTATGTTATCCTACAATATAATATCAAACACATTCTGTATCCCACCTGGTGATAATGGGCTGCGTCTAGACATGGCAGCCAGACCCAGATCCCCCGCCTAAACACTGGCACAGGATCTGGTCTGACCAGTCGAAAGACCACTGTTGCAAAACATCAGAACGAACGCAGCCACTGACTCACTCCAATATCTAATACAAAATCATACACACAACAAGACAAACAGAGCTCTAGTGGGCAAACCAAAAATAAATAATCATTTAAAAAAATATTTTAAAAAACAACAACAAAAGTAGGGGGGTAACTAAAGCTTGATAGGCTACACATCATAATAATCTGTTCTGAAAAGGGGTCAGAGAAAGGTGGTAGTAGAGCTTCTCTAACGTTTTTCAATGTGATACAAATACTGTATTTTTCCCACTTCCCAAAGAAAAGTGTCCATCTTTGTATTAGTCGAAAAGATAATCTGTCAAGCTGCTACCCTGCTAAGTAAGAGGTGCCATTCTCCTAAAGTGGGAGTGTGAGCTGACTTCCATTGTTGAATTAGTAACCTTCTAACTAACACCCCTGCAGGTTGGACCCAGTCCTAGTCTGAGGTGGAAAGGTCCTCAGTAGAGGAGGGGTCTCCCATCATTTATAGCCAAGGACAAAATGGGACCTGGAACCCTACAACCCTCAATGCTTTCATGTACCCGTGACCAGAACTCTTGAGCTGTGGGACATGTACAGGTGGGCCCTCTGCAAGACATCTCCAGCAGTCAGGGTTGTCTTTTAACTTGGCCCAGTGGAGCTTGGAGGGTGTCCAGTATATTATGTTGATGACCTTAAAGTGAATGAGTCTGGTTCGAATTTCCCTTAACATTTTCCTGGATTCTTTTGGGATGTCTGACCACTCTTTTTCTGAGAAAGAAACCTCTAGATCAGCTTCCCATACCATTTTTGAATGAAGAGGTTTCCGAGCACTCCTTTAGTAGCAGGCCATAATAGAGTGAGGCTTCGTGTCCCTTACCGTAAAGAGAAAGGATATGTGAAGGAACGTTACCAGAGGGAGGAGTGCCAGAGGGTCCAAAAGTACTTCTAAGCAAACTCAGAATTAGTAAATGTCTCCAAAATTGTTGCCAAATTCCTCCTGCAGGTCCCCAAATGATTTAATGTTACTGTCCCAATAGAGGTCACCTTATAGCTTTCTGAAGCCATACACTACAAAGAAAATGGGATTTGGCAATACACAATTTAGGGTTCCACCACAAACTAGAGCCTAGATTTGAAAAATAATTTGAAAAAAGCATACTGTATGTGAGACTCCAGACCCATTGTAAGCAAATGTGATATGATGGGATGGGCTCATGTCTCAGATTGCAGGGCAGCAATAACACAGCTAAGAAGAGGAAGAGGGTGACAGAGGTGATTTTCTAAAATGTACCATGTACCTAAAATGTACCGCTAGATGTCTCAGACTAAATGCATAATTGTAAAGCAATAAGTCGGGGATCCATAGTCCACCCTGGTCCATGGGTCTCTGAGGTTTTCGCAAAACGCATTTTAGGGCGTTTTCCATTCCACTAGATATTATTACACAGTCTATGTAACTCAAGGAAGTTACATTTTATAGGTTTTCTAATAGGGAGACCTTGCAGAATGTAGTTCAATTTTGGAACAACGTTCATTTTTTAAATGTTGGCCTTACCCCACAGAAATAGGAAAAGGGGGGTCCACCTATCACTATTCGATTTTAATCGATCTAGGAGGGGCTCTATGTTCAGACAGCTGGGGTGAAAATGTGATACCAAGGTAGTTTAAACCCTTGTCTGGCCACTTAAAGTTGCCTGCCTGAAACAGTGTTTCGGGGCAGTAGGAGTTCAGGGGGAGGGCTTATCCTGATCATTTAGAGAAACAATTGATAGTTGAGAGTAACGATGGGACAGATTTTCCTGGGTCTGAAACAAACAGCAATATGTAATCGCCATAGAGCATCAGTTTGTGGGTAGTTGGACCTATCTGGATACCAGGGAAGTTGTGGTCGAGACGGATAGCTGCCGCTAATGGTTCCAGTGCCAAAGCAAAAAGATGGGTACTAAGTCCGTAACCCTGTCTTGAGCCTCGGTACAGGCGAAGCATGGTGAGATAAATCCATTTGTTACCACTGCTGCAGTTGGTTCACTATATAACAACCGGATCCACATAATATCAACTAAGCACCTGACATTATTGGAAGGACTGTGATTGCGAATAAACCCCACCTAATCTGGATGGACCAGGGTGGATACAACCTTATCCAACCTGTTGGCTAGGATCTTTGGTAATACCTTTCGGTCGCAGTTAATAAGATAAATTGGTCTATAACTCTTACAGTTTGTTGGGTCCTTATCCTTTTTCAGAATAAGTGTGATAAGAGCTTGAGAAACAGTGGAGGGTAGCGAGCCACTATCCATAGACTCCTCATACGTGTAAAGTAACATAGGGACCATCTCCACCACAAATTGTTTATAAAATTCAAGGGTAAAACCACCTGGCCCTGGAGATTTGTCTGAGGGCAATTTTTTAATCACATCCACTATTTCCTCCACTGTTATGGGGGCCTCAAGAGAATCCTTTTGTTCACTGGACAGAGTGGGAAGATTTAACTTGCTAAGAAAGGATTCAATTTCCCTGGGTTCTGCATTAGACTCAGAGCTATACAGACCTACATAAAAGTCCTTCAAAGTTGTATTAATATCTGTTGTTCTGGTCAGCAGTGAGCCCGCCCGATCTCTAACCCCGGATTCTTCCACTTGTATCTGCTTCTCAAGCTCCGGTTGTTTGGCAGCGCTCTCCTTCTTTTTGTGTGAGGCTTGTTGGATTATGTGGCCCCTAAGGAAGACCTTGAGAGCCTCCCAGGCCACCCCAGGTGATGGGGCAGAGTGTAGATTAGTCTCTTTATACAAGTCAATTCGAGCATTCAAAGAATACCTGAAGTCAACATCTAATAATACACTGGAATTCAGCCTCCACCTACGAGATGTACTTTATTTACTAATGGAGACTATTCAGAGACTCACATCAGCATGATTAGATATCAGTATGCTCCCGATTGTGCATGAGAGGGTGAAGGAGAGGAGAGGGCTAGAAATTAGGAAATAGTCAATCCTAGAATAAACATGATGATGAGTAAAATGTATAGTCTCTTGTTGTAGGATTAAACATTCTCCACACATCAACCAAACCTAGAGCCTTACAGAGGCTATCTGATACCCCAACTGACATACGTGGGCGGGAGGGAGATGGGCTACTCCAGTCCAGAACGGGATCAAGAACCTGATTGTAGTCTCCTCCCATCAGAATTGGATAATCACCCATCCCAGCCAGTCTGCATTATAGGTCCCCCAAAAAGAAGGATCATCTATGTTGAGGGCATATATATTAGACAGAATCAAAGCATGTCCCTGAATCTCAGCAAGAATAATAACAATCTGCACATTGTCATCCTTAGACACTTTAAGAAATGTAAATTGTAGATGTTTATGGACTAAAATTGATACACCACTGCTCTTACTAGACCCAGTAGAAAAAGTACATGACCCAGCCAGCCTCTACACAGATTCTTGTACTCCATCTCTGTGAGATGCGTCTCCTATAGAAAGGATTAATTAGCTGACTCATTCCCTTTGTGTTCAATGTTGAGAAGCTCAGCCCCTTATTTCCGTTGGAAAGCATTAAATCTACATGTATGATGCGTTATACACAGCAGCCTCTTTCTCCCCTGACCCATCTGTCTATCGCCTCCTTTGAATTCCATGCTGTCACAGTTACCAGCCCTTTCAAGCTTAACATCCTTATCATTTATCGCCCTCCAGGTTCCCTTGGAGAGTTCATCAATGAGCTTGACGCCCTGATAAGTTCCTTTCCTGAGGATGGCTCACCTCTCACAGTTCTGGGTGACTTTAACCTCCCCACGTCTACCTTTGACTCATTCCTCTCTGCCTCCTTCTTTCCACTCCTCTCCTCTTTTGACCTCACCCTCTCACCTTCCCCCCCTACTCACAAGGCAGGCAATACGCTTGACCTCATCTTTACTAGATGCTGTTCTTCCACTAATCTCATTGCAACTCCCCTCCAAGTTTCCGACCACTACCTTGTATCCTTTTCCCTCTCGCTCTCATCCAACACTTCCCACACTGCCCCACTCGGATGGTATCGCGCCGTCCCAACCTTCGCTCTCTCTCCCCCGCTACTCTCTCCTCTTCCATCCTATCATCTCTTCCCTCTGCTCAAACCTTCTCCAACCTATCTCCTGATTCTGCCTCCTCAACCCTCCTCTCCTCCCTTTCTGCATCCTTTGACTCTCTATGTCCCCTATCCTCCAGGCCGGCTCGGTCCTCCCCTCCTGCTCCGTGGCTCGACGACCTCATTGCGACTCACAGAACAGGGCTCCGGGCAGCCGAGCGAAATGGAGGAAAACTCGCCTCCCTGCGGACCTGGCATCCTTTCACTCCCTCCTCTCTACATTCTCCTCTTCTGTCTCTGCTGCGAAAGCCAATTTCTACCACTCTAAATTCCAAGCATCTGCCTCTAACCCTAGGAAGCTCTTTGCACCTTCTCCTCCCTCCTGAATCCTCCTCCCCCTCCCTCCCCCCTCCTCCTCTCTGCTGATGACTTCGTCAACCATTTTGAAAAGAAGGTCGACGACATCCGATCCTCGTTTGCTAAGTCAAACGACACCGCTGGTTCTGCTCACACTGCCCTACCCTGTGCTTTGACCTCTTTCTCCCCTCTCTCTCCAGATGAAATCTCGCGTCTTTGTGACGGCCGGCCGCCCAACAACCTGCCCGCTTGACCCTATCCCCTCCTCTCTTCTCCAGACCATTTCCGGAGACCTTCTCCCTTACCTCACCTCGCTCATCAACTCATCCTTGACCGCTGGCTACGTCCCTTCCGTCTTCAAGAGAGCGAGAGTTGCACCCCTTCTGAAAAAACCTACACTCGATCCTCCGATGTCAACAACTACAGACCAGTATCCCTTCTTTCTTTTCTCTCCAAAACTCTAACGTGCCGTCCTTGGCCAGCTCTCCTGCTATCTCTCTCAGAATGACCTTCTTGATCCAAATCAGTCAGGTTTCAAGACTAGTCATTCAACTGAGACTGCTCTTCTCTGTGTCACGGAGGCGCTCCGCACTGCTAAAGCTAACTCTCTCTCCTCTGCTCTCATCCTTCTAGACCTATCGGCTGCCTTTGATACTGTGAACCATCAGATCCTCCTCTCCACCCTCTCCGAGCTGGGCATCTCCGGCGCGGCCCACGCTTGGATTGCGTCCTACCTGACAGGTCGCTCCTACCAGGTGGCGTGGCGAGAATCTGTCTCCGCACCACGTGCTCTCACCACTGGTGTCCCCCAGGGCTCTTTCTAGGCCCTCTCCTATTCTCGCTATACACCAAGTCACTTGGCTCTGTCATATCCTCAATGGTCTCTCCTATCATTGCTATGCAGACGACACACAATTAATCTTCTCCCTTCCCCCTCTGATAACCAGGTGGTGAATCGCATCTCTGCATGTCTGGGCGACATATCAGTGTGGATGACGGATCACCACCTCAAGCTGAACCTCGGCAAGACGGAGCTGCTCTTCCTCCCGGGGAGGACTGCCCGTTCCATGATCTCGCCATCACGGTTGACAACTCCATTGTGTCCTCCTCCCAGAGTGCTAAGAACCTTGGCGTGATCCTGGACAACACCCTGTCGTTCTCAACTAACATCAAGGCGGTGACCCGTTCCTGTAGGTTCATGCTCTACAACATTCGCAGAGTACGACCCTGCCTCACGCAGAGGGCGCAGGTCCTAATCCAGGCACTTGTCATCTCCCGTCTGGATTACTGCAACTCGCTGTTGGCTGGCTCCCTGCCTGTGCCATTAAACCCCTACAACTCACCAGAACGCCGCAGCCCGTCTGGTGTTCAACTTTCCCAAGTTCTCTCACTCACCCCGCTCCTCCGCTCTCTCCACTGGCTTCCAGTTGAAGCTCGCATCCGTTACAAGCCATGGTGCTTGCCTACGGAGCTGTGAGGGGAACGCACCTCCGTACCTTCAGGCTCTGATCAGCCCTACACCCAAACAAGGGCACTGCGTTCATCCACCTCTGGCCTGCTCGCCTCCCTACCTCTGAGGAAGTACAGTTCCCGCTCAGCCCAGTCAAAACTGTTCGCTGCTCTGGCACCCCAATGGTGGAACAAACTCCCTCACGACGCCAGGTCAGCGGAGTCAATCACCACCTTCCGGAGACACCTGAAACCCACCCTTTTAAGGAATACCTAGGATAGGATAAAGTAATCCTTCTAACCCCCCCCCCCCCCTTAAAAGAGTTAGATGCACTATTGTAAAGTGGTTGTTCCACTGGATATCATAAGGTGAATGCCACCAATTTGTAAGTCGCTCTGGATAAGAGCGTCTGCTAAATGACTTAAATGTAATGTTAAATGCATAGCCTTGGGAAGGGAAGAAGAACTAGACCCTACAAAAACAAAACAACAAAACTGAAATGGCGTGGTCATAAGTGAGCAGACCAAAACTATTTGGCACTCAACTACACTAAACATAGGGCCCGTGATTCGCTAACTAAAATGCGGCTGAAAAGACGGCACCATTGCATGAGCTAAGAAGTGTCTTTGGGAAGTACTCAGAAAGTATTTCCACATTTTGTTACATTACAGCCTTATTCTAAAATGTATTAAATATGTTTTTTCCCTCATCAATCTACACACAATACCCCATAATGACAAAGCAAAAGCCGTTATTTAGAAATGTTTGCAAACTTCTAAAACATGTTTTACTGAAATATGACGTTTACATAAGTATTCAGACCCTTTACTCAGTACATTGTTGAAGAACCTTTGGCAGTGATTACAGCCTCGAGTCTTCTTGGGTATGACACTACAAGCTTGGCACACCTGTATTTCGGGAGTTTCTCCCATTCTTCTCTGCAGATCCTCTCAAGCTCTGTCAGGTTGGATGGGGAGCGTCGCTGCACAGCTATTTTCAGGTCTCCAGCGATGTTCGATCATGTTCGAGTCCGGGCTCTGGCTGGGCCACTCAAGGACATTCAGAGACTTGTCCCGAAGCCACACCTGCGATGTCTTGGCTGTGTGCTTAGGGGTGTTGTCCTGTTGGAAGGTGAACCTTCGCACCAGTCTGAGGTCCTGAGCGCTCTGGAGCACATTTTTTTCAAGGATCTCTCTGTACTTTGCTCTGTTCATCTTTCCCTCGATCCTGACTAGTCTCCCAGTCATTTCCACTGAAAAACATCCCCACAGCATGATGCTGCCACCAATATGCTTCACTGTAGGGATGGTGCCAGGCTTCCTTCAGACGTGACACTTGCATTCAGGCCAAAGAGTTCAGTCTTTGTTTCATAAGACCAGAGAATCTTTTCTCTCATGGTCTGAGAGTCTTTAGGTGCCTTTTGGCAAACTCCAAGCAGACTGTCATGTGCCTTTTACTGAGGAGTGGCTTCCATCTTGTCACTCTACCATAAAAGCCTGATTAGTGGAGTGCTGCAGAGATTGTTGTCCTTCTGGAAGGTTCTCCCATCTCCACAGAGGAACTCTGGAGCTCTGTCAGAGTGGCCATTGGGTTCTTGGTCACCTCCCTTCTCCCCCGATTGCTCAGTTTGGCCGGGCGGACAGTTCTAGGAAGAGTCTTGGTGGTTCCAAACTTCTTCCATTTAAGAATGATGGAGGCCACTGCGTTCTTGTGGACCTTCAATGCTGCATAAATATTTTGGTACTCTTCCCCAGATCTGTGCCTAGTCACAGTCCTGTCTTGAAGCTCAACGGCCAATTCCTTCGACCTCATGGTTTGGTTTTTGCTTTGACATGCACTGTCAACTGTTGGGGGCTAAAACAAAGCTAAAAGTAAAAAACTGTTACTTCGTCCCTGAAACCTAGCTAAGTTAACTTACATGTAAAAACTGACCACTGTCATGATGAGTTGGGAGAGAGCATAGAACCGCGAATAACAAAAAGACCCCTTGGAAAGCTATATAAAAGTGAACTCTTGCTGACAACAACTTAACAAACTAAACACAGTCTCATATTTCCTAGCGATGTAACCAACAACTTACTTGGTTCAAGTCTGTGCTGAATATCTGTGCTACTGTACCGCTATGCGTTAGCTAGCTACGGGCAGCCATCAGCACTTGCCAGCCAGATCCCCTTAGCTAGCTAGTCAGCCATCACTCCATCCAATGTTCTCTCGTAGCCTGCTCACACGGGCCCCACAACAATATTATGGCAAGTAGGGGTCAGTAACGGATCGTGAGGATGGGTCAGTGTTTGAACTGTCCCTTATGATGAACTTGACAGGATGGTGAAAGTGCAAGGTGATGAGCTTGATGCTCCTTTCCAATAAATATCGAAGGGCTTATTCTGGTGACATGATGATCGATGCTTGGCTGCCATTTGACAAATTCAAATTATCTCGCTCTTTTGTCCATAATAATTTCATAATGTAGGCTATAACAGCACTGTATCTGCAAACTGTTGGCTAGAGCACGTGCCAATACCAGTGGGAATATTCGTTATATAACGCACAAAAGACACCACCATGTCAAACAAACAAATTATCTGTGGCATTTATAAAATTGTACCGAAACTTCCTGTTTCCATTACAGCTCTCGTGATTTATTTTTTTATATGGTATGACTTTGTGAACCAGCCTGATGAACCAGCCTCGTGAACCAGCCTGATCTCACGAGCTTACATGAATGGTCTGGTAATACAAGGCTACCTTATTCTGGCTTGGGATCAATAATGGTAGGACGAAATTGGAAGAGACTTGTGAGGGTGTGCTGCTATGAATGACCACAAGGTGGTTCCCTGACATTGCACTAACAGAACTGGCATCAAACACACTGCTAAGACATTTGATTCTGCTCTGATAAGCTGTTATATTTTGACAGTTATTGTCTTCCACCCCACATTTCAAGTGATCCTTAATTACATTACTGATGTTCTGATATTAAGAGACATTGTTTGTCGTCCCTTGATGATTATTATTTTTAAAAATTAAACATTTTGTTCTCAGACAACAGCTACAGTAAGTCTGACAATGCCAACAATGTAGGTTCATATCATACAATCTCTTGTCCCATATAATTGACATGTAGCGAATATCTTTGTATTTTGTATCCCTAAGGGTTGTAGGGCCTACACACTTGTTCCATAGAAAATAGGATTATGTATTATTAGGTTAGTTGCCTTCATAAAGTGTTCACACCGCTGGACCTTTTCCACATTTGGTTGTTACAGGCTGAACTGTAACCCCATAAAGTGGAATTATGCTTTTCGAAATGTTTACTAATGAATTTAAAATGAAAAGCTGAAATGTTTTGCGTCAACAAGTTTTCAACCCTTTTGTTATGGCAAGCCTAAATACGTTCAGGAGTAAACATTTGCTTAACAAGTCACATAATAAGTTGCATGAACTCATTCTGTGTGCAATAATAGTATTTAACATGATTTTTGAATGACTATCTCATCTCTGTACGCCACACACACAAGTAATTATCTGTAAGGTCCCTCAGTCGAGCAGTACATTTCAAACACAGATTCAACCACAAAGACCAGGCAGGTTTTCCAATGCCTCGCAAAGAAGGGCACTTATTGGTAAAGCAAACAAAAAAAAGCAACCATTGTATATCCCATTGAGCATGGTGACGTTATTAATTACACTTTGGATGGTGTATCAATACACCCAATCACTACAAAGATACAGGCATCCTTCCTAACTCAGTTGCTGGAGAAGAAGGACACTGCTCAGGGCTTTCACCATGAGGCCAATGTTACAGAGCTTAATGGCTATGATAGGAGAAAACTGAAGATGAATCAACAATATTGTAGTTACTCCACAAAACTAACCTAATTGACAGAGTGAAAAGAAGGAAGCCTGTACAGAATAAACATATTCCAAAACATGCATCTTGTTTGCAATAAGGCACTAAAGTAAAACTGCAGAAATTAACTTCATGTCTTGAATACAAAGCGTTATGTTTGAGGCAAATCCAACAGAACACATCAGGGAGTACCACTCGTTACATTTTCAAGCATGGTGGTGGCTGCACCATGTTAAGGGTATATGCTTGTCATTGGCAAGGAGTACAGAGTTTTTTTTATGATGAAAATAAATGGAATCGAGCTAAGCACAAGCAAAGTCCTAGAGGAAAACCTGGTTCAGTCTGTTTTCCAACAGACACCGGGAGACAAATTCACCTTTCAGCAGGACAATAATCTAAAACACAAGGCCAAATATACACTGGAGTTGCTTACCAAGAAGACAGTGAATGTTTCTGAGTGATCTAGTTACAGTTTTGACTTATATTGGCTTGAACATCTATGGCAAGACTTAAAAATGTCTGTTTATCAATGATCAACAACCAACATGACAGAACTTGAAGAATGTTTTTAAGAATAATGTGGAAATATTGTGCAATCCAGGTGTGGAAAGCTCTTAGAGGTTTACCCAGAAAGACTCACAACTGTAATCACTGCCAAAGGCGATTCTAACAGGTATTGACTCAGGGGGTTGAATACTTTTCTAATCAAGATATATTAGTCTTTTATTTTTCATGAATTCTTTCAAATGTTAGAATTTTTCTTCCACTTTGACATTACAATTAAATACATTTGAATCCCACTTTGTAACACAACAAAATATGGAAAAAGTAAAGTGGTGTGAATATTTCTGAAGGCACGGTATGTTAAAACAACAACAAAATGAAATAATGTGTAGTTTGGTAATTCGGCTATCAAATTATTACTGGCCATTGGTGGACATATTAGATTATTGTTCTAACATGCTGAAAAATATCGCCCAATATAATAATCTGGCCTATGTCTTGCAGTGTGATAGGTCATTCTGCAGTGTAGAATTATCTTTTATAAATAGTCAATTAAATCTGTTTTCATTTTAGTTGTTCCAGTATACTAGGCCCTATAGTGAATTGTAAAGACAGAACATCGTAAATTATCTTATAATTAAAACCATATGCGCCTTTATCTCATTCTCCTAACTTCCAGTAAATTCTCTGTTGAACTTCATTGCGCTATGTCAGGAAAGATTCACACTTACAATTCCATAATACCATATAAAAGAAAAACACATCATGAATAAAGAGAAAATAGTTTTGAAGTTTAGGCCTACTGTTGATTAGTACCCATGACCGCTATTGTTGAGGATATTACAGATTTGCATGTCGGTTTCAAAAGGAAAGCTGTGGATCGGAGGCACGCATATGAATGTTTATTATATTCTGCCGAACAACCCGCAGGCAGCCTTCTCTGTCAGATACGACATTTCCCTAATATTTGTCTATACATTGGATGGCAAAACATACAGTTGAACTGTCCTAAGAGTTTGTAAACAAATGACCCAAAATTTGAGAGAATCATTTTACTTTAGTAAAATCACTTTAGTAACAGATTATATGTTAAGTATTCCTTTAAAATGACAAAGTAAGCTTGTGGAATGTAGGCCTAATCGTCCTACAAAGGGTAACAAATAAAATGCTTAATTCAACTCAGGCATAAAGCATTGAAGTAGGACATTGGTGTTGGCTAATAAGCAATAAGGCCTGAGGTGGTGTGGTATATGGCCAATATAACACAGCTAAGGGCTGTTCTTATTCTCGACGCAGCGCTGAGTGCTAGGACACGGGCTTTAGCTGTGGTATAATGGCCATGTATCACAAAATCCCGAGGTGCCTTATTGCTATTATAAACTGGTTACCAACATAATTAGAGCAGTAAAAATAAATGTTTTGTCATACCCATGGTATACGGTCTGATATACCACGGCTGTCAGCCAATCAGAATTCAGAGCTCGAACCACCCAGTTTATAATATAGCCTAAATGAAACAAACGAGTCAAATATAAAACAAGATAGGCCCTGGGGGACTAAAAGTGCGTATCATGGGCTATAGGCAATCAATATATGCTTTCTAATGAAATATTATGGAAAGGTAGGCAGGCCCTATATACGAGATGGCCTATAGAAGGGGTGTCAAACTCATTCAACAAAAGGCCGAATGCCTGCGTTTTTTTTCTTATTTCAATTACAGTTTTTTCCAACTGCTTACACACAAAATCTTTTCATGTCACACCATTTTTGAAACCTCTCACTCAAAGTGCAAAACTACACACCAAATATCCAATCCAAAACCATAAGCTATTTCTCAGCCTTTGACTCAGTTGTCAATTGCATAAAACACTTTTTTCAAAACACTACACACAATTCTCTACCTAAAACACAAAAATCTAACAGGAAGTGACTTGCTTTCCTTTTCCAAACACAACCAATCAAAATGCTATACTTATTCACCAGGTCACACACACACTCCTCACATGTGCAAACACTAATAGCTTAACTGATCACTAACCAATCACTGCTTTACTGTAGTATAGGCCTATAAATAGGTCAAAGGTCAGATGACCTGTTTTGAACAATGGATGCCAACAATGGACAGAGAGCAAGAGGAGTAGGAGGGAGAGGAAGAGGAAGAAGAGGACGAGGGCAAAGAAGAGAAGGAAGGAGAGCCATCTCTGATGAGATTAGGGCAACACTTGTTGATCATGTGATCAACCACGGTTTGACCATGAGAGAGGCTGGACTGAGAGTCCAGCCCAACTTGAGTTGATTTACAGTGGTGTCCATAATTCGAACCTTCAGAAATGAGAACAGGTATGCAACTATCTAATGACTATTTTAGCATTACAGTAATGTACTGTAAAATACGTATGACTGCATAGTATTGCATAAACATTTGTAACTCTAAGCCATCTATTTACTGCACTGCATTGAATGAATGAGGTTGGTTATCATGCTGTACTACATTTTCTGTACATTGTTTACAGTTCCTATGCTGAACACATACTGTGTTTGAATTCTGTACAGAGTGGAAAGGCAAAGACATCATGGAGGACGAGGATGCTTGTTTGCAGATGTACAAGAGACTGCAATTATAAATATGGTTTTGGCCAACAATGCAATTAGGATTCGAGAGATAAGAGAGCATATCTTGAATAATGACACCATATTTAACAACATCAATGCTGTAAGCCTGTCGACCATACAACGCATCCTCCAACGGCACCGAGTGACGACGAAACAACTTTACAAGGTGCCATTTGAGAGAAACTCTGACAGAGTCAAGAATATGCGACATGACTTTGTAGAGGGATGTATGCAACACTACTTCCAGTACTTCAGACATACCATATTTACGCATCTGTATATCCTTTTGTCTGTTACAGAGAGTATTGGAGCTGGATGCCCATGTAATTCGCCATTAATTTATTTATGTGGATGAGGTTGGCTTCAACCTCACCAAAACCAGGCGCCGCGGAAGAAATGTAATAGGACAGAGGGCAATTACCAATGTCCCTGGACAGCGTGGGGGTAATATAACTATGTGTGCTGCCATCACTCAAAACGGGGTCCTCCATCACAATGCCACACTGGGTCCGTACAACACCGGCCATATGCTCACTTTTCTGGATGCAATTTACACAATGCTTGTCCCTGATCCAGATCAGGAGCCTGCTAGATTTGTGGTTTTATGGGACAATGTTAGTTTTCACCGGGCTGTTCTGGTCCAAAACTGGTTTGCCACCCATCCACAATTTGTAGTTTTGTACCTACCCACATATTCACCTTTTCTAAATCCCATAGAGGAATTCTTCTCAGCCTGGCGCTGGAAAGTGTATGATCGCCAACCCTATGCCCGCATGCCGCTTCTCCAGGCAATGGAGGACCCATGTGGGGACATAGAGGTTGCCTCTGTCCAAGGTTGGATACGCCATGCTAGGAGATACTTCCCTCGATGTTTGGCAAGAGAAAACGTATCTTGTGATGTGGACGAAGTATTGTGGCCAGACCCAGGCCGGAGAAGAGATGAAGCGTAGCTTAGCACTGGTGACTGCCCCCCCTACCAATTCCTTGACTGCCCCCCCGGGACCCCACACACACAATTGTGTTCTTTACTGTATTCTAAAGAATATACTTTGGTTTATTGGTTTACATATGTTTATGGTTTTGTTGTATGCTACTGTATACAGCAGTAATGTTTGGCCTAATAAATATTTTCTGTTTCTACATTGCATTGGTGTTTACAGTGTACTTGTTACCCCTCTCAGCAGATTACTTTCACTGTAGAACATTGTATTGAAATGTAGATATAAGCCTATGAAAGACCAAAGAGCTTTAGATTTAGAACAACAGTGTTTACATGGTATATCCAAAAATGTACTATTATGAAAGCAGTGTTTGCCATTTGATGCAAATGCTTCATTCTGACATGTGTTTATGGCATTTTGAATGCAGTGTTACATTTTGAAGGAGATGTGAGGCATTTTGCATTTTGTGTGTGCAGTTTTAGGAATTGTGTGTAGAGTTTTGAAAACAAGGAAGACAGTTTTGAAAACGTGTGTAAGCAGTTGGAAAAAACTGTAAGTCAACCACAAATACCTTACTAATTAGTGACCATAATTCATCAATCAAGTCCAAGGGTGGAGAGAAAACCCGCAGACACTCGGCCCTCCGTGGAATGAGTTTGACATATATGTATATATGCAACGTTTCAAGAACATCTGTTTCCAAAAAGACGTGAACATTCCAACTGTATGAACAAAGGCATAGCCAACCCCCAGACAGCCTGCATGTACAGGTGACTGCATGGTGTGAGTTATGAAGTGAGTTGAAGCTGGCTAATTAAACGCTGCATGGTCAAATAATGAGGATAAATCCTCCATCGAGTGGATCTTGAAATTTGGATGCTGGCCTATGGATTAATTGTTTGACGTTAAGAACCAGATAGTCAGTCTGTGTGTGTGTGTGGTGTGTGTGTGTGTGTGTGTGTGTGTGTGTGTGTGTGTGTGTGTGTGGTGTTGGTGTGTGTGTGTGTGTGTGTGTGTGTGTGTGTGTGTGTGTGTGTGTAACGAGAGAGAGGGAGAGATACTTATAGTATCAAACTATCATATATTATTTTCACCTAACAAATGCCTCTCCAATAGCTTACTAGGCCTGTAGGCCTATGTTCCTATCACAGCCACTGCGCGATGCATCATTGATGTGTTACAACCGTTTTGGAACACCTTGTTCTCTGGATTTATCGAGTAAAATGTGCTTGTAGTCTTCATGGTGATTCATTTAAATTAATAATTTGATACCGCAGAAACGGCTTTTTCCGGACCATTTCCCGTTAACGTATCCAAAGGCGTTTACATTATAAAAGCTACATCCATATCTCCGCCGTGGAGGATCCGGCTCCAGAAGGCTACGTGAAAGGTGATATGAATTACAGAACGTTAAACCGTCAGTAAAGTAATCTGTGTAAATGGCGTCTCCGAGGACCCTGGTATTATTCAGTGCGCTTTATGAGGACCCTGAGAATGAAGTGCTTCTCCCATGCCTGTATTTGAGCCTCAGCCCCGTGCACTTTTTTTGATTAATCCTCCTGCGCGGGATTGGTGACAGAGCTTTTGACTGGCTTTTTCCTCTGTTCCGTGTGATGGACGCCTAGCTGATCAAGCGGAATGAAGAGTAATTAAAAGCTATAAATTATCCTTAGCAGTCCCTCTCAAGGCGTCTCTTTGCAGGCAAGATAACAGTCCCTGCGCCCATTTACCGTCTGAAAAGAATTGCGTCTCACAATGGCTACTTTGCAAAATGGAATAGTGATAGTGTCCTAATTTAAATGTAATTAAGTACCAGCAAATAGCTTGTCGATAGAGATTTCAGCTCTGTAGGCCCAACTGAAATAAAACAATGTGGGTTGGACGTATGATTGCGTTGCATCTGCATGGCCTACATGCTAGTCATTATAATTATTCATTTGTTTTGAAATAATGTGAAGCGCATCGCTTTTGCTATAACGTTTTGGTGTATGCGTGCGCGTGCGTGTGGGTGCTCCTATAATGCCATTCCACCTATAATGCAATTACACCCCACAGACAGGTGTGTTAGTGGGCCTATACATAATAACGTTTTAAAAAAATTTGATAAACAAAGAATCGAAAGACGGTATAGAACACGGGCTCATGTTGTGGACATAACCATGCATAAATCAAAACACATCATGGATCACTCATCTGGTTATGTCTGCACATTTGTTTGTGGGACCAAGGCACACGTGAATTAAATTAGCCTGAATATATCAATATTTACACACACACACACACACACACACACACACACACACAAACACCACACACACACACACACACACACACACACACACACACACACACACACACACACACACACACACATATATATATATAATCAATAGACCTATATATTAAAAATCAATTAATTAATTGTGCGCTATCACCACTTTGTTTAGAGAAGCATTTGTGCATGCATAAACCCATTTAGCTTCCTAATAATTTGGGCACATATCATAAAGATAAATCTAACCTATAAAAGGCGACGTATGTGGCCTATACGCATTTGCAATTGTATAATTTGTATACATCCGTATAGTTTAGGCCTACTACTGTGTTCTCGGTCTAGCATTCTTTTGCTGAAAATACAACAGGCAGGTTTGCAGCAGGCGAGTAGCGGTGATAATCTTGTTGGGTTTTCTTAAACCCATTTGGTACCATGTAGCCTACTTACCCAGAGATGCGAGACTTTATTGGATGTCGTCTCCCGTGTCCAAAAGTATCTCGGTCATTGATTGGCCCACTGCACGTTCGAAGGGGTTCACGCGCTTCCGGTTAGTGTGGGAAACGTGTGGGAGAAGCTGAGTGATGTGAGGAGTTGGTGAAGATCGAACTGTCATATAGACAGTGGTGGAAAGCTCGTGGCTGCGAGAGGAGCGTGCAATGCATTGTCAGTCTTGTCATAGTCGACTACCATGACACGTTGGTGCGTTACGCACGAGGGATGTCAACAATTTAGAAATCAAAATGTGCACCAAATCAGAGAGGGAGTAATTATCCTTTAGTGTGCACCGTATTGCTTCATTCTTGTCATATTTTGATTCAAATACAAACAAACAAGTGGAATTGGTTAGGAGCCTGCATCGACCCCTTTGCAACCATTTTCAGTGATGGAGGGGCAAAGGGATCTACACAGCCCGGAGTTGAGTGAAGGGGAGAGCGTTTCTCCTTCTCCTAGTCTGCCTTCACCGCCCATCCTGCCTCTCCAAGCAGCGCAGCAGGCGCACAGAACCACCAACTTTTTTATTGACAATATTCTACGGCCAGATTTCGGCTGCAGGAAGGAGCAGGGCTTAGGTGCGAGGGAGAGGTCGCAGACTTCCAGTCGAGAGCGCGCCCACCCTTTGGTCGCCAGACCGACTCATCCTGGAACGCCATGCCAGGACTCCAATTGCAGCAGCGACAGCACTTCTTCTTCCACCTCGTCCTTGGCCTTGTCTCCAACCCCCAAAAAGAGCACCTCGTCCTCGAAAGCCAACGAGAGCTCCGTAGGCAGCACGCCCAAGTTCAGCGAGAACACTTCTCCTGTTATGGTTGTGAGCGGCGTTAGTAGCGGCGCAGCGCCCTCCCCCGAGTCCCAGCCGCTGCTGTGGCCTGCCTGGGTGTATTGCACTAGATACTCGGACAGGCCCTCATCTGGTGAGGCAATAGTTTTTTAACAAGCTTCATCAGGGTATTGTAGCCTAATGCGTACTTTTATAAATGCGCAATAGTCCATTTGCAGAAATAGTAGTCTTTCCTCAACATGCTTGTATTTGATGTGTTTTCAATTAATCCATACCTTTATTTGTGAAAAAAAACTGTATTTTATACTCTCTTTTCGCACTGTGATGAAGGATAAAATGTGTAACCTATAGTGCATGCTTAGTGGTCCTGTTACTGCATGAAAATAATGACTGACTGAGTGCAAAATATAGGCTAAAATACTCAATCAATGTTCAACTGGAATCAAACCTTCTCCATTTTAAATTATGCTATAAGCTATTATTTGTAAAGAATCCTTTATTTATTACAAAAATATAAGGAGCAAAAAAGCACATATAGGCCACTTGGACAATTGTGTGTTGATATTATACATAAATACTGTAATAGGATTGTGTAGCATCAGTATTAACCTACTGTATATTTTGTCATTTATATATTGATCTTGAGTAATGTATTGATTTGATGCTATTCAAGATGGTCTACCAATATCTGTCATTCACGTGGTGCAAGTTGGAAAATATTCACTGATTGGCTTAGTTGACTGATAGACTTAGTCTAGCATGTGCACAATCTACCAATAAAGTAAAATAAATGGAAACAGTGAAAAATCGAGTAGTTTGTTTTCAAGAGCATTTTTGAGAACATATCAGAACATGTTAACAACATGTCGTTGATGACTGTGTGGCCTAACATTTCACTCTTCTCATTTGCAAGTGAAATCTTGGTCCCATGACCACTGGTTGCATCTTGTAGGCTAAAGGCCTACAAAAAATTTCCTTGCAGATGTGACATGTCTTAAAAGAATGTAACTTAAAATGAGAACATACTCCATTAATTGAATTGAACGAGAGATATAGTCCTTACATTTGACATAATACAACTTTAGGCTCATATAGGGTCTATATAGGCTATACGTGTATATTATTCATAACCTACAATCATTTTAATGGACCGTGTTCAATATATTTTTAAATCTCAATGAGACTAGACAAATCAAGGTTGAATATAATTAAGTTAAAGAAGGTGCACTTGAAAAAACGAGAACATGGAAAATAATCTCGTTGCTGTCGACATATTGAATTAATTAACAATTTTGACTGTCTTGATAGAGGATGTATATTATCTGTGTATGCACTTAGTGTAATTCTCCCAACTTACTTTGTTAATCAATAGCAGCCTAGGCTACGTTAAATGGTAAGCATGCACAATGTCTATTTTGTTTGGGCTAAGAAAGTCCAATGGTTCCAATGGTGTTTTGGCATGTGAATAAATGAGCTTTTCATAATTAAAATACACTTGTCCAAAAGACTGCGTTTTATATATATTTATTTAATTAGGTAAGTCAGTTAAGAACAAATTCTTATTTACAATGACGGCCTACCGGGGAACAGTGGGTTAACTGCCTTGTTCAGGGGCAGAACGACACATTTGTACCTTGTCAGCTCGGGGATTCAATCCAGCAACCTTTCGGGTTACTGGCCCAACGCTCTAACCACTAGGCTACCTAACGTAGGTATTGACAAAATCATTGCAAAAATAATGGCAGGGAATTTAAAGATAGGCCTATATAAATCAATATAAAATAAAAAACAATTTACCTAAGATTTTGTATTTGTGTTAGAAAAAGAAGATAGGCCTAGCATCAAATAGCCTACAAACTTAAAAATAAATATTAACGGATAAATTATATTTCCTGTTTCCTATCATTTTGTTTATTTGTGGCTGTTTGTTTGTCTCCAGCCCCATGATAATGTTGTATATTTAAATGTATACTGTATCGTACCCATACGCACATAGGCCTATACCTAAATCTTCATTTTGGGCGAAATATTTTAACGTAAATTCAGGATATCTGAATGAATGCCTTTATTAGCCTATGTCAACATAGCTAGAGATCACTGAGCTGTAATGAGTTTTAGGGTTTGCACATTTTTGCTAAATAATTATGATAGTCGACCCACAGCTACTTCACACAAAGGCCTGCCGCTGAGTGCAGCATGGACATTACTCTTTTCAGTAGCCAAATGTTATTCACAGTGATTATTAAAGGTCTACCATTGGGATGACCATAACGTTATATAGCCTACAGCAAATACTTACCCTATAATAACGTTTTGTTTATTATTGTTTATTATTATTAGCCTACCATCATTACATTGTTTACTTTTATTATTATGAATATAGGATCATGGTTATTATTAGGGTACGTTGCTTTTATTATTTGGCTATTATTATGAAGTCTAACCTAAAATCAGCAATTTAATTGTTTCTGGGTGATGAAAGCTATAGATCTCTGGCGCTCGCTGAATATTTATATTCCCGTTTTTATTGTCGTCCCTACTGTAGGCCCAAGGACACGGAAATTGAAAAAGACGAAAAACGAAAAGGAAGACAAGCGACCCAGAACGGCGTTCACGGCTGAGCAGCTTCAAAGACTGAAGACGGAGTTCCAGGCCAACCGTTACATTACGGAGCAGAGGAGACAGTCTCTAGCCCAGGAGCTCAACCTCAATGAGTCACAAATCAAAATCTGGTTCCAGAACAAACGGGCCAAAATCAAAAAGGCCAACGGCTATAAGAACGGCCTGGCTCTCCAGCTCATGGCGCAAGGATTGTACAACCATTCCACCACCACCATTCAGGAAGACAAGGAGGAGAGTGACTGAGACTTCGCTTGCCCCAAATGTGCTACAAACTCGGAAAACTATGGTGCAGGAGTCACCTTTTGGGGACGGAATATTTGTGGATAGTCAAGGCTAGTGTAAAATATGTTCAATTTGTTGATAGGCTTGTGTATGAACATAAACGATAAAAATATGCATACAAGCTACGAACATGATGGAAAATAAATAGCCAAAAATTAGACTGTATAGATAATTTAAGGAGAAAGGGATACAATACTACTCACCCTGCACTTGGATAATGATATGATTGTTATCTTTGTCGCTTTAGGCCTAATGTGTGATTTATCTCTTTTATATCAAACCTCGATGAATTTACAGACTCCATGATCTGCCACTTCAAGCCAAAGATTTTATCGAAAAAAAAACAGCCTGAAAAAAATAACATCTATGAATCTCTCTCTTATAGACTATACTTTCTTCCTGAACTGCGAGTCCCTAACAATCAGTAGGCCACTGTTTTAAGATAGTTGTCTGCCGCTTGATGTATGCCTCAACCTATGTGTGGGCCTGAAAGATTGGCCTATATGACTCATCTCGTGTTGGATTCGCGATATCTTGGAATACTACAACGAAATATATGTGATCTCCCTCGACAGTTAGAGGGAGTATATTATCTACTACATCTAAACCATGTTTCCAAATTAACATTTTTATATTGGAAAAAAGGCAACACTACTCTTTTTTGTATTGTGCACTACTCTGTGCAATAGGTTCAAGGATTAAATTAATAAATCGTAGTGTCTGTGGAGTTGGTTTGCAGCTCATTGATTCAAGTGAGTGGGGTCACTGTATCCATATTCACATGGTGTATTTTACAAAGGAACATTTTATTATGAGGCATGATGATATCAGGCCTGTTCAGAGCGTTGCAGGGCATGACATTGCCTTGCCGTGCACTACTACAGCGCTCACTCATTTCCTTAACTTTTTGTGTTGCACTACAAAGATAAAACTCACCATTTGCTCGTGTAACGAATGAGAGCCAGTCAGAGCACGCGGCTTAAAGTGTGGCTGGATTCATAGGTCACGCGACTCTCTTCAAGATCATGCGCACGGTCTGTGTGCACAAGGTTGGGTCCACGAGTAAGTAAGATTGCTTCCTTTAACACTTTAGGCCTATATTGCAGGTAAATAAAAAATGAAAATAACATTATTAATGACAATTATACTCAGAATGACATCCCTTATTCTTAAATTCTTGTAGATATAACATTTAGATTTAAAACATCTTCCCAAACATTTGGATATTATAGCCTGATCAGTTGAAAATACATTATTCATTTGAATTCTGATCTGCTCACAATATAGAGCTGCATCTTATCTAAACGGATGAAAACGAAGAGAAGGTAAATAGCCTTTAATGAAGTCCATAAAACTCAATAGGAAACGCACCCTAATGGATTAGATCACATTTTAAGCGTAATAAGATGCTATTTCCTTTTCCGGGGATAAACGGGCCCAGATAAATAATAATACGTTTTGTTTTCCGTGCAGCGCACTCTTTGCACTGCACTTTTTGTATAAATGTGGCTTATTTTTTGACAAAAGGGAACCCATAGCCACACAATACATCTTATAGGCTTGTAACAACGATGCATGAAGGAGACTATTGACACGCAACCCATATTAGCCTATTCGCCAGGAATGTAGGTCGAAGGCTGTCGTAAACATAATAAGTAAACTGTAGCCTATAGATCGTTTTACATGCTTTTACAGTTATGAGCAAACTGACAAATATTCAGTTCTCTCTCTCTCTCTCTCTCTCTCTCTCTCTCTCTCTCTCTCTCTCTGTGTGTTTGTGTTTGTGCGAGTACTTGCGTTTAAAACAGCTGTAGGCCCTACTGTGTCAGATGACAGATGAATAATAAGCCTAATGCCTAATAAGCTTATATAGGCTAACATATATATTTTTTGGATAATTTACCACATGAGCTAGCGTCAACATTCGTTATATGCCTATTGTGTAAGCGCTGATGTCGATTAAACCTCAGATGCAGTTGGCCCAGCCCTAGTAAAATCAAAGTTGGATAGCGCCAGGTGGACTCAAAACCAATAGGCCTATGCGTTGTTTCTGTCTTCCCGTTGGCAATACATTTTTTTGTAGATTACTTTACCTTATTTAAAGGGATAATTTGGGATCAGTACATTGCCTACTTTACATAAGGAGGGCTGCCTGAATTTGAGACACTGTAGTCTAACAATATTCAGATGAACATGTTTTGCCAGTTGATGACTGCCTGTTGGTTACCGGATGATTTAAATTAAACAAGTACTAATACAAATAAGACTAATAATAATAATGACAACAATAATGAAAACAGGAAAATGAGTACGTTTTCCACTGAACTATGACCATTGGTGACCTAGGCCATGTCTATCTAGTTTATCTTATAGCTAACCGGAATTGAAGTAAAACATGCCCGAAGTAAATTCATCCACAAGCTTTGATTTACATATTTATTAATGTTTTTGCTAATTTGCTAATTACGTTTTTTCCCCCTGCCCTTTCGAAATATGCCAAAACCTTTGCTTAATCGAGAGTTTTTAAATACGGCCTACACCCTGCTTTCTAAATTAATTTCAATAATCTTAATTTCAATAATCTTTTGTTTTACTAATATTTGAACTTACATCATCAAACGAATGGTTAATTATGGTAGAAGAAAGTAACTGTTCTTATATTATTTTCCAATCTGAGTTAACCAACAGCCATACAGGTAGAATACATAATCATACAGGTAGAATACATAATCATACAGGTAGAATACATAATCATACAGGTAGAATACATAATCATACAGGTAGGCTATATAATTCATACAGGTAGGCTACATAATCATACAGGTAGAATACATAATCATACAGGTAGGCTACATAATCATACAGGTAGACTACATAATCATACAGGTAGAATACATAATCATACAGGTAGGCTACATAATCATACAGGTAGGCTACATAATCATACAGGTAGGCTACATAATCATACAGGTAGGCTACATAATCATACAGGTGGGCTACATAATCATACAGGTAGGCTACATAATCATACAGGTAGGCTACATAATCGCAATGGTACATGTTTATTAAACGCCCACAATGTAGGCCTAATTCACGTTGTAATTTGAAATAAACAATAATAGGCTACCTAAGTAGGCCTAAATTGTTTTCCACTTGAGCTGAGTTTTTTTCATTAGGTTATACAGCGAGAAATTCACGATAACTATATTTTCCTTGAGGCACCATCTTATGATTTTTCATATTTTATAGCATTAGAATAGGATGTATGTAGACCAATATATTGATGGATGCAATTATCACAATACTTTTTTATTAAACATCGGGTAGGCTATACACAAAAAACGAAAGGAAGATATATTTTTAAATAATCATAGCTTAGCTTTTGGACAATGTTGTGCGTAATGATAAAATGAGAAGGATGTCCCTCACCATCCATCACGCTTTTAGACACCTCTTCTCCTCACAACGGCACTAGCCGTCTTATCAGCATTGATATTACACGCAGTCTACAACTCACGTCGAACACAGTAGACTTTGTTGAGCTTAATAGCCTGTATTGTTACAAATACTGGGATTGGGCCCATTTTTCTGTGACAGTAGGACTACAGTGTAATTACTTTTGGCCAAATTACGTATCGAGTGTATGTCTTCCTGAAATAATTACCTATTTCCGCTGGCAGAGGTCATCTGTCATCCACGATACTATGTCGGAGGGTTTAGGCTAAACCTCTGCTACAGTACAGTAGAAGCTCATAGTCTTCATGAAAATTGGCGTTTGTTTTTCAGAGTCATTCTGGATTTTGTCCAATCGAAAAGGTAGCACTTTGTAAATTCCATTTGTCAGATTCAGAGACAAATGTTGTGACAGCTGGGCTGGATCTCTGCCTGAGCTTGCTTCCTGTAGTTTGTCTGTTTTCTGAAATGCAGAGGTTTGTAGAGTGGCAAGTGGATCATGGACATAGAGCCACTGTGCATACCATAAAGAGTAGTCCACAAAATAAAAAAAGTTAACAATGTAGCAAATAGAAATGTTATGACAGAAATTCTATAATGATGCCTTAATATAATGGGGCAATGCTGATCAATTATTTTAGTATAATGTATTTTTGTTTATACAATATTTGAAACCACACCAGATAATATATAAGACCAAGGTGTATGTGTACGTGTAGGATCACAGATGGGGGCGCAAACAACAAAACAACAAAACAATGAACTCAATTAGAATTTTACCTCCAAGTAGCTTCAGGGATGTCCTGTGAGTGTGCTGTGTTTTTACATATTAGTTTGATCATGTGATGCAGGAAGACCCTAGGGTGCAGAGTGTCCAAAACACAGCCTGTCCTCCGGCTACAATGCAGCTTTCATTTACATGCAAATGAAGGCAATAAACAGAAAACACAACAGAATCTCACTGCATTGTCTTCTGTAATGAACAATCGACTGGATGTTGCACTCAGTGCTATTACTCCGACCTATCAAAACACCCAAACTCTTATGCTTTCTGTTTTTTTTCTTCTTATGCCCCATAAATATGCGAGGGACTCTTGTGCTCCAGGTTGGCGTTGGACTTAGCCATAGAAGACAAGACAACAGACAGGAATGCCCCAGTGTTGCTCTGGGAGCTGTGGGCCTGTCTGTCTGGGTCATGCAACACTGATAAAACTTGAGTGGAAACCTACAGGCCGACCAAAGCTAATACAATGGTAAGACTGGGGTTGTACACACTCTCGCACACACACGCACACGCACACACACACACACACACACACACACACACACACACACCACACCCACACCACACACACACACACACACACACACACACACACACACTTCTAAGATTGGGGCAGACACTGCTATAATCCTGTTTCAACACATCACGTTGAAGATATCCTCAGTGGCCCCGGCTCTAGAAACAGGACATTGGTCTGTTCCCACCATGTACAGTCAGTACCCCATAACTCACTCTACTTTAGTCTTATTTGAACCTTGGGAGATAGACAGCATGACAGACAGACAAACTCACACGTACACTCACCTGCCTGTGCACGCAGACACACAAACACACATACACACACATGGAATGGGCAAACCATTGGGCAGACCCTATGCAACGAAAGGTTGTGTTCCTGAAGTCATGTCAGACAACCCCACATGACTTCCTCTGTCTACCAGGCTGTGGACAAGTGGGCTGCCTGCGTGTGAGAGGCAAGGCAGCAGTAGTGGTGGGAAGGACTGCTGGTGTTTTATCAGGATGAGTTAACAAAAGTACCATTAGCCTATAGTCCTCCTACGCTGCTGCTTAGTGTATGTGTGTACAGTGTATGTGTGGGTGTGTGTTTGTATATGTGTATCTGCTTGGCACACAGCCGTGCAAATCATATGCTATCGCATAGATTACAAGGTGGATATAAGCAGAAATTATGTCTTTGTGTGTGTGTTCAGGGATTTGTATAAATAGATACAGCCTGTTGGTTGGGGGTATTAAACCCCTCCCTGTCCCCCATCACTCCTCCATTTCCTCCCTGGCCCACCATGCTAACCGGATTAGCCCACCCTCAGACAGACAAGGCCATGTAATGTAGGACGTTGAGCCAGTTTGAACACACTGCTCATAATAGTGGACCTGCTATTCCACGTATTCCAACTAGACAAACGTGATGATGTGGCTCAATATGACGTACTGTAATACACAACCGTCTTATCTGGGACATTATGGTTTTAGACTAGCAGGTGGGCGATTGAATGTTATGTAAATATATAATTTTGTTTAGCTTTTGTACTCTTTGATATGTCAAATCCATGCACATTACCAAAGAAGATGGGAAAGACAAGTTGTCTTAATCCAACTGTAATTGAACACTATTCATCTAAGGATATATCGGATTCTGTTACAGATTTCCTCTTATGAATATTAGAAAAAGGAGCGCGTCCTTCATCATACGACCATCCTCCATCGGATTGGGTCGGCGATGGACCAGATGATCAATCAATCAATTTTATTTTATATAGCCCTTCGTACATCAGCTGATATCTCGAAGTGCTGTACAGACACCCAGCCTAAAACCCCAAACAGCTAGTAATGCAGGTGTAGAAGCACGGTGGCTAGGAAAAACTCCCTAGAAAGGCCAAAACCTAGGAAGAAACCTAGAGAGGAACCAGGCTATGAGGGGCGTGCCATCTCTTCTGGCGGTGCCGGGTGGAGATTATAACAAACTATGCCAAGATGTTCAAAAATGTTCATAAGTGACAAGCATGGGTCAAATAATAATCATGAATAATTTTCAGTTGGCTTTTCATAGCCGATCATCAAGAGTTGAAAAACAACAAGGTCTGGGACAGTGGCGTTCCATAACCGCAGGCAGAACAGCTGAAACTGGAATAGAGCAGGCAAGGCAGGCGGACTGGGGACAGCAAGGGTCACCACGGGCGGCAGTCCCGACGCATGGTCCTAGGGCCCAGGTCCTCCGAGAGAAGAAAGAGAGAAGGAGAAAATTAGAGAGAGCCAAGATTTTCAAAATTTCCATAAAGCAAAGCATGGTCAAATAATAATCAGGAATAAATCTCAGTTGCTTTCATACCGATCATTAAGAGTTGAAAACAGCAGGTCTGGACAGGTAGGGGTTCCATAACCGCAGGCAGAACAGTTGAAACTGGAATAGCAGCAAGGCCAGGCGGACTGGGGACAGCAAGGAGTCACACGGCACCGTAGTCCCGACGTATGTGCCTAAGGCTCAGGTCCTCCAGAGAAAAGAAAGAGAGAAGGAGAAAAATTAGAGAGAGCCAAGATTTTCAAAATGTTCATAAATGACAAGCATGGTCATAAATAATCAGGAATAAATCTCAGTTGGCTTTCATAGCCGATCATTAAGAGTTGAAAACAGCAGGTCTGGACGTAGGTTCCGTAACCAGCAGAACAGGGAAACTGGAATAAGCAGCAAGGCCAGGCGGACTGGGGACAGCAAGGTGTCAATATGCCGGTAGTCCTGACGTATGTCCTAGGCTCAGTTCTCAGGAGAGAAGAGAGCAACGAGAAATTAGAGAGAGATACTTAAATTCACACAGGACACTGTGAATAAAGACAGAGAAGTACTCCAGTAACCAACTCGACCTAGCCCCCGACACAAACATCTGCAGCATAAATACTGGAGGCTGAGACAGGAGCGGTCAGGAGACACTGTGCCCCATCCGAAGAAACCCCCGGACAGGCCAAATAGGAGGATTAACCCCACCCACTTTGCCAAAGCACAGCCCCCGCACCACTAGAGGGTAATCCTCAACACCAACTTACAATCCTGAGACAAGGCGAGTATAGCCCACAAAGGTCTCCACCACAGCACAAACCAAGGGGGGGCGCCAACCCAGACAGGAAGATCACGTCAGTAACTCAACCCACTCAAGTGACGCACCCCTCCTAGGGACGGCATGAAAGAGCACCAGCAAGCCAGTGACTCAGCCCCTGTAACAGGGTTAGAGGCAGAGAATCCCAGTGAGAGAGGGGAACCGGCTGGCAGAGACAGCAAGGGCGGTTCGTTGCTCCAGAGCCTTTCCGTTCACCTTCACATCCTGGCCAGGCTACACTCAATCATATGACCTACTGAAGAGATAAGTCTTCAGTAAAGACTTAAAGTTGAGACCGAGTCTGCGTCTCTCACATGGGTAGGCAGACTGTTCCATAAAAATGGAGATCTATAGGAGAAAGCCCTGCCTCCCGCTGTTTGCTTAGAAATTCTAGGGACAATTAGGAGGCCTGCGTCTTGTGACCGAGCGTACGTATTGGTATGTACGGAGGACCAACTCGGAAAGATAGGTAGGAGCAAGCCCATGTAACGCTTATATAGGTTAACAGTAAAACTTTGAATCAGCCCTGCCTTAACAGGAAGCCAGTGTAGGGAAGCTAGCACTGGAAGTAATATGATCAATTTCTTGGTTCTAGTCAGGTCTAGCAGCCGTATTTAGCACTAACTGAAGTTTATTCAGTGCTTATCCGGGTAGCCGGAAAGTAGAGCATTGCAGTAGTCAAACCTAGAAGTAACAAATGCATGGATTGAATTTTTTTCTGCATCATCATTTGGACAGAAAATTTCGATTTTAGCAATGTTACGTAGATGGAAAAAAGCTGTCCTTGAAACAGTCTTGATATGTTCGTCAAAAGAGAGATCAGGGTCAAGAGTAACGCCGAGTCCTTCACAGTTTTATTTGAGACGACTTTACAACCATCAAGATGAATTGTCAGATTTAACAGAAGATCTCTTTGTTCTTGGGACCTAGAACAAGCATCTCTGTTTGTCCGAGTTTAAAAGTAGAAAGTTTTCAGCCATCCACTTCCTTATGTCTGAAACACAGGCTTCTAGCGAGGGCAATTTTGGGCGTTCACCATGTTTCATTGAAATGTACAGCTGTGTGTCATCCGCATAGCAGTGAAAGTTAACATTATGTTTTCGAATAAAAATCCCCAAGAGGTAAAATATATAGTGAAAACAATAGTGGTCCTAAACGAACCTTGAGGAACACCGAAATGTACAGTTGATTTGTCAGAGGACAGACCATTCACAGAGACAAACTGATATCTTTCCGACAGGTAAGATCTAAACCAGGCCAGAACTTGTCCGTGTAGACCAATTTGGGTTTCCAGTCTCTCCAAAAGAATGTGGTGATCGATGGTGTCAAAGGCAGCACTAAGGTCTAGTAGCACGAGGACAGATGCAGAGCCTCGGTCTGACGCCATTAAAAGTCATTTACCACCTTCACAAGTGCAGTCTCAGTGCTATGATGGGTCTAAAACCAGACTGAAGCATTTCGTATACATTATTTGTCTTCAGAAAGCAGTGAGTTGCTGCGCAACAGCTTTTTCTAAAATCTTTGAGAGGAAGGAAGATTCGATATGGGCCGAGTAGTTTTTTATATATTTCCGGGTCAAGGTTGGCTTTCAAGAGAGGCTTTATCACTGCCACTTTTAGTGAGTTTGGTACACATCCGGTGGATAGAGAGCTGTTTATTATGTTCAACATAGGAGGGCCAAGCACAGGAAGCAGCTCCTTCAGCAGTTTAGTAGGAATAGGATCCAGTATGCAGCTTGAAGGTTTAGAGGCCATGATTATTTTCATCATTGTGTCAAGAGATATAGTACTAAAACACTTAAGTGTCTCTCCCGATCCAGGCCTCGCAGAGACTGTGCAGATCCAGGACAGCTAAGCCCTGGAGGAATACGCAGATTCAAAGAGGAGTCCGTAATTTGCTTTCTAATGTCATGATCTTTTCCTCAAAGAAGTTCATGAATTTATTACTGCTGAAGTGAAAGCCATCCTCTCTTGGGAATGCTGCTTTTTAGTTAGTTGCAACAGTATCAAAAAGAAATTTTGGATTGTTCTATTTTCCTCGATTAAGTTGGAAAAGTAGGAGTGAGCGCAGCAGCAGTGAGGGCTCTTCGGTACTGCACGGTACTGTCTTTCCAAGCTAGTCGGAAGACTTCCAGTTTGGTGTGGCGCCATTTCCGTTCCAATTTCCGTGAAGCTTGCTTCAAAGCTCGGGTATTTTCTGTATACCAGGGAGCTAGTTTCTTATGACAAATGTTTTTCGTTTTTAGATGCATGACTGCATCTAGGGTATTGCGCAAGGTTAAATTGATGTCCTCAGTTAGGTGGTTAACTGATTTGTGCCTCTGACGTCCTTGGGTAGGCAGAAGGAGTCTGGAAGGGCATCAAGGAATTTTTGTGTTGTCTGAGAATTTATAGCACGACTTTTGATGCTCCTTGGTTGGGGTCTGAGCAGATTATTTGTTGCGATTGCAAACGTAATAAAATGGTGGTCCGATAGTCCAGGATTATGTGGAAAAACATTAAGATCTACAACATTTATTCCATGGGACAAACTAGGTCCAGAGTATGACTGTGGCAGTGAGGAGTCCAGAGACATGTGGACAAAACCCACTGAGTCGATAATGGCTCCGAAAGACTTTTGGAGTGGGTCTGTGGACTTCTCCATGTGAATATTAAAATCACCAAAAATTAGAATATGATCTGCTATGACTACAAGGTCTGATAGGAATTCAGGAAACTCAGAGAGGAACGCTGTATATGGCCCAGGGGCCTGTAAACAGTAGCTATAAAAAGGATTGAGTAGGCTGCATAGATTTCATGACTAGAAGCTCAAAAGACGAAAACGCCATTTTTTTTTTTGTAAATTGAAATTTTCTATCGTAAATGTTAGCAACACCTCCGCCTTTGCGGGGTGCACGGGGGATATGGTCACTAGTGTAACCAGGAGGTGAGGCCTCATTTAACACAGTAAATTCATCAGGCTTAAGCCATGTTTCAGTCAGGCCAATCACATCAAGATTATGATCAGTGATTAGTTCATTGACTATGACTGCCTTTGAAGTGAGGATTCAACATTAGTAACCCTATTTTGAGATGTGAGGTATCACGATTCTCTTTCAATGATGGCAGGAATGGAGGAGGTCTTTATCCTAATAAGATTGCTAAGGCGAACACCGCCATGTTTAGTTTTGCCCAACCTAGGTCGAGGCACAGACACAGTCTCAATGGGTATGGCTGAGTTGACTACACTGACTGTGCTATTGGCAGACTCCACTAAGCTGGCAGGTTGGCTAACAGCCTGCTGCCTGGCCTGCACCCTATTTCATGTGGGCTAGAGGAGTTAGAGCTGTCTATGTTGGTAGATAAGATGAAGGCACCCCTCCAGCTAGGATGGAGTCCGTCACTCCTCAGCAGGTCAGGCTTGGTCCTGTTTGTGGGTGAGTCCCAGAAAGAGGGCCAATTATCTACAAATTCTATCTTTTGGGAGGGGCAGAAAACAGTTTTCAACCAGCGATTGAGTGCTGAGACTCTGCTGTAGAGCTCGTCACTCCCCCTAACTGGGAGGGGGCCGAGACAATTACTCGATGCCGACACATCTTTCTAGCTGATTTACACGCTGAAGCTATGTTGCACTTGGTGACCTCTGACTGTTTCATCCTAACATCGTTGGTGCCGACGTGGATAACAAATTCTCTATACTCTCTACACTCGCCAGATTTAGCTTTAGCCAGCACCATCTTTAGATTAGCCTTAACGTCGGTAGCCCTGCCCCCTGGTAAACAGTGATGATCGCTGGGTGATTCGCTTTAAGTCTAATACTGCGGGTAATGGAGTCGCCAATGACTAGGGGGTTTCAATTTGTCAGAGCTAATGTGGGAGCCTTCGGCGTGCTCAGACCCCGTAACGGGAGAGTAGAGACAAGAGAAGACTCAGACTCAGACTCCGATCGCTACATAATGGGGAAACCGGTTGAAAGTTTCTGTCGGCTGAATAAGCGACACCGGTTGAGCATTCCTACAGCGTTTCCCTCCAGAAGCCATGAGAAAGTTGTCCGGCTGCGGGGACTGTGCGGGGGATTTATACTACTATCTGTACTTACTGGTGGCACAGACGCTGTTTCTTCCTTTCCTACACTGAAAATACCCTTGCCTAACGATTGCGTCTGAAGCTGGGCTTGTAGCACAGCTATTCTCGCCGTAAGGCGATCGTTCTCCTGTATATTATGAGTACAGCGACTGCAATTAGAAGACATCATGTTTATGTTACTACTTAGCTTCGGCTGTTGAAGGTGTTGACGAACCATGTCCAGATAAAGCGTCCGGAGTGAAAAAGTTGAATGAGGGAAAAAAGTTGCGATGGAAAAAAACTAAAATATAAACGGTAATTAAAAACAAAAAAAAAAACAAAAAAAAAAACGTAAAGTTGTCAGCTAGCAAAGTAAAGTTGGCAGCAAAACGCACAGCAACAAAACGCACAGCAACACGTCTGCAGATTCAACAGGAAGTTGAATCTGATGGAGAGAATGGACCGATGGGAGAGGAGTGGTCTCCCCACCTCGCCTCCAGCTCCTCCTCCGACTAAACCCAGTCCTCCGGCGGCGTCCGGCTCCAGCGCACTTCGTCTTGCGCCCCCGAGGGAGTACGATGGAGCGGCGGCTGGGTGCCAGGGATTTTTGCTCCAGCTCGAGCTGTACCTGACTACCGTGAGGCCGACTCCCTCGGGCGAAGAGAGTGTGAGCGTCCTCGTCTCCTGCCTGACGGGCCGAGCCCTGGAGTGGGACAACGCAGTTTGGAATGGCCCAGACTCGGCTAGGGACCACTATCCAGAGTTCACCCGCCGTTTCCGGGCCGTGTTCGACCACCCTCCGGAGGGCCGAGAGGCGGGTGAACGGCTGTTCCACCTTAGGCAGGAGACGAGGAGCGCCACTCTCTCCCTCGATGAACTCATAAACATGTCGATCCGGCTGGACAATCTGCTAGCTGCCCGCGGGCGTTCAGAAAGGATCCTGTCAGTTCCACCTCCTGGCCCTCCCGCTCCCATACCTATGGAGTTAGGGGGGGCAGCATCGAGGGGTACCGGAGGAGGAGGTTCCTCCTGCACCAGCTGTGGTCGGAGACGACACACTTCGACCGGTGCTGGAGGAGTCCGTCTGGGAGTCAAGAGGGCAGGCAGAACACGTCTCGGTCACCCCAGGTGAGTCAGCACCAAACTCACCCAGAGCTCCCTGTTGGTCACATGTTTGTATTAATTTATTTTTCGGAGTTTTCTCCCTCTGTCCAGCATAAGGCGCTAGTCGATTCAGGCGCAGCTGGGAACTTTACGGATCGCGGACTCGCCCGTAAGCTGGGGATTCCGCTGGTGCCGATAGATCCCCCCTTCCCCGTGCACTCCTTAGATAGCCGACCGTTAGGGTCAGGGCTGGTCAGGGAGGCCACGGTTCCACTGGACATGGTAACGCAGGGGGATCATAGGGAGCGGATTAGTCTCTTCCTTATCGATTCACCTGCGTTTCCAGTGGTGCTGGGGGTTCCCTGGCTGGCCAGTCACAATCCTAAGATTTCATGGAAACAGGGGGCTCTCCAGGGGTGGTCAGAGGAGTGTTCAGGTAGATGTATGGGAGTGTCCATCGGTGCCACGTCGGTGGAGAGTCCAGACCAGGTTTCCACTGTGCGCATTCCCTCTGAGTATGCCGATTTGGCTATCGCCTTCTGTAGGAAGAGGACGACCAAATTACCACCTCATCGACAGGGGGGTTGCGCAATAAACCTCCAGGTAAACGCTGCACTTCCCAGGAGTCACGTGTATTCATTGTCACAGGAAGAGACGTTGGCTATGGAGACATATGTCACGGAATCTCTGGGACAGGGGTACATTCGGCACTCCACGTCACCCGTCTCCTTCGAGTTTCTTTTTTGTGAAAAAAAGGAGGGAGGTCTGTGTCCGTGCATTGGTTATCGAGGTCTCAATTCCATCACAGTGGGGTTTAGTTACCCACTACCTCTCATCGCTACGGCGGTAGAATCATTTCACGGAGCGCGTTTTTTCACGAAACTGGACCTCAGGAGCGCGTATAATCTGGTGCGTATTCGGGATGGAGACGAGTGGAAAACCGCGTTTAGTACCACATCTGGCCATTAAGAGTACCTCGTCATGCCGTATGGGTTAAAGAATGCTCCAGCTGTCTTTCAATCCTTTGTAGATGAGATTCTCAGGGACCTGCACGGGCAGGGTGTGGTGGTGTATATTGATGATATCCTGATCTATTCCGCCACACGCGCTGCGCATGTGTCTCTTGGGCGACTGCTGGAGCATGACCTATATGTTAAGGCTGAGAAATGTGTGTTCTCCAAACGAGCTGTCTCCTTCCTGGGTTATCGCATTTCCACCTCGGGGGTGGTGGTGGAGTGTGACCGCGTTAAGGCCGTGCGTAATTGGCCGACTCCGACCACGGTAAGGAGGTGCAGCGGTTTTTAGGGTTTGCCAATTACTACTGGAGGTTTATCCGGGGTTTTGGCCAGGTGGCGGCTCCCATTACCTCACTGCTGAAGTGGGGGCCGGTGCATTTACGGTGGTCGGCAGAGGCGGACAGAGCTTTCAATCGTTTGAAGGCGCTGTTTACTGATGCTCCCGTGTTGGCACATCCGGACCCCTCTTTGGCGTTCATAGTGGAGGTGGACGCGTCCGAGGCTGGGGTTGGAGCCGTGCTATCACAGCGCTCGGGCACGCCAGCGAAACTATGATGTGGGGGACCGGGAGTTGTTAGCTGGGCGGAGGTGGCTCAGAACTCACTCCGCCACTCCTCCACGAACATGTCACCATTTCAATGTGTGTTGGGCTACCAGCCGGTCCTGGCACCGTGGTATCAGAGTCAGACCGAGGCTCCTGCGGTGGAGGAGTGGGTGCAGCGCTCTAAGGAGACCTGGAGGGCCGTCCAGGAATCCCTCAAGCAAGCTGGTGGACGGCAGAAGAGGAGCGCTGAYYGCCACCGCAGTGAGGCCCCCGTGTTCGCACCGKGGGACAGGGTCTGGSTCTCGACCCGAAACCTGCCCCTCCGCCTGCCCTGCCGGAAGCTGGGGCCGCAGTGTGTGGGGCCATTTAAAGTCCTGAGGAGGATAAACGAGGTGTGTTATAGATTACAACTCCCTTCTTATTATCGTATTAACCCCTCGTTTCATGTGTCTCTCCTCAGGTCGGTGGTAGCTGGTCCCCTGCAGGAAGGTGAGGTGCCGGAGGTCCGTCCGCCCCCTTTGGACACCGAGAGGTCCCCGGCGTACACAGTACGTGCTGTTCTGGACTCTAGACGCCGGGTGAGGGGCTCCCACCGAAAGTGGCTCCTCTTCCTGTTCGGGTGGCGCTCGGCGGTCGTCGTCACCGGTCTACTAGCTGCCACCGATCCCCTTTTCCCTTTTCTGTTGTTTTTGTGTTATTGGTTACACCTGTTTCTTGTTTAGGTTTTAGTTGGGCTATTTAAGCCGGTATGCCCGCCTGCTCTTTGTGCGGGCTTATTTTTCCTCGGTTCATGTTTGTGGTTGTGCGATTTCCTTTGTTTTTTCCTCCGGACTGGTTGGGTCCTGGTTTTGGGCCGGTCTTGTTATCTGCGCCTGGTGTTTTGGCGTGACCATTTCCCCTGCGCCGGAATAAAACATTGTTCTTTACCCTCTGCTTCCTGCGCCTGACTCCGCACCCACTACGCATAGATTGCATGACATGCAGTTGGTATGGACAACAATTTTGTTCATTTAAAAAATGTAATGACAGTCTTCTTGCCTTTAAAAGTTGCATCCCTCTATTGTGAATTATAACGCTTGGTTATGCGTCTGAAAATAAAGTGATTATTGGAAGTCAGAGGTTACATATCTGTCGTGTTGGCTGGATAATCTTATAGTATAGTGCAGTGTTCTGTTGCTATGCCACTGAAGTGTCCTGGTTGGTTCTCTAATTTAAATTGTTGAGACAATAGAACCACTGGAAATATATTCCCACTTCAAACATCCAAAGCCAGAGAAAACCCAAACTCTACCATTTAATTTGTAAAACTGTTTCCTTCACTGTCTTAAACGTCCAGTACGATATGTTATAAAAAGTACTTTTAATCTGCAAATTGACAGTCCTATGTTTTCTAAATAATAGGTCTGCAACCGTCTATACAGAGTACAGTCCCTTCTCAACAAATTGTGTCTACACAAGAGTAGCCAGAAAACAAGTGTAGTGTTACGTTTGTCGTTTGAATGAGGAGACCAAGGTGCAGCGTGGTAGGCGAACATCTTACTTTTATTAAAATGAACACCGAAAAACAACAAAATACAAAACGAACGTAAAGTTCTACAGGCTACACAGCAACTATACAAAATCAAGATCCCACAAACTAAGGTGGAAAAAAGGCTGCCTAAGTATGATCCCCAATGAGAGACAACGATAGACAGTTGCCTCTGATTGGGAACCATACCAGGCCAACATAGAAAATAGAACATAGATTGCCCACCCTAGTCACACCCTGACCTAACCAAATAGAAAATAAAAAGGCTCTCTCAGGTCAGGGCGTGACATGTAGCCTGCTGTGGTTTCTAAGCAAGCTTTCAGCAGTTTGTTTTGTCTTCTTATCTAAGTGCAATATAAAGTAGAATTTCACTTGGAATATAGTTATTGGATATGTGGATTATATTCTTAAAATACTCAGATTCTCATCTTAACATAGCCTGAAGTGGTAATAAAATAAAGTCATATTTCAGTTTTGTCTTTGGAAGACAAAAAACAAATCCTCTTCAAATGTCAAAGAGCTAGTGTCTTGGTAGACACAAAATAGAAATTTGTACCTATTTTAATAAATAAAAATATATAATGGTATTCCCCCATCAGATATAAAGATTCATATAAAAATTATATTTGTATGTTTATTTCTACGTAAAAGTGAGAATCATTTTTCAAAGAATACTTTGTTTCTCTAGCTATACAGACAAGGCCACAGATGACAATGGCCATTAAATATGAGATGATGTTAGCTAAATAATTTGATGAAACGCATAAGTACAGAGTGCCTTACAAAATGCTTTGTTGTTAACGGACAGTGTAAAGTCATCTTGCTTTAGTTGAAGTGAATCATTAATTGGAGAAGGGTGTACTTGTATGATGCTATACATGATCAATAAAATACTGTTACAAAACGTTAAAGACTCAGTTTTATGAATTTTATACAATCTATTATTAATTAATATGAATTCATTACTCAATTATGAATAATTCATAAGACAATTATAATTCATAACACAATTGTAATTATGAATTGGTAAGTTGGTAGTTGATTGGTAGTTGATTACAAATATTATATTATCCTATGGCACCTTAAACTTTTCTTTGTCTCACTGTCATAATGGGACAATAAAATAAACTATTCAGTCTAAGTGCATGACTGTTGAATAGCTATTTACAGTACATTCAGAAAGTATTCTGAAGCCTTGACTTTTTACACATTTTGTTACGTTACAGCCTTATTGTAAAATGGATTAAAGAGTTTTTTACCCTCATCAATCTACACACAATACCCCATAAAGACAAAGCAAAAATAGGTTTTTAGAATGTTCGTAAATTTAAAAAAAATGAAATATCACATTTACATAAGTATTCAGATCCTTTACTCTAGTACTTTGTTGAAGCACCTTTGGCAGTGATTACAACCTCGAGTCTTCTTGGGTATGACGCTACAAGCTTGGGACACCTGTATTTGGGGAGTTTCTCCCATTCTTCTCTGCAGATCCTCTCAAGCTCTGTCAGGTTGGATGGGGAATATCGCTGCACAGCTATTTCCAGGTCTCTCCAGAGATGGTCAATTGGGTTCAAGTCCCTACGGTGAAGCATGTTGGTGGCAGCATCATGCTGTGGGGATGTTTTTCAGAGGCAGGGACTGGGAGACTAGTCAGGATCGAGGGAAAGGTGAAAGGAGCAAAGTACAGAGAGATCCTTGATGAAAACCTGCTCCAGAGCGCTCAGGACCTCAGACTGGTCTCTGAATGTCCTTGAATGGCCCAGCCAAGCCACCCCTCAGTAAAAGGCTGTCATGTGCCTTTTACTGAGGGGTGGCTTGGCTGGGCCACTCAAGGACATTCAGAGACCAGGTGCCAGGTTTCCTCCAGACGTGACGCTTGGCATTCAGGCCAAAGAGTTCAGTCTTGTTTTCATCAGACCAGAGAATCTTGTTTCTCATGGTCTGAGAGTTTTTAGGTGCCTGTCATGTGCTTTTTACTGAGGGGTGGCTTCCATCTGGCCACTCTACCATAAAGGCCTGATTGGTGGAGTGATCCAGAGATAATTTGTCCTTCTAGAAGGTTTTCCCATCTCCACAGAGGCACTCTGAAGCTCTGTCAGAGTGACCATTGGGTTCTTGGTTACATCCCTGACCAAGGTCCTTCTCCGCCGATTGCTCAATTTGGCCGGGCAGCCAGCTCTAGGAAGAGTCTTGGTGATTCCAAACTTCTTCCATTTAAGAATGATTAAGAAGGCCACTGTGTTCTTGGGGACCTTCAATGCTGCAAAAATGTTTTGGTACCCTTCCCCAGATCTGTGCCTGGACACAATCCTGTCTCGGAGCTCTACGGTTTTTGCTTTGACATGCACTGTTTCGAGTCTCATAGCAAAGGGTCTTTAAAAATCTATTTTCGCTTTGTCATTATGGGGTATTGTGTGTAGATTGATGATAATAAAATAAAAAATGTAATCCATTTGAGAATAAGGCTGTAATGTAACAAAATGTGGAAAAAGGGAAGGGGTCTGAATACTTTCCGAATGCACTGCATATAACAAATCATTAGCCAAAACTGTTTTCTGAAGAGTAGCCAACACATATTAATTTATTTCCTATAATGTATATGTTCACTTATTTTTAACTAAATAATTTGTTTAAAGTGTCAAGTAAGTTTATTATATACAAATATTTGTTAAAATTGTATTAGTGGTTATTGATGACCTTTACCTAAATGACAGATCATGTGATCATGTAGTATTATCCAAAGAGTAATGTTTACCCTATTGGAGAATGTCAATTGGATTTCCTAAATTCCTCGCATCCTCTCCTCCGTCCTCTCCTCGCCTACTACTGAAAAAGGTCAAAGTCAAAGGTAATAGAGAAGAGGAGGCGAGGCGAGGATAGAAAACATGGAGGAGAGGAGCAAACTCCTCTGAACGAATTGACACTCCTACTGTACATATAGTATGGTGACCACTTATCAGTTTCCGGGTGACGGAGTTGTCGAGGAGAGGGCAGACTGTTGCCCAATCGCCCCATGACAGATGAACCCTGGATCTGAGAGCAGCACAGGGACACACACACACACATGCTCATCCCATGTGTTCTTCAAAGAGTTCAGGTTACAACTGGGAGGCATCTTGGGAATGGAGCTCGGCACAGACCGTGGATAACTGCTTTAACACAAGCCAGCATCATGTGTGGTCCCAACTGAATTCTCTCTGTGTGTATGTTTGTGTGTGTGGTGACAGATATCAGAAGCCAGTGCCAAATGTGGCCCAAAACTAATTGCATTGATATAAATGAATCTTAATATTTCATTGTCATATGAAGTTATTAGACATATTCAACTGTAGTGGGGACTACTACATTTGTGATAAAAAAAAGAATATGTGTTAGTATGTGTGGAGCAATTGGCTTTCATAGCTGGTCATGTGGCTGTTGTGATGTCATCGGCAATATCTTTTGCCCGAAATGCATCTGGGCAGGGGTGAAAAAACCCATTGGTGTGTTTGTGTGTGTATGTGTGTGTGTGTGTGGGTGAAGTCAAGGTTTTCCTTCATTAACTGAAAGCTTACGGTATACTGCCAGCTTATGGAATCAATGCCTGAGAAAACTTGTCATAATCATTCATTCTGAACTACAGTTTTTATTTGCCCTTTTGAAAAATTAATTTAACGGTGGTAGTGGCGCCTTAATTAAAGGGCCATTCCATGTAATTAGACAAGGGTGGGGATGGTCAATACATGGCTAATTAAGCATAGCTATGTCCATTCAACTTTTCACTGGGCAGTTTACTATTAAGGAACAATGCTGACAATAATTAATCCCAGTAATGACCTTGGTATATCTGATGATAATATAATTGAATGGTACCACACAACAGGTAAAAACAAGCGCTACAAAGGAGTACCCTTTTTGGCTCATGGTAGAACCCTTTTTGGTTCCAGGTAGAAACCTTTCAGATTGCATTTAGAACCCTCCGTGGAAAGAGTTCTACATGGAACCCAAAAGGGTTCTAACTTTAACCAAATAGGGGTTTTCAAAAGATTCTCCTATGGGGACAGCCAACCAATCCTTTTAGGTTCTAGATAGCACTTTTTTCTTCTAAGATGTATGGCATATTAGCAAGGGTTAGGCCTCCTCTCAGTGGCTGATACTGGTGAGGGTGAGAAATGCAGATAACTGAGGGATAGCTAATGCTCATACATCGCTCATTTCACACATCGGTTCTGGGCTCTTTAGCAAGGACTGAATGGTTCCTTTGTTGAACTACTATTTGTAATCTTCCCTCTTCTAGCATAGGGGGAAATGTGCAGCTTTACTCGAGACCTCCAGTGTGCACAGCTGGTCTGTATAATCTCATCCAGACACTGACTGATTAATTTACTGCAGGTGCATGGCCAGTCTGCGCTGCCCGCCCGCCTGCTCAAACCCAGCAGTCACTCTCTATCATCCTATTATACTGCAAGCTTGCCCAAGCCTTTACCATTCACTTTACTGTATGTTGTTCTAGATACAGCAGTCACACACAACCAAGACATGATGTGGAATTGGATGGCACCGAGCGGGGATGTCCGTGCTTTTTGGAGCATAGTCAGTTACATGAATGGCAGTGGAGTAACAAGCTAATTATGTTGGTTTGAAAAGTAAGACAGCACTGTCCATAGCATAATGTTGTACTGTATAAGAGTATATGAAAACAAACACTTCAGACTACTCCTCTTTTTCCCCCATCTGCCAAAGTGAAACCCACCCACCCAGACACTAGATCTACACTCACAGGCCGATGAAGGTCTATCACTTTCTATCACTGTGCCTTGATGATACACTCGGGTTTAAAGCCCCGATCTATGAATACCAGTACATGTGCACCTCAAAGGTTGATAGACTGCCTCAGCCTCGGTGGTGGACTTGGAGTCTGCTCACACATGTGGAAGCCATTACACAGTTGCTCCTCTTTTGGTGTTGAGGAGAGAGAGAGAAAGAAAGGTCAACTACGTGTTTATGTGCCCTGAGGTGTTTGCGTGTAAACAGAGTAACCATATCGCAGATTAGTTTGTGGAGTTGTAAATCATGCTTACCTATTTCCCAGAGCTGGTCTGTTGTTCGTAAATGAGGTTCTGTGTAAAATGTGTTATTGACGGTTGGACAGAGCAGAGGTTAAGATGAGAGTCTGTGTGGTCTGCTAACACCTTACATGTGTTTGAGAAGAACCTCTGCTCACAGGGCTGAGTCGAAAGGAAAAATACAAAGATATCCAATACGGAGGTCTATGTACTGTTAACAGACCTTACGGAAAAAACACATGATTTCACATGTGGAAAATCACATGATTTCATATGTGATATTTCCACATGGTTTGCACATGTGAAATTATGTGAAACCATGTGTTTTTGGAACACTTCATGTGATGATATTTCACATGCAGTTTCACGTGTGGATTTTCACATGATCACGTAATCTTTCACATGTGGATTCAAATGTTCACATGAGATTTCACAGGTCATGCCCTGCAAACAAAATTAGTTGTTATGATACACAGACAATGCTTTTAACGTGTAGTGTTCTCAACGTACATATCTGACACACATGACTACGCTGTGCGTGTTTATTTAGTATTCAGATTTTCCTGCTACGCCACCATGTCTGTGTTAGAACCTGATTTCACCTATATTCCTACGCTTTGGACTTCAAAGTCAATCTCAGCTTTGTCCAAAATACACTCAAGAAAAATGATTCTATTTATATTCATCATAGGTGTAACGGCTTTCGTCTTCCTCCTCTGACGAGGAGTAGTAGGAAGGATCGGAAGACCAATGCGCAGCGTGGTACGTATCCATATTTATTTGAATACTTTTCAAGTATGAACAAAAACAATAAACTGACGAAAACCAACGAAGCTACAGTCCCGAACTAGTGAACACAGAAAACCAGGAACACACGAACAGGAACAATCACCCACAAAACACACTACAAAACAGGCTACCTAAATATGGTTCCCAATCAGAGACAATGACTAACACCTGCCTCTGATTGAGAACCATATCAGGCCAAACAAGAAACCCCACATAGAAAAACCAAAAGAACTATGGTCAGAACGTGACAATAGGGAGTCAGGAGGAACATTAAACAGAATAAAATGCCCCCCAGAAATTAGGGCACCTATCCAGGAAACTCCTCAAATTGCTGAAATAAGTTAATAAAATCAATGATGAGAGAATAGTCAGAATAACTGATACTGATATAACTGATACTAAAATAGCTATTTTGCTAAATACAGAGATGTATGGTATGTATTTAATGTGTAGAGGAATGCTACAGACTTTGTGGCGCAGCAGAAAGATCAGTGTACCTCAAATCTAGAGGTGGGGTTATATTTTAGCTGAACAGTGTACCACTTACTTTATTAAAAGCCCCATACCATTTCATTTTATCACTTTACTTATACAAGTTTGGGATGGTTTGATCTGATGTGATGTTAATGTGTTAACATGCTACAACATGATTTCACATGTGAAATGTCCCGTTAAGTGTATCAAAAATGTGTTCACGTGAAATGTCACATGTGAAGTGTTCCAAAAACATGTGTTCACATGTAAAATGTGACTTTAAATGTAAAATGTCATAATTTCATAATTAATCAACATTATCTCAAAAACCCAGAGAAAATCCGGTGTTTCTATGTCAAACGGTTTTGTTATATTTCAGTCTTCTATGATGTATATAAAGTGTAATATTGGGATGCAAACTAAACATTTTATGCATTTAAAATCTATATCTGACATGGTACAGGTGTCTTTTTTAAGCCCATAACCATGTGTGTGAGGTGTATACTTTTGTTTTAAAGGAGATTTGTATAAGACTACCAAGAAACTCTCTTTGTGACCCTGATTTAGCCCACTGCAGTAAAAGGTTTTAAATTAATGCAGCTCCGTGCAGCAAATGGCAATGTCCGCTTTAGGTATAACGCTGGGAGCCGTTTGCGGATTTGACAGCTGTAACATTTCCACCTCTAAAACAACTGCTATGCGGGTGTCCGCTAGTGATAGAATCTAGACCTAATTTAAACTTGCACGCTTTTGGTCTGGAGTGCATTAATGTCAGAGCAGTGCCACCAGATGGTTATTTGTTACTGAGAACATACGCTGAGTATACAAAGCATTAAGAACACCTGCTCTTTCCATGACATTGACTGATCAGGTGAATCCAGGTGAAAGTTATGATCCCTTATTGATGTCACTTGTTATATCCACTTCAATCAGTGTAGATTAAGGGGAGGAGACAGGTTAATGAAGGATTTTTAAACCTTGAGACAATTAAGACATGAATTGTGCACCATTCAGAGGGTGAATGGGCAAGACAAAAGACTCCCTTTGAATGGGGTATGGTAGTAGGTGCCAGGCGCACCGGTTTGTGTCAAGAATTGCAACTCTGCTGGGTTTTTCACAGTCAACAGTTTCCTGTGTGTATCAAGAATGGTCCACCACCCAAAGGACATCCAGCCAACTTGACACAACTGTGGGAAGCATTGGAGTCAACATGGGCCAGTATCCCAATGCAACTCTATATTAGGGAGGTGTTCCTAATGTTTGGTATATTCAGTGTATATCCACACACTCTCAAATATAAGAGTACGGTTATGGTATAGTGTTGTTCCCTGGTGTACAAAACGTTTAAAGGTACACATAAGGAACCTTCAGAGGTACACACAGGAACTCACATTGTACTGGTCTGTACCATTTAGGGTACATGTGCGGATAATCTAGTATAATGGTACATTTTCTGACCCAATATATTACATTTAAATCTGCGTTCGTAACGATGTGGGGGGTGGGAATACCAGTTGGATGCATTTATGTGCTTTGAACTCATCAAGAAATGCCAATTGGAGTTCAAAAACCACATCAACAGATTGCTTTTTATTAATCATGTTTTGTTGTTACTCCCGAAAATGCTGTTAGTGAGGTAATTTCCTTAGTAAGTGACATCAAAGGTCAGCATGTGGGAGAAGTTGGAGCTCAGGGATAATGGTGCTTTCAAGACAACTGGGAACTCTGACAAATACGAGGTCAAATCATGATGTCAGTGATCTTCAGGTTGGAAAGTTTGAGCTCTAGAAAGAGGCCCAAGTTACAGACATGGAATTCCGAGTTGGATGACCGTTCAAAAAGATTTTTCCCAGTCAGAGCTCGTTTTTCCCCAACTCTTGAATGCATTGAAGTCGGAAGTTGTTTTGAACGTGGCATGATAGACACGTTTCCAACTAGTAATTACCAGTTGGAGGGCCGTTGTGATAAATTCCCACTGTCACATTGGTATGAAGAGTCGGGAGACAGGCGCAGGAATGCGTAATAGTTTTTGTTATTATACCCAATATTACGGCGTGCCGTGTAAAGGCACGGAGATGAAGACCAAACAAACACTATACAAAACACAGGGTTGAAACCCAAACAAAAGAGCGGGGAGTACCTTGAATAAATAACACAAGCGTACAATGATTAACACACGGGATGAGACCCGCAATCATCTGCGCAATCCACAATGGCACAAAAGCCAAAACACACAGCACTCGTACTCACAAGCACCAACAGACATTGTAATAATAACCGGCAGCCCAATGGAAACCAAAGGGCACATATATACAAGATACAATCAGTGGGAATAGGGGCCAGGTGTGCGTAATGAAAGTTCCGGAGGGATCCATGACAGTACCCCCCCCCCCCCTCCAGCGCAAAGACACCGTCCTCGAGGGCGATCACAGAACGCAGTGCAGGTCAATCAGGACCCGATGTAGCTGCCGAAGTTGCGTCGTCGTAGGACGGGCCAGTTGCCGCTGTTGAAGTTGCGGCGGCGTTGGATGGACCAGTAGCAGTGGCGTCGGACGGACCAGTTGCAGCTGCCGAAGTTGCGGCTGCACCGGACGGGACCAGTCGCAGTGGCGTCGGACGACCTGTTGTTGCGTCGTTGGACGGACCCATTGTGGTGACGTCGGACGGCCCAGTTGCAGCTGCCGAAGTTGCGGTGGTGCCGGACGGACCAGTCGCCGCGTCGTCGGACTGGCCATTCCTGCTGTCTTCCTTAATGGTCGATTATTCTGTCACATTGGTATGAAGAGTCGGCAGACAGGCACAGGAATGCGTAATAGTTTTTTTTTTATACCCCAAATTACGGCGTGCCGTGAAAGGCACGGAGACGAAGACCAAACAAACACTATACAAAACACAGGGTTGAAACCCAAACAAAAGAGTGAGGAGTACCTTGAATAAATAACACAAGCGTACAATGATTAACACACGGGATGAGACCCGCATCATCTGCGCAATCCACAATGGCACGAAAGCCAAAACACACAGCACTTGTACTCACAAGCACCAACAGACATTGGAACAATAATCGACAGCCCAATGGAAACCAAAGGGCACATATATACAAATACAATCAGTGGGAATAGGGGCCAGGTGTGCGTAATAAAAGTTCCGGGAGGATCCGTGACACCCACCAGGTTATGAAAGCAGTTCAGGTACAATCATAGTGCACTTTTGTGCATTCGTAACCAAGTGGGAGTGGGAATTTACCAGTTATGAAGTCATAAATATCAGTTGGTGTATTCACGGGCTTTCAACTTGTTGAGAAACAATGATTGGATGATGGCCAACAAGCTGCGTAAACCATAAATTAAAACTACATGCTTGTAAAGAACCTATAGTGTTCAAAAACCATATGAATAGATTGCTTTTTATAAATAATTGTTGTTGAATTTAACTGCCGTAAATGCTTTTATCAAGGTAATTTTCTTAGTAGGTGACTTCAGAGGTCAGGATGTGGGAGAAGTGGAAACTCATGATGATAGATACGTTTCCCACATCTAATTACCAGTTGGAGGGCCGTTCAAGTGGATTTCTCCCAGTCGTATGTAGTAAATTCCCACTTGGTTACGAAAGCAGCATAAGAAGTGTAAGTGGGGGCAATGAGCTGGTGGGTGCTCATTAGCATATTTGGGAAGCATTGGAATCAACAGGTGCCAGCATCCCTGTGGAATGCTTTTGACACCTTGTAGAGTCCATGCCCCGGCGAATTGAGGCTGTTCTGAGGGTGAGAGGGGGTGCAACTCAATATTAGGAAGGTATTCTTAATGTTTGGTACACTCAGTGTATGTTTCAAGCAATAAGTATGAACCTGCTGGCACTGCAGAAACATTGAATGCACGCCCAACCAAGTGGTTGCAAGTTCAAATCCACAAAGTGTACTCTATGTGTACTCTATGTCAAGCGTTCTTGAGCACTGTTACATTGGTGGTGATAATTGGACAAATATTTACTTGATTTTGGGCAGCTTTAAGCAAAGTGCAGAAATGYAKTCTTGCCAAAAGTCTGTGGCCATATCTTTTGTGCACTCATAGATCTGGTGGTGTAGCTGCACTGTAGCAGGACATTTCAGGTTGCTAGCGACCAAGAGGTTATGAGTTCAAATCCCATTAAAGGTTGAGTCCCACTTGTGGTCATAGTACAAAATTACAGAAGATTTTACAGTAATTTAAGTCAGTCTACAGCAGCATACTGTCCTTTTATATAAATACCACAAAGTTGTTGTATATATTCASTTTATTTTTAATGTAACTTTAGACAAAGTGCAGAAATCTATATAGTGAATCTCCATTATGCCCACAGACCTGGTGGTGCAGAAGGAACTTCAGGTAGCTAGCAACCAAGAGATTGTGAGTTCAAATTGCAAGTGAGGTTGGGTCCCAAGTAATCAGCATACAGCAGCATACTGTCCTTCAACATTAACACCTTCATTTAACTGTAAAAATACAGAACTTGTCGTAGATTTAACATGTTTTCACTGCAACTAGACAAAAACCTCCAGGGGACCATGACACAACGTCCTTGGGGACGTCCCTGGAACAAACCGGTAACTAGACAAAACCTACAGGGACCATGACTATATCAATTAAATTAACTTACATTAGGCCTTTAAATTAAAATATTCAAAATGACATTTGTCACCTGGGCTTCTCAAATGTTCTCAAATGTTGTCACAATTTCATGGTATCACGTTGACATTTTGCATCCCCATGTTGTCACATTTATTTCACATGAGATCATGCTCTCACATGTTGTCACGTGTAGTTTTATGTTATCACATGATGCTTCACTTGTTTTCACATGTTGTCACGTGTTATCACATTAACTTCATATTAAATGTCTGGAACCAACAGGAGGACCCTGAACAGTTTCTACCCCCAAGCCATAAGACTGCTAAATAGTTAACCAAATAGCTACCTGGACTATCTGCATTGACCCTTCTTGCATCACATATGCAGCTGGTACTGTTTATTATTTATGCTGTTGCCTAGTCACTTTATTCCTAGTTATACAGTTGAAGTCGGAAGTTTACATACACTTAGGTTGGAGTCATTAAAACTCGGTTTTCAACCACTCCACAAATTTCTTGTTGACAAACAATAGTTTTTGCAAGTCGGTTAGGACATCTACTTTGTGCATAACACAAGTCATTTTTCCAACAATTGTTTAGAGACAGATTATTTCACTTATAATTCGCTGTATCACAAATCCAGTGGGTCAGAAGTTTACATACACTAAGTTGACTGTGCCTTTAAACAGCTTTGAAAATTCCAGGAAATGATGTCATGGCTTTAGAAGCTTCTGATAGGCTAATTGACATAATTTGAGTCAATTGGAGGTGTACCTGTGGATGTATTTCAAGGCCTACCTTCAAACTCAGTGCCTCTTTGCTTGACATCATGGGAAAATCAAAAGAATTCAGCCAAAATTGTTGACCTCCACAAGTCTGGTTCATCCTTGGGAGCAATTTCCAAACGCCTGAAGGTACCACGTTCATCTGTACAAACAATAGTACGCAAGTATAAACACCATGGGACCACGCAGCCGTCATACCGCTCAGGAAGGAGATGCGGTCTGTCTTCTAGAGATGAAAGTACTTTGGTTTGAAAAGTGCAAATCAATCCCAGAACAACAGCAAAGGACCCTGTGAAGATGCTGGAGGAAACGTATCTACATCCACAGTAAAATGAGTCCTATATATATCGACATAACCTGAAAGGCCACTCAGCAAGGAAGAAGCCACTGCTCCAAAACCGCCATAAAAAATCCAGACTACGGTTTGCAACTGCACATGGGGGCAAAGATCGTACTTTTTGGAGAAATGTCCTCTGGTCTGATGAAACAAAAATAGAACTGTTTGGCCATAATGACCATCGTTATGTTTGGAGGAAAAAGGGGGAGCCTTGCAAGCCGAGGAAATACCATCCCAACCGTGAAGCACGGGGGTGGCAGCATCATGTTGTGGGGATGCTTTGCTGCAGGAGGGACTGGTGCACTTCGCAAAATCAATGGCATCATGAGCCAGGAAAATTATGTGGATATATTGAAGCAACATCTCAAGACATCAGTCAAGAAGTTAAAGTTTGGTCGGAAATGGGTCTTCCAAATGGACAATGACCCCAAGCATACTTCCAAAGTTAATGCAAAATGGCTTAATGACAACAAAGTCAAGGTATTGGAGTGGCCATCACAATGCCTTGACCTCAATCCTATAGAAAATGTGTGGGCAGAACTGAAAAAGCGTGTGTGAGCGAGGAGGCCTACAAACCTGACTCCATTACACCAGCTCTGTCAGGAGGAATGGGCCAAAATTCACCCAACTTATTGTGGGAAGCTTGTGGAAGGCTACCCGAAACGTTTGACCCAAGTTAAAGAATTTAAAGGCAAAGCTCCCAAATACTAATTGAGTGTATGTAAACTTCTGACCCACTGGGAATGTGATGAAAGAAATAAAAGCTGAAATAAATCATTCTCTCTACTATTACTCTGACATTTCACATTCTTAAAATAAAATGGTGATCCTAACTGACCTAAGACAGGTAATCTTACTAGGATTAAATGTCAGGAATTGTGAAATACTGAGTTTTAATGTATTTGGCTAAGGTGTATGTAAACCTCCGACTTCAACTGTATGCACATATCTACCTCAATTACCACATACCCCTGCACAACTTCTCAGTACTGGTACCCTGTGTATACATACAATGTATCTTTACTCATTGTGTATTTATTATTACTTATATTATTAAGTGTTATTACTTTTCTATATTTTCTCTATTTTCCTTCTCTCTGCATTGTTGAGAAGGGCCCGTAAGTATGTCACTGTTAGTCTACACCTGTTGTTCACAAAGCTTGTGATAAATAACATTTGATTTGATTTAAATCACATGTTCCCTTTTGAAATTCATGTGTTTTTTCCGTACGGGATATGGAATTGTTTTAAGATGGTCACACCAGAAAGAGTTTAGCTATTTGATTTAGAATTTTAGGACCCCTTTAGGTTTAAAACAATTTTTACAAAAATATTTGATAAAATATTGAATTTGTCCTTTACTACTATAGCCAACGCATTGAATAACACATTCATAAATGGCAAAAAAGACAGACAAAATAAATCATAAGGAGTAAGGCTTTGAAGTGTCTGTCCTATATCTAGGAGATATAAGAAAGCTCAGGGAATATTTTTGGACACATATTTACCCCCTTATTTTTGTTGGCACAAAGCTATCTCCATACTTCCATTAATTTGTATGGATTACCTTTAGATGAGTCCCGTGAAACATTAGTTTGTAGTCCAAACGGTTCGGAAGCTACAGACAGAAGTTGGCACATCAGCGTTACCGACTTCAGACGAGTCCCTTGGGGCTTGTGGGGGAAAGTGGTCATATTAGTTTTCTAGGCCAAACCATTCGGACGCTACAGACGTTTTTCGCGAGAAGACCAATTTTCGGGATGTCTCATGGTCTGACAAACACCGCTGTAGCTCAGCCACCTTCCACCGCAGATGCAGAAGGCCGACATAGGTGGATGCGGTGGGTTGAGACCAGCCCATGCAAAAAGATCTCTAGTTTAAACTGACAGATTTGGATGGGGATTTCTTTATAATATTACTTAGACTGACAAATGGGTACATCAATAGACTCTGAATGATTTTAACACTGTCTTTACACTTTTAAAAAACAACAGTTGAATATTAGTTGTAGTGTTGAATGTACTTTAATATTTTCTTTACAGTTTCAGTAATTGATTCAGCAATTGTGATATATTTTTCATAAATGAAGAAACAGTACTTTTTCATAAAGTAAGGTTACTCACACTAACGACAATGTAACACGAGCTAAATCATTTGGCAGCATTCTCTACATTCACTAAACCTATATGTTTTGTGATGCCAAAGTTGCAGTATCGTTGCCTAGTGGTTCCTGACAGGAACATTGTCAGCCATATGTGCTGCCATACTGTTGGCAATGAAACTTCTGTTGAAACATCAGGTGAAGGACCTGCACCTCATTTATTTTCACAAGTAGGTACTACATGTAAACACACTGTATGTATCATTGAATCAAACCTCTTCTGACTTATTGTGGAAATTTCACATTTCGCTTTTACGTTTACATGTTTTTACATTATTTAGTATTTAGAACTTTCATTTACAACAGAAATATACTTGAGATCCTTGTCTTTGTCAAAACATCACTCTAGGATTGATTAAAAAAAATGAAAACAATCTTCGACTTCAACTTTAGCAGCCGACCTTCAGCTACTGGGTTAAAAAGGCAAAGGTCAAACAGAGATGGAGTGAGTTTTAGGCTTGTAAAACTGGGCACGTCTTTCCCAAACCCTGTCTAGTAATCCTCAACCCTGGAGGATGGCCTATATCTGTCTACCTATAGACCACACTCATGCATGCGCACGCACATAAACACACGTGCACACATGCACACATGCTTAAAATAGCCCTATTTTTACACACACCAAACACACCTTTATACAGTCTCAACCTAAGGTTACAGCCAGGCATATATGAGGACTATACTGTAATGATCCCTTGTTATCAAATACATGCGCACACAGGCACACACGACAGGCATTTACATGCTCACAGAGATACTCACTTTGATGGACAGCAGATAAGGCAGATGCCACAGTCTAGTTCTAACTTCACCTGACGGGTTTGAGTATTCCACTCCACTCAGTCACACAGTCAAACGCATGACAAGGGGAATGTCTCAATTCAGCTGAATAACAAAATTGGATCTGAAAGTTACCCGAGTGTACGTGCATGGTAGTAGCCTGCCTCCATTGTCGAGCAAAGGTCCCAACACCCTGAGTTTGCACTCACTGGCACAAGACCATAGTCAGTGCCACTCAGGTACAATAAGATATCTTACTGGTCTGTCTGCCTGCCTGATGTCAGCCTCTCAGAGTAAGGCGCATACGCTCCACACACACACACACACACACACACACACACCACACACACACACCACACACACACACCACACACACACACCACACACACACACACACACACACACACACACACACACACACACACACACACACACACACACACACACACACACACACACACACACACACACACACACACACACACACACACACACACACACACACACACACACACACACAAAAGAGAGAGTGACGGAGTGACAAGACTGTCACCTGCTCCTGAAGGATTGAGAACAATTTGCATCCCACTTACCAGTAATCAGACAGAATGATGTGTGCCAATGTAGCTTTGCCTCTTACCTGACTCACCGTCACAGACAGACCTTTGAACAGAAAATATCAGCTCAGCAGCACAGAACTCTCAGCTCACCACCACCTCTTTCAATGCTCAATCTTAGAAGCTGCTTTCCATTTAGCATAAATCAAACACATACATTTTTTTAAGTGAAAGGCATATCAATGTCCATGTCTACATTCCTAGAAAAATACAGAGAACGTATTTTATAATGAACAAAATCATTTTTAGACCACGTTCTTTTGCAGTGGTCTGCTGTACATTATGAAAAATACATCACATGCGATGTTAGTCCAAATGAACTCTGTTAATGTTTAGATACCTGATGCCCTGACACCAGAAATGCATACATGCCCCTAAACTATCTCTCTGTTATTCAGAAGCTGTAGAGGTTTGGATTCCACAGTATGCCTGGTTCTCATAGATACCCTGTTCAAAGTGAGTACTTGGGCAGAAAAAAAGACATTTGATGAAAAATGCTGCATCAAGCTCATAGGTATTTTTCATATACACCCCTCATACACAGTCCTATATGAGGTAGATATCAGCAGCCTCATGTTTTACTCCCCGTGTGACTCCCCAGATAGCATGCCAGAGTTAGCAATTGCCCGAGTTTTGCCCATACAGAGTAAAAGAAGATGTAATGAGGACAAGATATATGTCCAGTTCAAGACACATTCAGAGTTAACATTGGAGAGGGAGATGGGACCAAGTGCCACTCTGCGTCCTTCTCAGGAACCTTGAAAGAAACTCTTATCACCGACAGAAGATAAGCCAATTAGGGACATAAACTGGCCAATTTCGCTTCCACAAAATTTACACTGATCTAACAGACACTTCTGGTCCGCACTTAGAGCTAGCCAATAGTAAAAGTGGACCTGTCGTTACCTGCCGTTCTCTTATCAACACATAGAACTCTTTGCCAACCATTTGCGATTTTAGGCTGACACTTATCCAAGTTACTTGGCCACATCCAGGGGACACGTCGGTCAATGTCCATAGAATAGCCATACCAGAGCCGTATATACGTGTGTCTCTTACACCTACTAGATTACGTGAAGTCATTCAAACCTGTCAGAGAGAATGTTTAGCATGACACTATGTTGACATCATAGATGCAGAGAGCTGTTTGTAAACTGGTGAGGGCTCATACTGTGTCATACTGTGTCTGTCTTATACATACAATATATATAATCTGGTAAAAATATTATTTATTCTCTTTTTTTCTTGTACTTTTTTGTATATTTTCTCATATGGTTTCAGATTTTTGTGGTTACGACCCCTTTTGGCAACTGAGAATTGTTGGAGAGAATTTCTCAATCACATCAAGCAACATTTCACATAATGAAAAACTGCAGCGCCAGCCAGTGTTGGTTCAAGTGCACTCAATGTTAAGAGTAGCGGGGGTTCCAATAGACTGTTCTCAGAATCAATAAAAGCTCTGGCGTAGAATTCCCGTGACCCTCGCTCATGTGGAGAGAAAATATATGAAAAAAATCTAAAATGCCAGCGAACCTTTGGGGACTGTGTGTGTGGAGTCTAATAGCCAGCGTACTTTGGTGGTTGTGATTCAAAGCACATCGAACTCGAGCCAAAAGCAGCTGTGAACATCCCTTGGTCGCAGTGCCGTTGCCTTTCATTAGATTTAACATTCAGAGGTAGGTCAAGAGCTCTATGTAGAGGTGTGTGTGGTAGAAAGAGATCAGGTTGAGAGGGACATGTACATTTTCTCACACCAAATATGCTTGGGGTGCGTTTGAATATGGGCTAGCTAAGTATGGCATCATATTTGATGAAAACATTATTGTACATTATCAAGTTGCAAAACGTTGAGATTTTTAATTAAAAAAAAATATATATAGTAGAGTCCAAAAAGTATTGACAGGGAAAAAATACATATTGTAAGCAAAAACATGTATTTTTTCCCTCTCAATACCAGTGCACCGGTGTTGTATTGAGGTGTTTCCCATCGTGAATTCCCAATATATATATATATATATATTGAACCATTATTTAACTAGGCAAGTCAGTTAAAACAAATTCTTATTTACAATGACAGCCTAACGTGGTCAATTTGTTCCATCCCATTTGATTTTATTTCAAGTTGGATAGCAGCCTACACAATAAATAACTTGTAATATTGGTAGTAAACTCCTGGATGCCACCATGATACAGTCTACAGCTCTATGGTGAGAGTATGCTGTGCAGGCCAGTGTTGTGCCAAAAAGCTCCCCCCTGACAGAATTCTCTGCCCCCCCCTTCACGTGAACGCACTCAATTCTTCATTGCTGCAACTTGCTTGCTAGTTGGGGTTTCTGATCACGTTAGGCTGTGTTTCATTTTTTTTTAATGTCGGTTTGATGGCGGGGGAGGCACTAGTAATGTCTGCAGTTTTTGGTTTGGCTATTTGTTTCAATTGTATTAGTCTATAAATACATATATTTTCCAAAATTCGTCATCTCTCCCATGTCTTATTCAATTACTAGTTGTTCTGGAAACTTTATTGTTTACCTACATTTTACTTTTTCCTCTATGTTTAATATAACACACATAGATTAACTATTCATTTTGGTTGCCTATCCTGACGTGAAGTTTGTACTATAGAGAGTATTTGACTCTAGCCTCCCGGGTGGCGCAGTGGTCTAGGGCACTAGAGCTGGGCTGGGGCTGGGTTCGCGCCCAGGCTCTGTCGCAGCCGGCCGCAACCGGGAGATCCGTGGGGCGACGCACAATTGGCATAGCGTCGTCCGGGTTAGGGAGGGTTTGCCCTGTAGGGAGGGTTTGGCCGGTAGGGATATCCTTGTCTCAGTATGTAAAAAAAAAAAAAAAATTAATAAATGTAATAAAATGTATGCACTCTACTGTAAGTCGCTCTGGATAAGAGCGTCTGCTCTTGGCCGGTAGGGATATCCTTGTCTCAGTATGTAAAAATGTAATAAAATGTATGCACTCTACTGTAAGTCGCTCTGGATAAGAGCGTCTGCTAAATGACTAAAATGTAAATGTAAATGTAGCCACAAAATTAAGGAAATTAGAAGGGGGGGGGGATTTCGGCAAGGCCATTTTCTTGCCTGCCAAACCCCCTTCTATCTTAGGACTGCAAGGCCTGGCACACTTCTGAATCATATTGGTAGCTCATGTTGAACAGTAGTCTGTGCTACAGAAAGCAAAATTAGAGTATAAAGAAACATAAACATTTATTTTAGAAACATTTTGTTATGTTTAAGAAAATTAAGATAATACACACGCAATAACACAAAAACATCACAGAAAGTTACGTTTGTTAACAAACATTAAATCGGAAATATAAATTTCGATCTTTGCATAATAAGATATGAAATGACAATAAATCAAATATAAAAATACAATAAATAACATAAACAAATATTGGAAAGCTGCAACAGCTCGACTGAACATTTATTCCACTTTTTATGGAAAGTTTTCCAGGTGATACCGTCACCTGGAACTCATGCCTAACCTAGTCCTGACAGGCAGCGCAGACATAATCCTCCAATGATGTGATGGTTTTCATACAGGACTGGTGGATTCATCGTGGGCAACGGTCACAACCAATCTGAAATTTATGATGAAAAATTATAATATATTTTACACATTAAATACATTTTCTTGAATTACAATTATTTCATTATCAGACAAAGCGGATAATACTACCTCTAGAAATATTACTACTTATACAAATTCGTACTCCTAAAAATGTGCTTTTAGAAGTGAACAAGCAAATACCCAGTTAGTGTTTTCCTCATTATTGTCCACCTCCCCACAGAAGTGGCACAGTTGGCTCAGGTCATCTGGCAAAACATAATGTCAAGTAGTTTATACATCTTTACATGTATTTTTCTGAGTAAACAGGGAACAGGGAACAAGGGAATAGTATAGGTTTTTTGTAACACAGTTATTTAAATACATGTGTTTTAGTGGCAATCTAGTCAGAAGTTGGATCAAAGATAACCTTGAAATATCCATATAAATGTTCTTTTTTTTTTTTTTTAATCTACAATTATATTAAATTAGAAATTGAACATACCAGTGTTTTGGAGGAGAGTGACTGCTATTTCTTTTCTCATAATGTTAACATCTTTGTCTGTATTTGAAAAGACAATCGACTCCTTCAGAACACATTCAGCAAACTGGGAATTTTTTTAATGGTGTTTCAGTCTTCCCCAACAATATGATGTTACACTTAAGATTCTAATTCACAAGTATACAACGACACAGCTATAATATAATTTGACAGTTTTGTTATGCCTTTTAGTCAGTAAACTTTCAGTAGGTTAATTGTGCATTTCTTATACTCTCATACTTACTTTCAAGGCAAAGACCCCACACGAAGTAAGATATTTTTGGCATGGGTGAGGAAGGGTACCACACGCCCATCTGGAGATATTACACCCCTTCTCTCTCAGGAATGATCTGAACATGTATGTTACTACAAGAACAGCATTTTGAAACACTTTTGTCACGTTCTGACCATAGTTCTTGTGTGTTTTGCTTGTTTTAGTGTTGGTCAGGACGTGAGCTGGGTGGGCATTCTATGTTGTGTGTCTAGTTTGTCTGTTTCTATGTTTGGCCTAATATGGTTCTCAATCAGAGGCAGGTGTTTTGTGTTGTCTCTGATTGGGAATCATATATAGGTGGCTTGTTTTGTGTTGGGGTTTGTGGGTGGTTGTTTCCTGTCTCTGTGTTTTCTCTGCACCAGCTAGGACTGTATCGGTTTGCCACATTTTGTTATTTTTGTAATTGTTAAGTGTTCACTGTTTATCATTATTAAATATGTTGAGCACCAACTACGCTGCGTCTTGGTCCGATCCTTGCTACACCTCCTCTTCTCTTGAAGAGAAGGAAGGCTGCCGTTACAACTTTACTGATTACAATATAGAGATTAATAACAGTATAGCATTTCAAAGACTATTGATTCCATTGTAATTTTTTTTATTGAAAACAGTTTTTACCCTTACCAGTTTTTACTCTTTTTATCTTTCTGGCACTTTCCCCCATTGGGTCGAGGAACAAAGCCCTCTTCTGGGATGGCAACATAACATTTCAAGTTTAGACAGACAGACACACACATACATACACACATAGTATATTCACACATATTACACACACATAAATACACACATATGGCACACACATATTTTACACACGTGTATGTGTTCACATGTATATACTGTATTATGTATGCATTTCTTAGTTCTTTGTACTGCCTTAGCGGCTCTTACTGTCACAGTCCAGTGGTTGTGTTCATTGATGATGCCAATAATGTGCTTGTACATCATTGGATCAATCTGAAATTTAAAAGAGCAAGGAGACAGTTGATTGAGTTCAAAATCTGTCAAATATAAAATAACTAAACAAAAAAAGAAACGTCCTCTCACTGTCAACTGCGTTTATTTTCAGCAAACTTAACATGTGTAAATATTTGTATGAACATTACAAGACTCAACAACTGAGACATAAACTGAACAAGTTCCACAGACATGTGACTAACAGAAATTGAATAATGTGTCCCTGAACTAAGGTGGGGTCAAAATCAAAAGTAAAAGTCAGTATCTGGTGTGGCCACCAGCTGCATTAAGTACTGCAGTGCATCTCCTCCTCATGGACTGCACCAGCTTGGCCAGTTCTTGCTGTGAGATGTTACCCCAATCTTCCACCAAGGCACCTGCAAGTTCCCGGACATTTCTGGGGGGAATGGCCCTAGCCCTTCCCTCCGATCCAACAGGTCCCAGATGTGCTCAATGGGATTGAGATCCGGGCTCTTCACTGGCCATGGCAGAACACTGACATTCCTGTCTTGCAGGAAATCACGCACAGAATGAGCAGTATGGCTGGCGGCATTGTCATGCAGGAGGGTCATGTCAGGATGAGCCTGCAGGAAGGGTACCACATGAGGGAGGAGGATGTCTTCCCTGTAACGCACAGCGTTGAGATTGCCTGCAATGACAACAAGCTCAGTCCGATGATGCGGTGACACACCGCCCCAGACCATGACGAACCCTCCACCTCCAAATCGATCCCGCTCCAGAGTACAAGCCTCAGTGTAACGCTCATTCCTTCGACGATAAACGTGAATCCGACCATCACCCCTGGTGAGACAAAACCGCGACTGGGACTGGGAAGCGCACTTTTTGCCAGTCCTATCTAGTCCAGCGATGGTGGGTTTGTGCCCATAGGCGACGTTGTTGTTGGTGATGTCTGGTGAGGACCTGCCTTACAACAGGCCTACATGCCCTCAGTCCAGCCTCTCTCAGCCTATTGCGGACAGTCTGAGCACTGATGTGCATTCCTGGTGTAACTTGGGCAGTTGCTGTTGCCATCCTGTACCTGTCCCGCAGGTGTGATGTTCGGATGTACCGATCCTGTGCAGGTGTTGTTACACGTGGTCTGCCACTGCGAGGACAATCAGCTGTCCGTCTTGTCTCCCTGTAGCGCTGTCTTAGGCGTCTCACAGTACGGACATTGCAATTTATTGCCTTGGCCACATCTGCAGTTCTCATGCCTCGTTGCAGCATGCCTAAGGCACATTCACGCAGATGAGCAGGGACCCTGGGCATCTTTCTATTGGTGTTTTTCAGAGTCAGTAGAAAGGCTCGTAGTGTCCTAAGTTTTCATAACTGTGACCTTAACTGCCTACCATCTGTAAGCTGTTAGTGTCTTTAAGGACCGTTCCACAGGGTGCATGTTCATTCATTGTTTATGGTTCATTGAACAAGCATGGGAACATTGTTGAAACCCTTTACAATGAAGATCTGTGAAGTTATTTGGATTTTTACGAATGATCCTTCAAAGACAGACAAGGTCCTGAAAAAGGACGTGAAAAAGGGAGTTTATAATATAATACTATGATATTAGTAGAGAATAATCCAACTAACCTTAAATGTTGATTTCTTGTCCCCAAAATGCCAGTAGTTTCAAAGGTGCAATGTAGAAAGTTTGCTCGGTGAATGCCTGTTAAATTTCCGCACCAGATGGAACATGTAGGCATTGATGGTCTGACAGAAAAAAAGAAAGACAATGAAGGTAAATCTGTTACATGGAAAAACAAACAATTTAGGTTTTCCTTATATACACAGGTATTAACACTAAAATTAAGCACTCTTTCACAAAAAAAAGAGGCTTTAGCAACCCACAGAAGAAGACCCCCACGTATTTATCAGTGGTGGGAGAACAAGTATTGATACACTGACGATTTTGCAGGTTTTCCTACTTACAAAGCATGTAGAGGTCTGTCATTTTATCATAGGTTACACTTCAACTGTGAGAGACGGAATCTAATATACAAAAATCCAGAAAATCACATTGTATATTTTTAAGTAATTAATTTGCATTTTATTGCATGACATAAGTATTGATCACCTACCAACCAGTAAGAATTCCGGCTCTCACAGACCTGTTAGTTTTTCTTTAAGAAGCCCTCCTGTTCTCCACTCATTACCTGTATTAAACTGCACCTTGTTTGAAACTCGTTACCTGTAGTAAAAGACACCTGTCCACACACTCAATCAAACAGACTCCAACCTCTCCACAATGCCAAGACCAGAGAGCTGTGTAAGGACATCAGGGATAAATTGTAGACCTGTACAAGGCTGGGATGGTACAGGACAATAGCCAAGCAGCTTGTGGTGAGAAGGCAACAAACTGTTGTGCACAATTATTAGAAATGGAAGAAGTTCAAGATGACGGTCAACACCCCGGTCTGGGGCTCCATGCAAGATCTCCACCTCGTGGGGCATCAATGATCATGAGGAATGTGAGGATCAGCCCAAACTACACGGTAGACCTGGTCAATGACCTGAAGAGACTGGGACCACAGTCTCAAAGAAAACCATTAGTAACACACTACGCCGCTCATGGATTAAAATCCTGCAGCGCACGCAAGGTCCCCTTGCTCAAGCCAGCGCATTCCAGGCCCGTCTGAAGTTTGCCAATGACCATCTGGATTATCCAGAGGAGGATGGGAGAAGGTCAGTGGTCTGATGAGACAAAATAGAGCTTTTTGCTCTAAACTCCACTCGCCGTGTTTGGGAGGAATAGAAGGATGAGTACCAACCAAGAACACCATCCCAACCGTGAAGCATGGAGGTGGAAACATCATTCTTTGGGATGCTTTTCTGCAAAGGACAAGGACGACTGCACCGTATTGAAGGAGGATGGATGGGCCATGTATCGCGAGACTTGACCAACAACCTCCTCCCTCAGTAAGAGCATTGAAGATGGGTCGTGCTGGGTCTTCCAGCATGACACACCCGAAACACACAGCCAGGGCAACTAAGGAGTGGCTCCGTAAGAAGCATCTCAAGGTCCTGGAGTGGCCTAGCCAGTCTCCAGACTGAACCAATAGAAATCTTTTGAGGGAGCCGAAAGTCCGTATTGCCAGCGACAGCCCGAAACCTGAAGGATCTGGAGAAGGTCTGTATGGAGGAGTGGGCCAAAATCCCTGCTGCAGTGTGTGCAAACCTGGTCAAGAACTACAGGAACGTATGATCTCTGTAATTGCAAACAAGGTTTCTGTACCAAATATTCAGTTCTGCTTTTTCTGATGTATCAAATACTTATGTCATGCAATAAAATGCAAATTAATTAATTAAAAATCATACAATGTGATTTTCTGGATTTTTGTTTTAGATTCCTTCTCTCACAGTTGAAGTGTACCTATGATAAAAATTACAGACCTCTACATGCTTTGTAAGTAGGAAAACCTGCAAAATTGTCAGTGTATCAAATACTTGTTCTCCCCACTGTATATTGTTTTGCAAAACACATGGTGACGTGTAAATACAAACTTATCATTACAGTCTTTATAATCCACAACTGTGACGCTAATAATATACAGTATGTTTTTCATAGCAGTGTAGCCATATTACCTTATAGTCATAGAAGAATGAGTGTGTCTGTATGTGTATGTGGTATACGTTGGATTTTGGACAAGCCACAGTGATGGAAAATAAATCAGTTCATTCTGTCTTTATTGTATATCATGATATCTGTGAGGCAAGACAATACCATATGTTATGATTAAAAAGACAAACCAAACCTGTTGTGTCATTTGAGGTTAACAAAATGTAGAAATAAGAACAGGGGAGAATAAAGAGGATCAGGGGAGAATAAAGAGGATCAGGGGAGAATAAAGAGGATCAGGGGAGAATAAAGAGGATCAGGGGAGAATAAAGGGGATCAGGGGAGAATCAATGTACCTTTAGCGAATCTAATTTATTTTAAAGTTATCAATTTGTACAGTATATGCTGAAACCATAAATATATGTTATGGTAGATGTCGTATTACATGATGGAATCTACCATATTCTAAAATGTAACATATACAGTATATTATATGCAATATGATGAGTAGAAAACTGCTACCTAACCTGTTCACTGCTAGAGTAAAAGCACAACAAACATATGTTTTTATTATAAACATAGAGAAACAGGTAGAAGTATATTCCTAGTACAAAAGTAAACCAGTATCAAAGTGCTTTTTGAATAGGTGGTTATTGAATCAGCATTTACAAATAACAAGAGACTTTGCAGTTATGATGCCTGCAGCTCAACTCAATCAACCAATTAGGCAACAGTACACAGCGAAGTACTGGTGGTTGTCCACTGAATCCTTAAAGAGAAGACAACTTCAAGAATGTCACAGTTGTAGACCGCAGAAAAAGAACAACAGTACAGCACTTTATCCAGGCCGAGAGGTATTAAGGAGCTGGTCATTTTCTGGCCCTATAGGTTAGAATTATAATCCTGAACAAAATGTGAGCTGCAATAGGGAGCCCGTCCCGGGTGCTAATCAGTGGAGGGGAATCTGAGAATGCAGGGACTCCAGCAGGGTGTGAGATGAAGTAGTCAAATCTGGAGCTGACAAGGCTCTGACTTAGCATCTTGGGGGCATCGCTGGGTGGTGTGGAGGAAGAAGCAGAACGTCCAGGTTAGGGCTGGAATGAATGTAAATGACATATGATCATCTGGGATTATCTAACATCTGAGAATGGGCAGGCATTCCCTCGGATGAAGAGCATCTCTGTCTTGCTGATTAGGTGTTGTCATCCAGGTGGAAATGTCACCTGCATATCTGATGTAGGAAAAGAGATACGAGATAAGTTGAGTGTCCTGTTGTCAAGATCGTCTTCTTGACAGAGATTGGACCAAGGCGCAGCGTGTGCAAAATACATCTTCTTTTATTGAGAAGAGAGAGAAAACACAAAACGAACACTAAATACAAAACTAACAAAACACAAACGACCGTGAAGCTAAATAAACGTAAGTGCACAGACAAGCAACAAACGTTCAACATAGACAACTACCCACAAAAGCTACTGCCTATGGCTGCCTTAAATATGGCTCCCAATCAGAGACAATGAATGACAGCTGTCTCTGATTGAGACCCAATCTAGGCAGCCATAGACATAACTAGACAACCTCACTTCTCTAACCCATACACATACAACACCCCTAGACTAAACAAAAACACACAAAGACAACCCACCCTAACTCACGCCCTGACCAACTAAATAAATAACAGAAAAAGGAACAATAGGTCAGGAACGTGACATAACCCCCCCTTAAGGTGGAGAACTCCGGCGCACAGCATAAAGTCTAGGGGAGGGTCTGGTGGGCGTCTGTCCACGTGGCGGCTCTGGCGCTGGTCGTGGTCCCCACCCACCATAGTCACTACCCGCTTTCGTAGCCTCCTCCAAATGGCACCCTCCAATTAACCCACGACAGGCAACGGACTAAGGGGCAGCACGACTAAGGGCAGCACCGACTAAGGGCAGCACCGGACTAAGGTACCGATAAGGGGCAGCACAGGATAAGGCAGCACCAGGATAAGGGGCAGCAACAGATAAGGGGCAGCCCGGACTGGCTGGCGGATCCTGGCTGGGCTGGCGGATCCTGCGGCTGGCTGGCGGATCCTGGCTGGACTGGCTCTGGCGGATCCTGGCTGGATGACGGCTCTGGCGGATCCTGGCTGGATGACGGCTCTGCGGATCCTGGCTGTACGGCTCTGGCGGATCCTGGCTCGCTGAGGGCTTTGGCGGATCTGGCTCGCTGACGGCTCTGGCTGGTCATGGCTCGCTGACGGCTCTGGTGGTCTGGCTCGCTGAGGCTCTGGCTGGTCATGGCTCGCTGACGGCTCTGGCTGGTCATGGCTCCGTACGGCTCTGGCTGGTCATGGCTCGCTGACGGCTCTGGCTGGTCATGGCTCGCTGGACGGCTTCTGGCTGTCATGGCTCGCTGGAGCTCTGGCTGGTCATGGCTCGCGGAAGGCTCTGGCTGATCCGCTCTGGCGGAAGGCTCTGGCTGATCCGGTCTGGCGGAAGGCTCTGGCTGATCCGGTCTGGCGGAAGGCTCTGGCTGATCGTCTCTGGCGGAAGGCTCTGGCTGATCGGTCTGGCGGAAGGCTCTGGCTGATCCGGTCTGGCGGAAGGCTCTGGCTGATCCGGTCTGGCGGAAGGCTCTGGCTGATCCGGTCTGGCGGAAGGCTCTGGCTGATCCGGGTCTGGCGGAAGGCTCTGGCTGCTCCTGTCTGGCGGAAGGCTCTGGCTGCTCCTGTCTGGCGGAAGGCTCTGGCTGCTCCTGTCTGGCGGAAGGCTCTAGCGGCTCCTGTCTGGCGGAAGGCTCTACGGCTCCTGTCTGGCGGAAGGCTCTAGCGGCTCCTGTCTGGCGGAAGCTCTAGCGGCTCCTGTCTGGCGACGGCTCTGTAGGCTCATGGCAGACGGGCGGCTTTGCAGGCTCATGGCAGACGGGCGGCTTTGAAGGCTCAATACAGACGGGCAGTTCATGCGGCGCTTGGCAGCCGGACAGTTCAGACGCCGTTGGCAGACGGGGTTCAGGCGCCGCTTGGCAGACGGGCAGTTCAGGCGCCGCTTGGCAGACGGGCAGTTCAGGCGCGTTGGGCAGACGGCAGACTCTGGCCGGCTGAGACACACTGTAGGCCTGGTGCGTGGTGCCGGAACTGGAGGTACCGGGCTAAGGACACGCCACTTCAGGCTAGTGCGGGAACAACAACAGGGCACACTGGCCTCTCAAGGCGTACTATAGGCCTGATGTGTGTACCGGCACTGGTGGTACCGGGCTGAGGACATGCACAACAGGGCGAGTACGGGGAGAAGGAACAGTGCGTACAGGGCTCTGGAGACGCACATGAGGCTTGGTGCGTGGTGCCGGAACTGGTGGTACCGGACTGGAGACACGCACCTCAAGGCTAGTGCGGGGAGCAGGGACAGGGCACACTGAGTTCTCAAGGCGCACTATAGGACTGGTGCGTGGTACCGGAACAGGTGGTACCGGCTGAGGGCACGCACCTCAGGACGAGTGCGGGGAGAAGGATCAGTGCGTACAGGGCTGGAGACGCACAGGAGGCTTGGTGCGTGGTGCCGGGACTGGAGGCACTGGGCTGGAGACACGCACCACAGGGAGAGTGCGTGGAGGAGGAACAGGGCTCTGGAGATGCACTGGAAGCCTGGTGCGTGGTGTCAGCACTGGTGTACTGGGCTGGGAACACACACCACAGGGCTAGTGCGAGGAGCATAACAGGACGCACAGGACTCTGGAGACGCACAGGAGGCTTTGTGCGTGCTGTAGGCACTGTCTTAACCAGACGGCTAGCACGCTCCTCAGGACGAGTATGGAGAGCTGTTCCCGGTGACATTAACTCACCAACACGTTCATTCGGACGRATGCCGTGCCTCATGCACCAAACCAGTACATCCCTCATAACTCTCTCCTCCAATTTCTCCATTAACTCCTTTACTGTCTCTGCGTCACTCACCTCCAAATCCGCCCTCACCGGCTCCTTACGGTAAGCAGGAGGAGTTGGCTCACGTCTCCCGACTGACCCAACTAAACTACCCGAGAGCCCCCCCCCCCAATAAATTTTTGGGTTTGACTTAAGGGCTTCCAGCCTTGTTTCCGTGCTGCCTCCTCATATCGCCGCCTCTCCGCTTTCGCTGCCTCCAGCTCAGCTTTGGGGCGGCGATATTCTCCTGGTTGAGCCCAGGGTCCCTTTCCGTCCAATATTTCCTCCCAAGTCCACGAGTCCTGGTTCCTCTCACGCTGCTTGATCCATGGTTGGTGGGTAGTTCTGTCACGATCGTCTTCTTGACAGAGATTGGACCAAGGCGCAACGTGTGCAAAACACATCTTCTTTTATTGAGAAGAGAGAGAAAACACAAAACGAACACTATATACAAACTAACAAAACAACAAACGACCGTGAAGCTAAATAACGTAAGTGCACAGACAAGCAACAAACGTTCAACATAGACAACTACCCACAAAAGCCTACTGCCTATGGCTGCCTTAAATATGGCTCCCAATCAGAGACAATGAATGACAGCTGTCTCTGATTGAGACCCAATCTAGGCAGCCATAGACATAACTAGACAACCTCACTCTTCTCTACCCCATACACATACAACACCCCTAGACTAAACAAAAACACACAAAGACAACCCACCCCAACTCACGCCCTGACCAACTAAATAAATAACAGAAAAAGGAACAATAGGTCAGGAACGTGACACCTGTAAATATGTTTATGTATATGTACTGTACATCTGGGTGTATGTGTATATATATCTTGGTATATATATATTTTTTTTTTATTTCTATTATTATTATCTTTAGTTTGTTTTGTGCTTGAGGGGTGGGGGAGGTTGATGGGGAGGGTGGAGGTGCTGGGGGCGTCCTATTGAGGGAGAAGGGACTATTGGGGAGGAGATTCTTCATGGAGGCACATTCAGTCATAGTTTTGTTTATTATATTATTATACATTTATTTATTTATTTATATTTTTTATTCTATTATTATAACAGTTTACTGTGATTATGGATATGCACTTATGTTGACTTATGTATTTGAACTTTCTTTTTCGCCCAGAGCACATATTTTTGATTTATTATTATTTTATTATTACTACTGTACCTACATTCATAAAAACTAAAAAAGAAAAAGTGTACAAAAATGTAGGAAAAGCCATAAGAGGGAAAAGCACGATGGGCTGGGGGATTGAGGGACTGGTAGAGAGAACATTAGAGGGCTCTGAAAACTGTTATTACTGAAATAACCACTTCCTTTAATGACTAGAGTCTAATACTTCCTGTGGCACACATCAGAGGGCATGATAGGTCACCAAAATTATTCTGAAGTGTGCCAGGCCTTGATGTCTCAAGATAGAAGTGTGTGTGTTAATTTCCTTAATTTTGTGGCTAGAATCAAATCATTTCTGTGGCACACACTACTGGTCAACATGAGCTACCAAAATTAATCTGAAGTGTGCCAGGCCTTGCAGTCCCAAGATAGGAGGGAAAGAATTTCGGCAGGCAAGAAAATGGCCTTGCCGAACTCCCCGCCCTTTTGTGGCTAATACCTTACCTAATAAATACTTTCTCTGGAACACATCAGGATCAAATACTTTCTATAGAACAAACTTCACATCAGGATAGGCAACCGACATTAATAATTAATGTATGTGTGTTATATTAAACATAGAGGAGGGAGTAAAATGTAGGCAATAAACATTTCAGAACAACTACTAGTCAAATAAGACATGGGAGAGATGACACATTTTGGAAAATATATGTATTTATAGACTACTAAAATTGAAACAAATAGCCAAACCGAAAACTGCAGACATTACTAGTGCCTCCCCCGCCATCAAACCGACATAAAAAATAAAATGAAACGCAGCCTAACGTGATCAGAAATCCCAACTAGCAAGCAAGTTGCAGCAATGAAGAATTGAGTGCGTTCACGTGAAGGGGGGAATTTCTGGCAGGGGGGAGCTTTTCGGCACAACACCGGCAACAAGACACCGGAGCACAGTGTCTTTCGGAGTGTCCTTAACAAGTAGCTAGGTAGTGGGTTGACAGCGTTGATGATGTTTTCTGAAGGTGTGGTTGTTGAACTGTCACTACAAATATATTGACCAATAGTAACCGATTTAGTTCGCCCCCTTCTAAACCCCAAAATATGAAAGTGTGTAGAAAAAAAGATTGTAACCGTAGAAATGTGATTCGAAGGGAGGACCCGAGAAATGCAAGAGTTGGGCCCATATCCTATCAGTTTCATTTTTGATCATTGATATCGTTTCTTTTTGGTTTGCAATACCTTTTGATAAATTTTTTGTTAATAAGTTTAAAGTTGTTTCTTACAATATCATTTTTTTCTTCTCAATGTCATTTTTTTTGTTTAAAATTCTAAAAGGTTTTACAACTCATGATTATTTTATAATAAATTGGATGCCATAGATACATACCAGAGAAATAATGTAGACACAACAAATGAAACCCAGACAAAACATAAACAGCAAGCCAAAACAAAGCAGTTCATTGACCAAAGAGCAGCTAAATACAAACACAAACATACAAACAAAACTTTACCACCTTCAATCAAAACAGCGCCAAAAATAAATGTATCACATGCATGGTTTTCGTGATTGGTGGCACATATGAAGACTACCTCGGAGGACTTATCTGGGGCGAGCTGGAGGGAGGACGGGCAATGGTGGGGGAAAGAGGGGCTACGATGGGGGAAGGACGGGCGACGGAGCATTCAGACATACCGAGGAGGCAGACAATGGGGGTCTGTCTCCTCCCATGGCGTATGACAGTGCTGCAGAATGGCGGCTCACAGCACAGCCGAAGCCAGAAAAACACAGACAGGCCTTCCTTCGTCAGGAACCATTGGATGATATGATTAGAGCACCATTTCCCCTCGGCGCTTCTCTATCCCCATGTTGGCCTGTTTGTCTTGCATCGCTTCTCGACTGCGTCACATACATCTGTCGTGGCATTCACACTGCAGCTCATCTCTGTTATTCGATCCAATGATGCAAGTAGAGTCTGTGTGTTGCTATTTGGTTTTGGGCATTTGGGTAATTCAACTAGGTTGGGTTTGGAGATACAGCTATGGTGTCTGTCTGATATTTGAGCGCTTTCAGCTCTTGCTTTTGACAGACACACTCATCAAAAATATCCACTGTCACACAACCACAATACAATAAATGACAAAAAGTATGTGGACACCTGCTCTGCAAACATTTCATTCCAAAATCATGGGCATTAAATGGAGTTGGTCCCCCCTTTGCTGCTATATCAGCCTCCACTCTTCTGGGAAGGCATTCCACTAGATGTTGGAACATTGCTGTGGGGACTTACTTCCATTCAGCCACAAGGGCATTAGTGAGGTCTGGCACTGATGTTGGGCGATTAAGCTTGGCTTGCAGTCGGTGTTCCAATTCATTCCAAAGGTGTTCGATGGGGTTGACGTCAGGGCTCTGTGCATGCCAGTCAAGTTCTTCCACACCGATCTCGACAAACCATTTCTGTATGGACCTCGCTTTGTGCACAAGAGTATTGTCCAGCTGAAACAGGAAAGGCCCTTCCACAAACTGTTGCCACAAAGTTGGAAGAACATAATCATCTAGAATGTCATTGTATGTTGTAGCATTAAGAATTCTCTTCACTGGAACTAAGGGGTTTAGCTCAAACCATGAAAAACAGTCCCAGACCATTATTCCTCCTCCACCAAACATTACAATTGGCGCTAGGCATTCGGGCAGGTAGAGTTCTCCTGGCATCGTCCAAACTCAGATTCGTCCATCAGACTGCCAGATGGTGAAGCATAATTCATCACTCCAGGGAACACGTTTCCACTGCTCCAGAGTCCAATGGCGGCGAGCTTTACACCACTCCAGCCAACACTTGGCATTGCGCATGGTGATCTTAGGCTTGTGTGTGGCTGCTTGGCCATGGAAACCCATTTCATGAAGCGGGTGCCGCTGAAATAGCTGAACCAACTATTTTGAAGGGGTGTCCACATACTTTCAGTGATGTAGTGTATGTTGTACATCTGAGGTTTAACCCTGGTCTGTACGGGGGTAACAGGGCCAGAGTGGAAGATGTCTGTGGCTCATCCTTCTTTCCTTATCAGTACAGTATCAGTGCAGGTAATTCAGGCGTGGTAATGTCTTCCTGGTCCTGTGGTAATGACAGACCTCCAGTTCTTCTCCACAGAGGTCATGACTAATATCCTCCATCACACAACCTGACACTAAACATACACAGGAAGATAGATAGAGGACTCCTCTTGACTGGGTTTCAGGCCACAAGGTAACGTTGCCTCACACTGGCCTCTGAGGAAACTTCCTTTGCGGAAGAAGACTTGCTTCAGCTGTCTGGAATTTTCATAGAATAAGCCAAGAGAGAAGGATTGTTTCACTCATTTACTGCCCTTTTGGAATCTGGTACTTCAGTTCACTATGATCTCAGTGTTGGCCTCATCAGAGTAGGTCTGGAGGACAGACCCAAGTTGTCAGAAGGGTGTATATCAAAGATCACACCGGACAGTTACAGCTGAGCCGAGCATCTTGCCCTCCCTCCCCTTCATCCAGACAGCAGCAGATAATCGCTTTTCCTCTGTCTGCAGACGATGCCACATCCTACGCTGTTGATGTCCCATAAATCACCTGGCTGGGATTGGCTGTGTCGATGAAATGATAAACAACCTGCTCACTCAGAAACGGTTCTTCTCAAAAAATGTGATGGTTGGGGGCTTTTCTCTGTTGCTGCAGTTAAGAAATGGACCTAGCCTACAGTAACAGTGGTTTGTGTTTGAACCTTGTCATTAGGAAAGGGACCTAGCTACTGTGTGTTTGTGCCTTGTCTGTCGTCAGAGGTAACTGTTTGGAACCAACATGTTGTAATACTCTGCTGGACTAATTAGAATATCACACGTTATCTAACTTGTTGTCTACTGTCTGAATCACAATACAGCTAGTTAATTGAGCAACATGTTGCCTGGTGTCACTGTTAAATCAACAATGAACATTTATGGAGTGGAGCAGAGATGAATACACAGTCATTTCCCTCTGTGTTGTCTATATTGAGCCTCATGAGTACTTCCTATGGCTCAGTCCTCTGCCAGCTGTTGTAAGGTCATAACGATTCTGAATCTTATGAACCATAGTAGACTAACATTTTAAGAGTCAGGGTGTGTTCGTCTGCCTGTGGCACGTGACTTGACACATAGCCTGCAGCCAGTACTCTGTTCAGTGTCAAAACAGCAGCATGACATACTGTAGTGTAGGCTAGACTCACCTCACCTCCAGGGCCTGAGCCGGGTGGAGATGCTATCAGCCTTCAGAACAAGCTGAGCTGTCAGGTACACATGATTAATATTCAAGGCCAGAGAAGAGATATCCTCAGTCAGTCTAGACTTAAAGGCTGCATTTTGACATAGATGGCAACACCGTTTCTCAGGAAAGTCTACCTGGGCAATTTGAACTTACACCTTTATTTTTTTGTGTCTTCCAGGAATTGGTGTTTTGTATGTTTTCTAGAACTATGAGCTGATAACATTTTCTCAGAGATTTTACACTACATGACCAAAAGTATGTGGACACCTGCTCAACAAACATCTCATTCCAAAATCATCGGCATTAATATGGAGTTGGTCCCCCCTTTGCTGCCTCCACTCCTCAGGAAAGGCTTTCCAATAGATGTTGGAAGATTGCTGCAGGGACTTGCTTTCATTCAGCCACAAGAGCATTAGTGAGGTCGGGCACTGATGTTGGGAGATTAGGCCTGGCTCGTAATCAGCGTTTCAATTCATCCCAAAGGTGGTCGATGGGGTTGAGGTCAGGGCTCTGAGCAGGCCAGTCACGTTCTTCCACACCGATCTCGACAAAACATTTCTGTATGGACATCGCTTTGTGCACGGGAGTATTGTCATGTTGAAACAGGAAAGGCCCTTCCCCAAACTGTTGCCACGAAGTTGGAAGCACAGAATCGTCTAGAATGTCATTGCATGCTGTGGAGTTAAGATCTCCCTTCACTGGAACTAAGGGGCCTAGACCGAACCATGAAAAACAGCCCCAGACCATTGTTCCTTCTCCACCAACCTTTATAGTTGGCACTTTGCATTCGGGCAGGTAGCGTTCTCCTGGCATCCGCCAAACCCAGATTCGTCTATCGGACTGCTCCAGAGTTCAATGGTGACGAGCTTTACACCACTCTAGCCGACGCTTGGCATTGCGCATGGTGATCTTAGGCTTGTGTGTGTCTGCTTGGCCATGGAAACCCATTCCATGAAGCTCCCGACAAAAAGTTATTGTGCTGACGTTGTGGCTTATCACTTCGCTACTTCGCTGTTGTTGCTCCTAGACGTTTCCACTTCACAATAACAGCACTTACAGTTGACCGGGGCAGCTCTAGCAGGGCAGAAATTTGACGAACTGACTTGTTGGGAAGGTGGCATCCTCTGACGGTGCCAAGTTGAAAGTCACTGAGATCTTCACTAAGGCCATTCTACTGCCAATGTTTCTCTATACAGATTTCATGGCTGTGTGCTCAATTGTATACACCTGTTATCAATGTGTGTGGTTTAAATAGCCCAATCCACTCATTTGAAAGGGTATCCATATTATTTTGTATATATAATGTACCATCTGAATGATATGTTTATGTTCATGGAGAGAAGAGAGAGAGACAGAGGATATTTAATGAAGTGCCTCCATGGTCTGAATACAAATGGGCTCTCATCTTCTCTACTCTCGCTACTGCATGGCTAGTGGAGTGTAGGGTGACAAGGCTGGCTACATGGACAGTAAGAAGCTAATCGTTAGCCTATCATTGGCTATCAATCAAAACCCTGATAATCTCCCTGTGTCTCCTCATGATGGATGTTATGGTACCTCTAATTCCAGATCACTCATGCACGCAGAGGGATAATCATAAAGGGAAGTGAACACATATCTCATAATTACAGTTAAGATCTATACCACCATATTATGACCGTGGGGATGTGTTCGGCATGGCTCTGATGTCATCCAGTGATAATAGTGGATATCCTAGTGGTGATGACGAATGAGTTATGGCAGAGAGCTGTAAGATGGATGGGGAAGGCTGCAGTATAGGAATGAAAGGACATACAGTGAGCTCCAAAAGTATTGGGACAGTGACACATTTGTTGTTGTTTTGGCTCTGTACTCCAGCAGTTTGGATTTGAAATGATACAATGACTATGATATTGCTTAATTTGTTTCATTTGAGGGTATTTTCAACAATATCGGGTGAATGGTTTAGAAATTACAGCACTTTTTGTACATAGTCCCCCCATTTTAGGGGACCAAACTGAGAAAGTTACAGACGCACAAATATCATAGCACCAAGACATGCAAATCTCTCACCATTACAATAACAGGGGAGGTTAACATTTATGGGGGGTATGATATTTGTGCGCCTGTAACTATCTCACTCATCATTATTCCAGATTCATTCAGGATTATCTGTAATCATGGTAGCATCCACATTAATGCAGAAGTGTTTACAAAGATACAGTTGAAGTTGGAAGTTTACATACACTTAGGTTGTAGTCATTAAAACTCGTTTTTCAACCACTCCACAAATGTATTTTTAACAAACTATAGTTTTGGCAAGTCGGTTAGGAAATCTACTTTACAGACAGATTATTTCACTTATATATCACTGTATTACAATTCCAGTGGGTCAGAAGTTTACATACACTAAGTTGACTGCGCCTTTAAACAGCTTAGAAAATTCCAGAAATGGTATAATAAAAGACAAAGAAATAAAAGTTGTAATAAATCATTATCTCTAATATTATTCTGACATTTCACATTCTTAAAATAAAGTGGTGATCCTAACTGACTTAAAACAGGGAACTCTTACAAGGATTAAATGTCAGGAATTGTGAAAAACTGAGTTTAATGTATTTGGCTAGGTGTATGTAAACTTCCGACTTCAACTCTACGCTATTCTTATTTAAAATGACACAATACATTATTTACCATTCATTTCTATTGGGCACAAAATAATCTGAAACACAACAAAAAACAAACAGCAAATACATTCAATAAGTTTTTAGTCACAAGCTTGATGAAGTCATTGTGTGCTAGGAATATGGGACCAAATACTAAACTTTTGACTACTTTAATACACACAGTGCATCCGGAAAGTATTCAGACCTTTACTTTTCCCACATTCTGTTACATTACAGCCTTATTCTAAAACCGATTCAATAGTTTTTTCCCCTCAACAATCTACACACAATACCCCATAATGACAAAGCAAAAATAGTTTTTTAGACATTTTAGCAAATGTATATATATAAAAAATTGAAATATTACATTTACATAAGTATTCAGACTCTATACTCAGTACTTTGTTGAAGCACATTTGTCAGCGATTACAGCCTTGAGTCTTCTTGGGTGTGACGATAAAAGCTGGGCACACCTGATTTAGTGATGGCGCCGATGGGTAGGACTGCCGTTTTATCGGCCCTCAACCAATCATGCTACTTTGTTTGTTTTTTCGCGTTGTTCATAACTTGTTTTGTACATAATGTTGCCGCTACCATCTCCTATGACTGAAAAGAGCTTCTAAACATCAGAGCTGGGATTGCTCACCTCAAACTGGACGAAGAGTTTTTCTTCAATGAGTCGGACGCGAGGGATATACTGTTAACACCCGACCAGGCCCCGATCCCCGTGATTCGCTGGAGAAGGAAACTGAGATTACGAGGCAAAAGATCAGGGTGCCTTGTGAGGACCAGGTGACGAGTGGCTAATCTGCCCCTGCCCTCCATTCTGCTAGCTAACATTCAATCGCGGGAAAATAAATGGGATGAACTGAAAGCACGTATATCCTGCTACACCGAGTCGTGGATGAACGATAACATTAAGAACATAGAGCTGGCGGGTTATACACTCTATCGGCAAGACAGAACAGCAGCCTCTGGTAAGACATGGGGCAGGGGCCTATGCATTTATGTAAACAACAACTGGTGCATGATATCTAAGGAAGTCTCAAAGTTTTGATCACCTGAGGTTGAGTACCTTATGATAAGCTATAGATCATACTATTTACCCAGAGAGTTTTCATCTGTATTTTTCGTAGCTGTCTACATACCACCACAGAGCGAGGTTGGAACTAAAACTGCAATAAATGAGCTGTATTCCGCCATAAGCAAACATGAAAATGCTCATCCAGAGGCGGCGCTCCTAGTAGCCCGGGACTTTAATACAGGGAAACTTAAATCTGTTTTACCAAATTTCTATCAACATGTTAAATGTGCAACCAGAGGAAAAATAATTCTTGACCACCTCTACTCCACACACAGAGGCTCGTACAAAGCTCTCCCTCGCCCTCCATTTGGCAAATCTGACCATAACTCTATCCTCCTAATTCCTGCTTACGAGCAAAAATTCAAGCAGGAAGCACCAGTGACTCGGTCTATAAAAAAGTGTCAGATGAAGCAAATGCTAAACTACAGGACTGTTTTGCTAGCACAGACTGGAATATGTTCCGGGATTCTTCCGATGGCATCAGTCACTGGCTTTATCAATAAGTGCATCGAGGACGTCGTCCCCACAGTGACTGTATGTACATACACCAACCAGAAGCCATGATTTACAGGCAACATTCACACTGAGCTAAAGGGTAGAGCTGCCACTTTCAAGGAGCGGGACTCTAACCCGGAAGCTTATAAGAAATCTCTCTATGCCCTCTGACAAACCATCAAACAGGCAAAGCATCAATACAGGAATAAGATCGAATCGTACTACACCGGCTCTGACGCTCGTCGAATGTGGCAGGGCTTGCAAACTTTTACAGACTACAAAGGGAAGGACAGCCATGAGCTGCCCAGTGACAAGAGCCTAGTAGACAAGCGAAATAACTACTATGCTCGCTTCGAGGCAAGTAACACTGAAACATGCATGAGAGCACCAACTGTTCCGGATGACTGTGTGATCATGCTCTCCGCAGCCGATGTGAGTAAGACCTTTAAACAGGTCACCATTCACAAGGCCGCTGGGCCAGATGGATTACCAGGACGTGTACTCCGAGCATGCGCTGACCAACTGGCAAGCGTCTTCACCGACATTTTCAACCTCTTCCTGTCTGAGTCTGTAATACCAACACGTTTCAAGCAGACCACCATAGTCCCTGTGCCCAAGAACACTAAGGTAACCTGCCTAATTGACTACCAACCCGTAGCACTCACGTCTGTAGCCATGAAATGCTTTGAAAGGCTGGTCATGGCTCACATCAACACCATTATCCCAGAAACCCTAGACCCACTCCAATTTGCATACCGCCCTAACAGAGCCACAGATGAGGCAATCTCTATTGCACTCCACACTGCCCTTTCCCACCTGGACAAAAGGAACGTCTGCTAAATGACTTAAATGTAAATGTAATATGTGAGAATGCTATTCATTGACTACAGCTCAGCGTTCAACACCATAGTGCCCTCAAATCTCATCACTAAGCTAAGGACCCAGGACTAAACACCTCCCTCTGCAACTGGATCCTAGACTTTCTGACGGGACACCCCCAGGTGGTAAGGGTAGGTAACAACACATCTGCCACGCTGATCCTCAATACGGGGGCCCCTCAGGGGTGCGTGCTCAGTCCCCTCCTGTACTCCCTGTTCACTCATGACTGCACGGCCAGGCACAACTCCAACAGCATCATTAAGTTTCCCGATGACAGTGGTAGGCCTGATCACAGACAACGATGAGACAGACTATAGGGAGGTCAGAGACCTGAGCATGTGGTGCAAGGACAGCAAACCTTTCCCTCAACGTGATCAAGACAAAGGAGATGATTGTGGACTACAGGAAAAAGAGGACCGAACACACCCCCATTCTCATCGACGGGGCTGTAGTGGAGCAGGTTGAGAGCTTCAAGTTCCTTGGTGTCCACATCAACAACAAACTAACATGGTCCAAGCACTCCAAGACAGTTGTGAAGACGGCACGGCAAAACCTATTGCCGCTCAAGAGACTGAAAAGATTAGGCATGGGTCCTCAGATCCTCAAAAGATTTTACAGCTGCACCATCGAGAGGATCCTGACTGGTTGCATCACTGCCTGGTATGGCAACTGCTCGACCTCCGAACGCAAGGCACTACAGAGGGTAGTGCGTATGGCCCAGTACATCACCGGGGCCAAGCTTCCGGCCATCCAGGACCTCTATACCAGGCGGTGTCAGAGGAAGGACCTAAAAATGGTCAAAGACTCCAGCCACCCTAGTCATAGACTGTTCTCTCTGCTACCGCACGGCAAGCGGTGCCAACCATGGCTCAGGTACCAAGACTAAACAGCTTCTACCCCCAAGCCATGAGAGTCCTGAACAGCTACTCGACTATTTGCACCCCCCCCCCCCCCCACTACGCTGCTGCTACTCTCTGTTATTATCTATGAATAGCCACTTTGAAAACACTACCTGCATGTACATAATTATCTCAAATACCTCGAAACCGGTGCCACCGCACATTGACTCTGTACCGGTACCCCCTGTATATAGCCCCGCTATTATTATTTAATGCTGCTGTTTAATTATTTGTTTTTCTTATCTCTTACCTTTTTCCCCATTTAATCTTTTGGGTATTTTCTTAAAACTGCATCGTTGTTTAAGGGCTTGTAAGTAAGCATTTCACTGTAATACACCTGTTGTATTCAGCGCATGTGACAAATAACATTTAATTTAATTTGTATTTGGGGAGTTTCTCCCATTCTTCTCTGCAGATCCTTTCAAGCTCTGTCAGGTTGGATGGGGAGTGTCACTGCACAGCTATTTTCAGGTCTCTCCAGAGATGTTCGATCGGGTTCAAGTCTGGGCTCTGGCTGCGCCACTTAAGGACATTCAGAGACTTCCCCCAAAGCCACTCCTGTGTTGTCTTGGCTGTGTGCTTAGGGGCTTGTCCTGTTGGAAGGTGAACCTTAGCCCCAATCTAAGGTTCTGAGCACTTTGGAGCAGGTTCTCATCAAGGATCTCTCTATACTTTACTCCGTTCATCATTCCCTCGATCCTGACTAGTCTTCCAGTCCCTGCTACTGAAAAACATCCCCACAGCATGATACTGCCTTCACCGTAGGGATGGTGCCAGGTTTTCTCCAGACATGACACTTGGCATTCAGCCCAAAGATAATCTTTTTTTCTCATGGTCTGATAGTCTTTAGGTGCCTTTTGTCACACTCCAAGTGTCATGTGCCTTTTACTGAAGTGTGGCTTTCGCCTGAACTCTATCATAAAGGCCTGATCGATGGAGTGCTGCAAAGATGGTTGTCCTTCTGGAAGGTTCTCCCATCTCCACAGAAGAACTCTGAAGCTCTGTCAGTGACCATCAGGTTCTTTTTCACCTCCCTGACCAAGGCCCTTCTCCCCCTGATTGCTTAGTTTGGCCGGGCGGCCAGCTCTAGGAAGAATCTTTGCGCTTCCTAACTTCTTCCATTTAAGAATGATGGAGGCCACTGTGTTCTTGGGGACCTTCAATGTTGCAGACATTTTCTGGTACCCTTCCCTAGATCTGTGCCTTGACACAATCCTGTCTTGGAGCTCTACAGACAATTCCTTCAACCTCATGGCTTGGTTTCTGCTTTTATGTAGACAAGTATGTGCCTTTCCAAATCATGTCCAATCAATTGAATTTACCACATGTGGACTCCAATCATGTTGTAGTAACATCTCAAGGACGATCAATGGAAACAGGATGCACCCGAGCTCAATTTTGAGCCTCATAGCAAAGGGTCTGAATACTTATGTAAATTATGTATTTGTGTTTTTTATTTTTAATACATTTGCAGAAATGTCTAAAAACCTGTTTTTGCTTTGTCATTATGGGGTATTGTGTGTAGAGTGATGAGGATTTAAAGAAAAATAATGTAATCAATTTTAGAATAAGGCTGTAACGTAACAAAATGTGGAAAAAGTCAAGGGGTCTGAATACTTTCCAAATGCACTGTAAGTGAATTTGTCCCAATACTATGTACAAAAGTTAATGTAATTTTTAAAAGGTTCACCCAATATGGATGACAATACCCTCAAATTAAAGCTGTCAGTCTGCACTTTAAGTGATGGAGTAAAGAGACAAAACAACTTCAAAAAATGTCACTGTCCCAATACTTTTGGAGTTCATTGTATTTTTCTGGTTTACACTCTGTTTTGTTTTGTCTGATAACATGGGGATGCAAATTATGTCTGTCCAGGGTTAGCTTTTGGTTCATATTCTTTAGTTGGTAGGTCTTGACTTGAAATATCCTCATCCCCTCAGTAATAACAGAAGAGTATTTACCAGAGAGAGAGAGAGCAATCAAGCCAAGCAAGCCATCTCCTCTCTCAGAACCTGAGCCATGGTTGCTAGCTAATGCTAATATCCGGGCCATGCAGTTTGCTCTCTCTGTGAGCGTCTTGGGGATGCAATCGTTGGCCTTTTCATTGGCCCGTAATGATTCTGCAGCGCGGTGGCTAATAGGGCATTATCAGAGCCTGCGCCTCAGAGGACAGCTGATTAATGTCAGTGGAGAAGACAGGGGCCCAGCCGGGGCCTGATAAAAGGGTATAGGGATTGGAGGGAGCAGGATGATGAACGAGCTACAGGGCCCCATGTCCCCATCTCATTAGGAGGGCCCGGCCCCCGGCGCTGGACGCTCAGCTAATGTAGCGAGGCAGCACTGTGGCTGTGGCCAGGAGCTCTAGGGAGAAGGATTCTGCAGGGTGAGGAGAACTGATAGCTGGGAAAGAACTATTCAGAGGTGTGACCTGTCTGATAGCAGCTAGGAGGATTGGTGCAATTTACATATAATATGAGATTATACATGAGGGTGATATACCTGACATGTATACTGACCTTAAGAGTCAGTTCTTGGTTGTGTATATTAAAAGATTCAAGACAATTCTGTCAGTAGAGGAAATGTTAAAAGCATGTCACGATCAAGCATTTACTGAACTACTTTGAGCAAATTTTTGACCAACACACTTCTCTCATTGTAGCTCCACTAAACCAGTAATGATTTTGTTTGAGGATCTGAAGAGCAAGTACCCATTATTTATTTAAATTTTACTTCACCTTTATTTAACTAGGCAAGTCAGTTAAGAACAAATTCTTATTTACAATGACGGCCTACCGGGGAACAGTGGGTTAACTGCCTTGTTCAGGGGGAGAACGACAGATTTACCTTGTCAGCTCGGGGATTCGATCTAGGAACCTTTCGGTTACTGGCCCAATGCTCTAACCACGAGGCTACCTGCCACCCCATTAGATACTGTATTATTCTCCATCCCATCATTCCTTCACACACCTTGAGTTTGGTGTGTATATGTGTGTGTGTCAGCTCAATCACTGCCACCACCTGCACTCCTCCTCTGTCCATAAAAAGTCAATTACATCCAGAGCTATGGAGCTTATTGATAACTCATTTGATTATTCTTAAGAGGGCTGTCGCCGTTCTGGTTGACAAAGGGTCATCTAACGGGGTCTGAGTGACATAGAAGTGATAGGGGGCGTTGTAATAGGCTGCCCTCCTGACCGCTTCCCTCGTTTAGAGGGCCAGGGAGCAAACCAGATGGATTCGAAATGCACTGCTTGAGAGGAGAGGGGAGAGATAGGGGACCACAAACACTTTCTCATGCAAATGTGCCTCCGTCTGGTCCCCTCCACCCCCTCCTCAGCTCAACACCAGGGCTCAATAGATGAACAAACGACGAGGATGAACAAATGTTCCATCAACAACTAAATAACAGGAGAATGACCCATCTGCCTTCTGTTTACTCTATTTTCAGTGAGGCTTAGATACAGGGACTAATGTGCAGGTAAGGAGAGGAAGCGTTTGCAAACAACACCGTCTTCTTGGAACAGGATTATCTGAAATGGGCGCACGCTGTAGAGCATTTTTCTACCCAGTTTACTGTATATTCAATCGTTTATACAAGGTTATTAGGTCAAATCTGATATTTCACCCATACAAATCTGATATTTCATTACATCCTGCAGTTAGTTAGACAGCATAATAATACTTGGCTCAAGCACTATTTGACTTGTATTACTGGAGAACACTTGTAAGAAGATAAGACAAGACTGACAAAGGTTCCATATAATTATAGTTTATTATGTCTGAGTTCATCTTTAAGACAAGAAGCAATGTGACTAAATGTAAGACCATCATAATAGTACGGAATCATTGAATTAGGCAAACAAATAGCATAAACAGTGCTGTGGTGCTATATAATCATGCTGGGAAAGATATATGGCCTCACTGTATAACAATACATTACAGTACACAGTATGCATGAGTGTAAATACCCACATTTTTATAGGAGAGCAGATGGTTGTCCAGTTCCACTCAACATGTGTCACGGCATTCATCGAAAGAAGAAGAGGAATCGTCAGACCAAAATGCAGCGGGGTACGTGTTCATCTTTATTAGCTTAACCGAATGAACACTGAATACAAAATAACAAAAAAGAATAGCCGAAACAGTTCTGCAAGGTGCAACCAACACTAAACAGAAAATAACAACCCACAAAACACAGGTGGGATGAGGCTACCTAAGTATGGTTCTCAATCAGAGACAACGATAGACAGCTGCCCCTGATTGAGAACCACACCAGGCCAAACACATAGAAATACAAAACATAGAACATAGAACATCAGACATAGAATGCCCACCCAAACTCACGCCCTGACCAACCAAAATAGAGACATAAAAAGGATCTCTAAGGTCAAGGCGTGACAGTACCCCACCCCCCCAAAGGTGCGGACTCCGGCCGCAAAACCTGAACCTATAGGGGAGGGTCTGGGTGGGCATTTCACCGCGGTGGCGGCTCTGGTGCGGGACGTGGACCCTGCTCCACCTTAGTCTTGGCCCACTTAGGTGGCGCCTCTGGAGCGGGGACCCTTTCCGCCGACCCCGGAGCCCGGATAGGAGGTAGACTCTGGCTGCTCCGGACAGGAGGGAGACTCTGGCTGCTCCGGACTGAAACCCGTCGCTGGAGGCTCCGGACTAGAGGGTGTCGCTGGAGGCTCCGGACTAGAGGGCGTCGCTGGAGGCTCCGGACTAGAGGGTGTCGCTGGGGCTCCGGACTAGAGGCGTCGCTGGAGGCTCGGACTAGAGGGCGACGCTGGAGGCTCCGGACTAGAGGGCGTCGCTGGAGGCCTCGTGCCATAACTCTCACTGGAGGCTTCGTGCCATGGATCCTCACTGGAGGCTTCGTGCCATGGATCATCACTGGAGGCTTCGTGCATGGATCATCACTGGAGGCTTCGTGCCATGGATCATCACTGGAGGCTTCATGTCATGGATCATCACTGGAGGCTCCGTGCTCATGGATCATCACTGGAGTGCCATGGATCATCACTGGAGGATTCGTGCCATGGATCATCACTGGAGGCTTCGTGCCATGGATCATCACTGGAGGCTTCTTGCCATGGATTATCACTGGAGTGGAGAGACACACAGGAGGCCTGGCTCTGGGAGCAGGCACACGACTCACCAGGCTGGGGAGACATGCAGGAGGGTTAGGGCTTAGCACAGGCACAGGACTCACCAGGCTGGGGAGACATGCAGGAGGCCTTGTCCTTGGTCGAGGCACCGGATACACTGGGTCGTGGAGGCGCACTGGAGGTCTCGAGCAACGAGCCTGCACAACCCGTCCTGGCTGTATGGTGACTTTGGCCCTGCACGTGCGGGGCGCAGGCACAGGACGCACTGGGCTATGCAGACGCACTGGAGACACAGTGCGCAGAGCTGGCGCAGGATAACCCGGGCCGAGGAGACGCACTGGAGACCAAATGCGCTGAGCCGGCATCATCCCTCCTGGCTCGATGCCCACTCTAGCCCGGCCGATGCGAGGAGCTGCGATGTAGCGCACCGGGCTACGCATGCGCACTGGGGACACCGTGCGCTTCACCGCATAACACGGTGCCTGCCCGGTCACTCTCTCGCCACAGTAGGCACGGGGAGTTGGCTCAGGTCTCCTACCTGACTCCGCCAATCTCCCCGTGTGCCTCCCCCCAAAAACATTCTGGGGCTGCCTCTCGTGCACATTACCTCGAGCCAATTCCTCATAGTGTCGCCGCTCCGCTCTAGCTGCCTCCAGCTCCTCTTTCGGGCGGCGATACTCTGGCTGTGCCCAGGGTCCCTTGCCGTCCAATATTTCCTCCCATGTCCAGGAGTCCATTCCACACTGCTCCCTGTTACCCCGCTGCTTGGTCCGTTTGTGGTGGGTGGTTCTGTCACGGCATTCATCGAAAGAAGAAGAGGAATCGTCAGACCAAAATGCAGCGGGGTACGTGTTCATCTTTATTAGAACACTGAATACAAAATAACAAAAAAGAATAGCCGAAACAGTTCTGCAAGGTGCAACCAACACTAAACAGAAAATAACAACCCACAAAACGCAGGTGGGATGAGGCTACCTAAGTATGGTTCTCAATCAGAGACAACGATAGACAGCTGCCTCTGATTGGGAACCATACCAGGCCAAACACATAGAAATACAAAACATAGAACAACATAGAACACCAGACATAGAATGCCCACCCAAACTCATGCCCTGACCAACCAAAATAGAGACATAAAAAGGATCTCTAAGGTCAAGGCGTGACAACATGCAGTAAAGGAGCAGGGGTTAAAAGAGAGAGAACCACTTGGTACCATACCACCACTAATTATATGAGGGCTCAAGGGTATTGGGTAGAGTGCAGTTGGTGGGTGACAGAGTCTCTCCTCTCTGTGACTGTGACTGTGACAGCCAGGCAGCAGGCACTGTGGGTGGCAGGGCTGCACAGTTGTTTCGGGATATATGACCCCATGGGGGGGTCAAAGATTTATTAAAGAACCAGTAAGTATGTGTTCAAAACAGAGCCGTGGCCCTAACCCTAACCCTGACCCTAACCCTTCTCCTCTCCCGACCCCCCACCTGCTCCCTGTACAGCTGCTGTAGAGAGGAAGGGACACCATGAAGAACAGACACGAATGCACGTGAAGGCACACAGACGCACACACACTGTCAATTTGTGGTGGAGAAGACACACACACTGTACATAGAACAAACATTGCCATAAACATTATATTTTCATAGCTTTGTACCAGTGACCACAGAATGTGATTTGAGATTCATGTAGATGTTGAAAGTATAGCTGGGTCCAAATACTATTTACATTATTCAAATTACTTTTACATACATTTTTATTTGAAAATACAAGTAGTTTAATATTGGCATGGATTTGAAAATACAAATAAATACTCCCATGCATTTGAACCCAGGTCCTAGGAGTATTTGAAATAGTGTGTTTGGAAATAATTATTTGAAAATATGTTCAAATAGTAGGCTTTATAGGGCATTATTTGAACATGCTTTCAAAAACTTCCAATAGAAGTAGTTGATTTTGACCATATTATTTGAAAATACTGAAAAACACAAAAAATAAGTACTTAAATAACAAATAATGAAACACACATTTATTTGAACCCAGGTCTGGTTAAAAGTCATTACAGTTTATATTTGACAAAAATACAATTAAAACGTTGCTGTCTAAAAGGGTGCTGTCATTTAAATCTAGAAAAAAGAATTATCTTGTAATTCCCTGTAACTCAAACATGCCATATGAAAATCGTTCAATCCAACAGCAGTTATTATTATTTAGCAGTGCATAGAGACATGGTGTCACATGTAAACAAATGATAATGACTGTCGTCAGTGAACCTACATCTTGTTATACCACTAAGGTCAGGGTCTATTTCAATCCCACTGATCACTGACTCTGACCCCCACCTATATTTTCCCAGCAAAGAGTTTCTCAAAGTCATCTTTAAAAGAGGCCCTGCTCTCGTGTGGAACATTGATGTCTAGACGGCTCCTCTCAATGAAAGAGACGGAGGCCTCCGCCCTCACGCTCATCCTCTCCTCCTTTTGTCCTTCCTGGTGTCTCTCCATCTTCCCTGCTGGCCAGAGACAATCCCTGGCCTCCGCCACTTCCGAAACGTGTCGGAATAGTGAGATGCCCCGTTGACCCAGCAGCCCAGGGTCGGGGGCGGACCCCATGATCGCTCATGCAGGGCAGGAACACAAGAGAATGCCTGGCTGCACTCATAGGGCTAGCAGATGCAGCTGTCAATCATACAGAAAACAACATCATGACTGCAGACTGAATATATATTTGCTGCTATCATGGCCGACATAATGTTGACATTGCATGCATTCCTACAACACACACATTTGCCAGGGTAGTGATTTTATTGAATGCTTCACTCAAAGTTGAAATCGTTCAGGATTCTGGTCACAAATCTGGCATTCAAATGACTGCGTTAAAGTATAGTGTACCTGAGCATTAGGTTGAGATTCACTGCTTTCCTCCTATATTCCAGTCAGAGCCAGCTCTGTTCCAGTAAACATCCCCCTCTCCTCCTCCCTGCCTCCTTGTTGTCCTGTCTTATCACAAGCTAATGACTACACGGCCACACCAGCCAGAGGGAGGAGCCACAGTGTTCCTGGCTCTATTCACACTAGAGGGGCTCCCTCTACAGAGACCCCCGCCCACAAAGGCCGCTCTCATTCTCTCATTATCAACACCCATAATTGTTTGTGCTGCCTGATAATAGCTCTCAAAGCCTCTCCATATCAGCAATAACCTTCTGTCTGTAATGTATAGGAGGCCGCAGTGTATCCTCTCTCCGGTTCAGAACCATTTCCCCAAAGTGCTGAAGGACTTGGCTTTGGGCTCTGTCTGCTCTCTCTATGTAATCCGGTTTGGTGTTCTCTCTCACATTTCAGAGAAGAAGAAGCGTTCTGTGTTCATTAATGCACTGTGATTGTGATTGTGTCAGAATGGTCTGGCCCTCAGGGGCCATCTGGGTCCCTCTATTTCCATATTGTTTATTAGTGGCTTTGTACATTAGCTGCATGGGTTTGCCGTTCGCATTCCAAACCACGGCACTGCACACCGATATTGTTGTCTTATTAATTACATTGCGGGGGTGTAATGAAAATCTCCAGATACATCAGGCTTGCGGCCTTCAGTGCGGTGTTATATTATGTGAAGAAACGTTAGCCTTAATTAAACGACACACTTTTATTAACGTGGGCTGCCACTTTTATTAACGTGGGCCTTTAAGAAATGAAAACCGACTAATCCCTTTTCAACTGCTGTAATTAGACAGACTGTAAGGATCATTAGTCAGTCACAAATTAGCCGCTTACACTGGCTTCTAAATATTTGAGAGGCACTGCTTATAAATAGCGAGGGGATTGAAAGGATTTAACCTGAAAGCAGATTATTGTTTTTATAGTTGTTGATGTGGAGCCATCAGACCAATGTTATTCTCCTGGTATTCACTCACAGCTGTAGAAAACTGTCTGACTCCATGTTGGTTTGGCATTGAGAAGAGTTTACAATAAGCTTGTAATTACATCTATTAGGAATACTCTCTCTCCCCCCTCCCTCTCTCTCTTTTCTCTCTCAAACAGACCGACTAAATGTGTCTTCTGAGTCTCGACAGTGACATCAGCATGGCTGTTATCACTCTGAATATTGTCGGTCACCCAGCCAGACAGTTCCAGCAGGGGGCCAGGGCTACTATTGGCTGCTGGACACTGGGCTGAGAAGAGAGGACAGGCTATTGGTGTGACAAGGAGAGCAGCAGTGAACAGGTCTATTTGTGGCATCCGGTAGGACTTTAGAGGAGCATTTCAACACTCTGAATAAGTGAAGACAATCTTCAGGCCATTCAAACTTCTCTACTCTCTGTTTAGACACTAACCAAACTATGGTGACAGCTCTGCCCACTGACTATTTCAATAACTCTGATGATAGGTGGGTGTAAACCCCAAAAATACTTTCAACAATGGGTATTGACAAGGTAACACTATGGGTAGAATGGAACCTGTTTCTCAGACATCCTGGTTTTTAGGCCTAGAGTAGGCCTAGGCTTAATCTGTGTATTGAAAACTGGTAGTAGGCCTCTGTCTGTCTGTATGGAGTGGAGTGAGGCTCACCCACTTGTAGAGTATGTGTGAGCCCTGGCCTGGCTTAATCCCTGACCTAGTCCCCGACCTCTCCATATTCTTCACTCTCTCTATGACGCCACAGTTTCCAGGGCTGCCCCTGGCCTTGCTACTCCTGTGTGCGTGCGTGCGTGAGTGCGTGGCACTGGATGACACAGCGCTGTCAGAACAAATCAGGTCATAATCTGTAAGTGTCTGTATGCATCGCCAAAGAGATGTAAGGTGCGGCTGGTCTTCCCTTCCATCACATATACTGTACATAGCACACACTGCGTGGTGTAGAGTGGCCTGCAGTCTGGACATTCCTCACATATCCCCTGCCTGCCCCTGCTGGTGTCCATCCAGACTGGATAGGCTGCTGACCACTCTCCCTGACCCTGGCTGGCTGCTCACCACACCCATAGTAAAGACAGAAAAACCTGCGCATGGTATTCATGGCAGTATATGTTGCTCCCATGCTATTCCCCCTCCACAAACATGGTTTTCAGCTGCAATAGTCTTCATCAGAACACCATCATCAAGTTTGCTGACGACACCACCGGGGTAGAACTGATCACAGATGACGATGAGGCAGGTTAGAGGAAGGACGTCAGAAAACTGGAAAATAATTAAATTTTTCAAGGAACAGAAACAAAACCTGGAATGAAAGTGATCCAACAGAACCATTATCTTTAAAAGCATGGGAACAGGTTAATAACGTTATTTTACGTTCAAGGCACTTTTTTCTAGTCCCACAACAAAACGCAACAAAGCGCTTATGCAAAGCCCTCACTCTGTCACTCATAAACTTATTCTAGTGTCTGCCTGCAAGCTGAAAGTATTTGCTTGTGCGTGTTTAGGCTACCTGCCCCTCCCCCCTCTGAAGCACAGGCTACTGTACTGACATTACAGAAGATAGGGAGAGAGATTTTTAATTAGCTAGCGAAGAATGGATTAACTTTTCAAAGCTAGTTAAGGGTACTATAGGCCTAATTATCTCGTTTCATGTTGGATTTATTAACTACAAAAAGGTAAGATGTGTTTTTTATTCTAGTGCTGCTCTGCACACACAGGTTTGTTAGGTAGTTAGCTCAAGCTTGTTGGCTAGCTAGCTCAAAGGACATTCAAAGTTCCTCCATAGAAGCGGTTCATCCTAGGTATAATTCTGTGGACCTAATTTATATAATGCATGTCATAACAAGATGCTCAGAGCTTCAAGCCTTCTCCTCAACCCTCTCTCTCTCCACCTGCAAAATTCTGTCGCATCTTGGGCCATAGACTACACTTGTCTGTCCATCATGCATGTAAAGAACTAGCTTGCCTGCTCTATCCGCACTGATTGGTGAAGTAATTTAATGAGCTAAACGTAATTTTTTATTTATTTCACAGGTTAAAAAAGTAACAGAAAGGAACGATATAAACCAATACTTGTTTTAGGTTCAAACCGCTTCAGAACTTTTTGCTGGTTGAAACAGTGGAACGGAACAAAACAATTGTGACATCCCAACACACACCACACACACACACACACACACACACACACACAACACACACACACACACACACACACACACACACACACACACACACACACACCACACACCACACACACACACACACACACACAACACACACACAACACACACACACACACACCACACACACATACGTTGCTGCTACTGTCTATTATCTATCCTGTTGCCTAGTCACTTTAACACATATCTATATAGCTACTACCTCAATTACCTCGTACCCTGCAACATCAACTCGGTACTGGTACCCTGTATATAGCCATGTCACTTTTACTAGTTATTGCTATTCATTATCTCTGTGTATTTATTCTTTGTGTCACTTTTCAAATGTTTAATTATTTTGCCAGACACCAGTCTAAAGGACCAGTAAGTAAGTGATGTAAGTAAGCACTAACACCAGTCTAAAGGACATAAGTAAGTGATGTAAGAAGCACAAACACCAGTCTAAGAACCAGTAAGTAAGTGATTGTAAGTAAGCACTAACACCAGTCTAAAGGACCTGTAAGTAAGTGATGTAAGTAAGCACTAACACCAGTCTAAAGGACCAGTAAGTAAGTGATGTAAGTAAGCAGTAACACCAGTCTAAAGGACCAGTAAGTAAGTGATATAAGTAAGAGTAAAACCAGTCTAAAGGACCAGTAAGTAAGTGATGTAAGTAAGCAGTAACACCAGTCTAAAGGACCAGTAAGTAAGTGATATAAGTAAGCAGTAACACCAGTCTAAAGGACAGTAAGTAAGTGATGTAAGTAAGCACTAACACCAGTCTAAAGGACCTGTAAGTAAGTGATGTAAGTAACACGTAACACCAGTCTAAAGGACCTGTAAGTAAGTGATGTAAGTAAGCACTAACACAGTCTAAGACCAGTAAGTAGTGATGTAAGTAAGCACTAACACCAGTCTAAAGGACCAGTAAGTAAGTGATGTAAGTAAGCACTAACACCAGTCTAAAGGACCAGTAAGTAGGCATGTCACTGTTAGTCTACACCTGTTGTTTACGAGGCATGTGACAAATACAATTTGATTTGAATGTACTGTTCCATAGTGAGGAGGCTTTTCTTTTAGTATCAGTATTTTTATTGTCCAGCATACAGACAGACACACACTCTTCCTGGCACATCAAACCTCCCAGACTCAGGACAGGTGGCCAGAGAGGAGGGGGAAGAGGAGGATACTACCATTATAAAACAGACTATGTGACCCCTCTGACCCCCAGCTACAGACCCCTGGCCCTTGACCTCAGAGGCACCTGCACAAGCTGGTCGTGAAATGTGGTCAACATGTTGCCATTGACTGCTGTCCGCTGACTGGTAGGTCACCACTCAGGCCGCTCTGGACACCGGAGCTCTCTGGGATGACCTCCAGAGACCAGGTGACTGAGCTGTCCATGACACCCTTAACACATTGGCATGCTCTGTATGTGTACACAGACAGTACACCTGCAGTACTGGAGCAGTATTTCACATGGACTACATGTAGCAGCAGTACCAGTCAAATTGGAATTGAAGTAGAATTTGAGGCTTAAACAACTATTTGGATTTGATGAGACATAAAACTGAATACTCCTGAAGAGTCAATATAAAAATGGTTATAACCAGTCTTTCTCTTTGTTTTAACACCAGTCTAAAAACCATTCATTTGAATATCAGGTTCCACATATCAAATGAATAAATCCAAACAGAGAGGCCAATTCCATTGCCAAGAGATTCCCCGCTGTCTTTCTCATCCCGACTCATTTGGATGTGTGACTGAGAACGAATCAGAGAGAATTACTTTTTACTCAACTGACAGGCATCTCACACACAGATGCAAGCATGCACACACGCACGCTCACACTCACACATGCATGCTCATGCTAACACACACAAGTATGTCCACACACATGTATACGTGCTACACCACTAGCTAATGTCTAGGCTGTAAGTGGAGCCTACGTGTTTCTCCAGCAGCAGTCTGATCCCCTGCTGATAGACAGTGTATTTACCTGGCAGGCCTGTTGTCAGAGGTGGGAGGTCAGACACTCATGCTGAGCTGCACAGAGCTCTAGTTTCTAAATTACTTCTCTTCTCCTTCTCTCCTCTTTTTCTTTTCTAGAGGTTACTCAGGCAAAAAGCAAGTTTAGCTATAAAAAACAGATAAAAAACTTACATCACAGAGCCTCTCCTCTATCTAAAGATCTAATTTAACTGCACTGTATATACAAATATCAAATCAAATCTAATTTTATTAGTCACATGCGCCTTACAGTGAAATATGAATATGTATAGTGTGTAAATAGTGTCGTTCCTGGTTGTCTTTCCTATATGTACACTGTAACTCTTATATTATTCTTTATTTTGAATTTAATGTAATATTTTAGGTTGTTCTTGTCTATTAATGTTCTGTACTGAGTCATGTATTTGTATGTTTGATGTGGACCCCAGGAAGAGTAGCTGCTGCATGTGCAGTAGCTAATGGTGATCCTGCTAAACTGAACAAAACTTCCAACCAGTCCTCCATCTCTTTGATGTCAGGGTTGAAGCCCATACACTGTTAACATGGTAAATTGTCTGTACTCCTATCTGTGGCTAAAGCCAGAGGCAGCTGTGCTCATGCATACTCTCTCAAATCTCTCATGAGGAGTAAAATAAAGAAACTTAGCAAACACGCAAAGATCAAACGCTTGAAGACCAAACTCTTCAAAATGACTTATTATCAGGTCCATTCCAGAACCTTGTGCCACAACTTCACGTTTCCTAAAGCCATCAAACTGTTACCCGGTGTCACCCTCTCATCTCAGCCCAATGACAGACAGACTGTCACCAGCCGTAGCGACTATGCAGCGGGCCCTTCGGAGAGAGGGCGTGATTTTCCACCCTTTTTCCTGAGATGGATTACACACCATGCATTTTCTAGAGACTTTTGGCTCCTCAGTGTGTTCCTGTTGATGAAACGGCGCTGGTAGTTATGCCGTAGGTACCCCCTTCCCTCCAATAGTGACAAATTCTTAAACCCCCCCACCCACCCACCCCATCTCGAGGTATCACAGTAGGCCCACATGCTCAGACAGGACACAAGCTGACTCTGAGGACACTGCCATGTGGTCATGCTTTCATTTTGGTGTCACGCTGATGTCCCTCACTCAACACTAGAATGATTAGGCACCCTCTCATTGGAAGACGTTACTGGTTTTCCTTGCTATTCCCAAACACTGCTTCATGCAGCCACAAGAAGGGAATGGTAAAATGTCCTTGAAGGAGATGAAGTCGATGTCCCTTATTAATAAGCTAAATGGGATTTGAAGATCTCCAGTCATTGACCCCAACTCATTGCCTGTTACCAGCTCATTACAGCCATGGCTGACTGCTGTTGGTTAATTGAGTAAATTGTCTCCCAGTGAACAGTGGGCTGATCAGCTCAGCACTGAGCTCCCCTGGATGCTGTAGTTGTTAGAGCTGCTTCTCTTGACAAAACCAGCTTGGCCTCTCAGTGGCAAGATAACGATCTGTATGTCTGACAGGTGTGTCGAGATTAGAGAGGGCTGTTACCTCACTCCTCCTATACAAGAGAGAGATTGGTTACACACATCTACTCAATTACCATCATAATAGTCTCACTAACCCATATCTTCTCTCAGAGTAATTTAACGGGTTGTGAGAAGGGCTATTATGCCAGTCAGTGAAAGACCTAGGTATCCCTGCCTGAAAAGGGATGAGTCATTCAGAATGAGAATGAAAGGAGATCAAGTTAGGTCGCTGATTTTAATCATTGGCTCTATTTTGTAATTCCGGAATTATGTGTAAAACTGAAGTGATTTTGCAATATATGTATTGAAAGACTTTTCAAGTATTTCTTTTGTCCCATCTTCCGTTTTAACTGTCGTTGATTAAGATTCATAGGGTAAGTGTGTGTGTGTCTCTGTGTGAGTGGTGCTATAACCATTAGCACAATTATGCTCTTTGTTGAGTGGACAAAGGAGAGGTAATTTAATCCATCAGCACATTTTACTGCTTGGAGTCTCTGCCACAACCAGACAAAATGCTGCTTGGAGCCCTCTACCACAACCAGACAATTATGCTGCTTGGAGCCTCTACCACAACAGGCAATATGCTGCTTGGAGTCTCTGCCACAACCAGACAAAACTGCTGCTTGGAGCCTCTACCACAACCAGACAATATGCTGCTTGGAGCCTCACCACAACCAGGCAATATGCTGCTTGGAGCCTCTACCACAACCAGGCAAAAATGCTGCTTGGAGCCTCTACACAACCAGACAATATGCTGCTTGGAGCCTCTACCAAACCAGGCAATATGATGCCTTGGAGCCTCTACCACAACCAGGCAACATGCTGCTTGGCGCTCTACACAACCAGACAATATGCCTCTTTGGACCTGACGCAACAATACTGCTGGGCCTACCACAACCAGGCACATGCTGCTTGGAGCCTCTACCACAACCAGACAATATTCTGCTTGAGCCTCTACCACAACCCAGGCAATATGCTTGCTGAGCCTCTACCACAACCCAGGCAATATGCTGTTG
>NC_036875.1:26151146-26219421 GCF_002910315.2 Salvelinus sp. IW2-2015
CCCCCCCCAATCCTGTACAGTAACCACCCCCACAGCCTGCTGGGCCTGGCTCACTTCAAGAAAGAACTGCTTGGAGCCTCTACCACAACCAGGCAATATGCTGCTTGGAGCCTCTACCACAACCAGGCAACATGCTGCTTGGAGCCTCTACCACAACCAGGCAATATTCTGCTTGGAGCCTCTACCACAACCAGGCAATATTCTGCTTGGAGCCTCTACCACAACCAGGCAATATTCTGCTTGGAGCCTCTACCACAACCAGACAATATGCTGCTTGGAGCCTCTACCACAACCAGGCAATATTCTGCTTGGAGCCTCTACCACAACCAGACAATATTCTGCTTGGACCCTCTACCACAACCAGACAATATGCTGCTTGGAGCCTCTACCACAACCAGGCAAAATGCTGCTTGGAGCCTCTACCACAACCAGGCAATATTCTGCTTGGAGCCTCTACCACAACCAGGCAATATTCTGCTTGGACCCTCTACCACAACCAGGCAATATTCTGCTTGGAGCCTCTACCACAACCAAGCAAAATGCTGCTTGGAGCCTCTACCACAACCAGGCAACATGCTGCTTGGAGTCTCTACCACAGCCAAGCAATATGATGCATTAGTGAAAAGGATTCAGTATATTTATAATTCTGAAATACCTGTAAATTCTCTCACCTACCCTATCTGAATAATGAAAATGAACCTATTGATCTAAAGCTTGTAATGAATAATCAATCAATTTGTATTGTCTGCCTGACATTCTTTGCTTTTTCTTGTCTCTTCAAAAATTGAAAATGACTAAACTGAAAGTCCTATTCCAAATACAAGCATTGCAAGAAGTTCTCCTTGTCTTTTGTTTTTTAAACATTTTATTTTTCAATTAACTGCAATCTGGCACTCACTCTGTCTTTTGAGACTAAGAACAGGCCTCTTTTGTAGAGATTCAACCCCAGTCTGTTACCGTGACTCCATGGGGAGACCCAGTGCTCTCTAGGGGCCCTGCGGAGGCCCCTGGACTAATCAACCAGGACCCAATGGAGGGAACACCCTAACACCTCTCTCTCCCTGAGGACCACACCTATACTAAAATTCAATGTTCACTAAAGAGTTCAGAGCTTGTTAAATAGTCTCATTAAGTAGGATGGATTGGCCATTATAGGTCAGCAGACATGACACCTAAAACAGATGACTCCTAATGGTGACTCAGTCTACCATGACTCCCTAATGTCTTCTTGATGTGTCATTAACATTTATTTCACTGTCGAGATACGGGGTCGACATGCACACACACACATACACACACATTTAACATTCTTACAAACACACCCCATGCATGAAGGTCCTGATATATATGGACACGGATAGTCCAATCAGAAGGGAGGTTATTGATGATGTCAGAGGTTTGTTCAGGGTTGTTTTTAAACGGTTAGTGAACACACACACACACAATCAATGGGTATGGACTATGAGCATTGATGTATGGTATAGGTGGTCTGTGACACTGTATGTCTCTGTGATTTATTCATCCTGTGGGTTTTCCCCAGACCAGCCCTAAGACCCCCAGGATACCCCTGAGAGTTTGTGTGTGTTGATGGTACGCTGCTCTTCACAGCTCTAAATCACATTCTTTCCCTCCTCCTTAACAAATTAGAAGCAGAGCTTTGTCTTGAAGGTCTGCAGAGAGAGAGAGGGAGGGAATGGGAGAGAGAGAGAGAGAGTGTGAGTGAGTGAGAGAGAGTGAGAGAGCCGAGAGAGCCAGAGTGTGTGTGTGAGAGAGAGCGAGAGAGAGAGAGAGAGAGAGCGGGAGAGAAGGCGAGAGAGAGTGATGGGAGAGAGAAAGAAAGATTGAGTGAGTGAGTGAGAGTGTGAGAGAGCGTGAGTGAAAGAGTAACAGAGGACTAACATGTTGGAGCTGACCAAGCGCAATAGATCTCCAAAGAACCTCCACTCCAATATTTTTGTCTTCTCACATGGCTTATCTTTTCAGATACATCATCACCTCAACAGGGTCATTCACCACTGTATAGCCCTATCAACCTAACTGCAATCCACATCCAAGGACATTGCTTATTTTATTCAGGGGAAGTCCTGAGAAGTCCTGAGAACTTACAGTATATGTTCCCCTTCCTGTGCTGTCTACGCTGGTCCACTCTGTAAAAATAAGTTATTGGATATGGTGTCCTCTGCCAAACCAGGGACAGCAACAACATAAATCTAGATTCATAATGCATTAGTCTTCGGCTCACAATGGAGCCAGTGAATGGAGCTCTGCTCTCTGGAAGTGGCGATTGCTAAGAGAAGATAAATTATAAATTGCTCCATGCTATTGTGTATTGTCATGGTGAGAGGCTACATAGTGCGTTGGCTATGTCATCCTCAGACCCTTTGGTGTGAAATCTGAAGTTTGGGACGCTAATATGGCTGCCAATATGGCAGCTATGGCCGAAGCAGTGTTGGTGTAACCAATGTCCTGATGTCCACTGACTGGCTGAACACGCATCCAGAAGCAGTATTAACAAGACAGAGAACACATTGAACTCGAAATGAACAGTTCAAAAACATACCTCTCTCATTTCTAAACAGAGACCTTGTTCTAGAAAATATTGTAACGAAATAACATTTAAAAAGTAACATTAAGATTATTCATGTACAAGACTGTGTCGAGAATGTAATTCCAGTCCTAACTCAGAAATGTAGAATGGCTCCGAATATATTTGTCCACGCAAATCAAGACTTGTACCACTGTGCCAGGCATTTTCCTTTGGTACAGTTGTCCTCAAGGGGAAGAAGACCTCCCAACACAGAGAAAGAGAAAAAGAGAGAGAGATTTTCAGCTGCTGTCAGCGATGCTGTGCCAAGCCTATAAAACAGTACACATCTGCTAATTACACAGACTGCTTCTGTTCACCAGCTCTCAGATTAATATAGCTTGTAAGTGCTTACAAGAAACAACAAATCAATGAAGGGATACAACTATTTTTTGGACAAAGAAAACATTTTTGTTGTTGTTGAAAAAGTCATAAAACGTATTCTAGAAAATTAGAAATCACTTCTGTCCTTTTAAGGTTATGATCATGTGCTTATTGTGTGATGTGTCCTATATGTGTGCAGAGAATACATTTAGATATTAGACTAGAATGATAACATTTGGAGCTGTAACATTAATATAGAGTGGGTACATTGTCTGTGTTACATGTTGCCATATTCATTTTTATATATATATATTTTTACATTCCAAGAACAAAAATAAACGTGTATATATACGAACGACAACTTACAGACACACAAACAATGCCTACATGTCATCTGCCCAGACCCGCCTGCTCATACCCCCATCCCTAGTGTTGTCATATTTATGAAAGATTTTTAACCATGCATTGTGAAATTATAATTTAACTCAATTCATATGGTTGGATAGTGACAACATTTCATTTTTTCACCAACAAACATAGATCTGGGAGGATTAAATAGGTGGAAGCAGCATGGTGGCATTTCTACCAAGCCAATCAGAAGGTAAAATGATGCTATTACTACAATGTTGATTTCTATCCACTCCTTTCAGGTCTAAAGTAGTGCCTATGGGTGTAAGGGCTGGGGGTCGGTTTAGAATTTAGCACTAGGCATCTATGACGTGGCAGTGTCTTTTCTTTATATTATTCTAGGGAAAAAATGTGATTAGAGTAATTACATTGACGCACGAGCAGACTGAAAGTCCTACTTCTATGTATTATGTGTCAGTATATTTAGGACAAATCTTCAGATATGCTTCATCGTGTGGCACCCAGTTATTTACTCCTATTTCGAAAGGAAGCTCTGAAAATGAAGTAACACTGTTTGCCTGTCAGCCTGTACATCGTTCCTCCTCAGGTAGTCATGTAACCAACCTGCACCACAGACCCCATAACAAAAGAGCTGTGTTTCCACCTCACAGCACCACACACACGCATGCACCCATGCACACACACACACCCATGCACACACACACGCGCACGCGCACACGCACGCGCGCACGCACACACACCACACACACACACACACACACACACACACACACACACACACACACACACACACACACACACACACACACACACACACACTGTGCCAGTTAGAGGCATTCTCTCCATGCAGGTTTGCCTTCTAATCGGGGGTGTCAGAAAAAGTGAGAGCATCTCACAGGAGACACAGGCTGCACAGACTCTATATATGAGCAGCCGAGTGTCGCAGAGACAAGCTACCTGTCAATCTGGAGGCACCCGCCTGTGTAAGGCTGGCTGTACCGGAGGAGGAAAAGACCATGTGCTCTGAGATCGTTTACACACTCCAGTGAGAGAGACTGGTACGTCTGCAGCTGGAACAGATTGTTATATGTGTGTTCTGAAGGGTAGGAATTATTTGCAGTAGGAATATCTGTTACCTATGCAGCAGTAGCAGCCACGGTTGGTCTAGTTCAGTCCCTGTTCTGAATCAGCTAGCTAGGCCATGGCATCCGTGGTTCACACAAAGGGTTGGTCTAATGCTGAGGTCCTTCCTGGTTCAATGTTACTAGACTTCTAAATAAAGTAGAAACATAACAAGAGAGAAGAGTTCAAGTTGGATGGAGAGCTTCACCACATGTCCTCAGAGAGACAGCAGAGCAACAGACAGTTCTCATCAAGAGTGAAATTAACAAGACAATAATTAGATAGGCTTACATTTAAATCAATAGTTGTTGTGTGGCCAATCTCCAAGCTCTACACACACAATCACGATTTTCCAATTACCCATGGTCTTATAAGTGTGTTTCAGTCATCAGTCATCACCCAAAAAGACAGCACCAGTATAACTATATTATGTTGTTGTTCAAAACAGAATATGAATCAAAGCTCTTGAGTGGTCGGCCATTTTGTACAAGTTATCTGATCAAATGCCCTGTTTTGGCAACATCTGTTGAAGGGTGTATGTCTTAGGTATGATCAGGCACAAAGATTAGCCGATTTGTTTAAAATTTAGGCTACCTCATTGTAATAATCCGTACATTCTGTGAGTCAAGGTACAGATCAAGCCTAGTTAGCAGACAGATATCCCCATCTATCCATCCATCCATCCATATCTGGAGAAAATGATTGACAGGTTGGGGCTTTATTTCCCTGGTGGTACCCCTCCAAACCCCCCATCCTTCTCTCCACTCTCTACGTCTCCCTCTCACTACAGCCTTATCTCATCTCTGTGCCCTGTTCATAAGGTTTATCTTTTTAATTATGTCAAAGCTAACCGGCTGAAGAGGCTTGCTGAGGGCCTATCAGGCCTATCAGTGGCCTGGTCTCTGACCTCTCTGTCTGTTCTCACCCCCAGTCTCCTAGCACTGCTGTTTTTACACATACAGAGCAGCATCTTTGTTTTTGGAGATCTATTGACTGGAGATGATCACCTGTCTCTGTCACAACCTCAATTATACAGATTCTCTCTCTCCTATCTCGCCAAACATTCTTAATTGTTAATTTCTCAGAGGGGTGTAGACAGCATTTCAAACAACGAGGTGCGGTCAAGGTGCAGCCAAAAATCACAAGAACATCAGTAAAGATCGTCAGGACTCTCAGGCTCACTATTAGAAGCTGTTGTTTTCATTACAAGTTTTATTACACAAGTGTGTGCTACTTGAGGCATTGTGGGGGAGCTCACGGCACTCGGCTCACAGTTCACAGCTCACAGTTCAACATCAGTCAATCTGTTCCCTTCAGATACCTCACATTTATGTGTACAACTTGTGGCTGCGGTGGCACCTGGTTGGTGTAAGGGGATCTAGAGCAGGAACTCTGACTCAGACCCTGTAAATGTGGGCTGTCCCACACATACAGAACATACGTTACCATAACAAACACACCCACACAACAACTAGTTCCTGGAAAACGTTACCTATTTTGACCCTGTGTTAATTTCCCTCTCAGCCTGATGATTTGTGGGACCTGCAAAAGGTGTTTGAGCGCCAAGTGAGAGTTGAGGCCAAACTGCTTGCCCATATGTTTAGTTCCAAGGCCTTTTGCACTCACTGGCTCAACGTTTTATTGCCCTCAGCCTCATTGAAAAACTCACAACACTGACAACGGTGCGACATGACATCACTGTTGAACCGGTGCTCTCAGGGCAGACAGGGTCAATTGCAATAGCTGCAAAGGGAACATCTAAAACCCCTCGGGCCCCCAGGCCAAGACCAGTGGATCTCCTGAGGGTACAGAGGCACCCATGGGGCTTAATGTCCGGGGTTTAGAAACACTGCTGGGACTCCATGGGGCTTCCAGGAGAACACAAATCACAACCTACTCTATAGCCGTGTCTGCCACAGAGTTCCTACAATCCTCTTTAGACAATATCAATAGATAACATAAACATAATAATGTTAATGGATATATATATACAGTGGGGCAAAAAAGTATTTAGTCAGCCACCAATTGTGCAAGTTCTCCCACTTAAAAAGATGAGAGAGGCCTGTAATTTTCATCATAGGTACACTTCAACTATGACAGACAAAATGAGAAAAAAAATCCAGAAAATCACATTGTAGGATTTTTTATGAATTTATTTGCAAATTATGGTGGAAAATAAGTATTTGGTCACCTACAAACAAGCAAGATTTCTGGCTCTCACAGACCTGTAACTTCTTCTTTAAGAGGCTCCTCTGTCCTCCACTCGTTACCTGTATTAATGGCACCTGTTTGAACTTGTTATCAGTATAAAAGACACCTGTCCACAACCTCAAACAGTCACACTATGGCCAAGACCAAAGAGCTGTCAAAGGACACCAGAAACAAAATTGTAGACCTGCACCAGGCTGGGAAGACTGAATCTGCAATAGGTAAGCAGCTTGGTTTGAAGAAATCAACTGTGGGAGCAATTATTAGGAAATGGAAGACATACAAGACCACTGATAATCTCCCTCGATCTGGGGCTCCACGCAAGAGCTCACCCTGTGCTGTCTCTTATACACATCTAGATGTGTATAAGAGACAGACCATCAGTAACACACTACGCCGCCAGGGACTCAAATCCTGCAGTGCAAGACGTGTCCCCCTGCTTAAGCCAGTACATGTCCAGGCCCGTCTGAAGTTTGCTAGAGAGCATTTGGATGATCCAGAAGAAGATTGGGAGAATGTCATATGGTCAGATGAAACCAAAATATAACTTTTTGGTAAAAACTCAACTCGTCGTGTTTGGAGGACAAAGAATGCTGAGTTGCATCCAAAGAACACCATACCTACTGTGAGGCATGGGGGTGGAAACATCATGCTTTGGGGCTGTTTTTCTGCAAAGGGACCAGGACGACTGATCCGTGTAAAGGAAAGAATGAATGGGGCCATGTATCGTGAGATTTTGAGTGAAAACCTCCTTCCATCAGCAAGGGCATTGAAGATGAAACGTGGCTGGGTCTTTCAGCATGACAATGATCCCAAACACACCGCCCGGGCAACGAAGGAGTGGCTTCGTAAGAAGCATTTCAAGGTCCTGGAGTGGCCTAGCCAGTCTCCAGATCTCAACCCCATAGAAAATCTTTGGAGGGAGTTGAAAGTCCGTGTTGCCCAGCAACAGCCCCAAAACATCACTGCTCTAGAGGAGATCTGCATGGAGGAATGGGCCAAAATACCAGCAACAGTGTGTGAAAACCTTGTGAAGACTTACAGAAAACGTTTGACCTCTGTCATTGCCAACAAAGGGTATATAACAAAGTATTGAGAAACTTTTGTTATTGACCAAATACTTATTTTCCACCATAATTTGCAAATAAATTCATTAAAAATCCTACAATGTGATTTTCTGGATTTTTTTTCTCATTTTGTCTGTCATAGTTGAAGTGTACCTATGATGAAAATTACAGGCCTCTCTCATCTTTTTAAGTGGGAGAACTTGCACAATTGGTGGCTGACTAAATACTTTTTTGCCCCACTGTATATATATATAGCACTTTTCCACCAGATGTTCAAAGTGCTTTACATTTTATGGGGGAAACTCCCCTCATCCATTCCCAACATGTAGCCTATAATCTACCCATACACATATGGTCATGACTCCATGGCTGTAATATTTGTTTATAATAGTATATGACCTTTCAAAGTCCACTGTAAGCCTTTCAGCACATTTCTTTACCTTCAATATTTTTTGTACAACACCATATCTGTAGTTGATAGCACAGCGCACCGAAGTTGCACACTATATAAGGGATGCATGTGGAAAGTAATTGATTTGACTTTGGCAGCGAGAGATACCCCAGAGGTTTGAACCTGAACGGAGGAGGAGCAGCCATGTGGTATGTAATCACTTGGTATCCATGACACCACAGACAAAACCCCCTCTTAATAACCCTAATATCCATTATCAGAGGGCCTGTGTGTGTGTGTGTGTGTGTGAGTGTGCTTGTGTGGACACAGGAAGGCTAAGTAAATGCAGTTATTTTATGGAAGCTAAATTAAGCAGTGTTAAAGGTAGACTCAGCGATATGACGTAGAAAGTAAACAGCATAATGGGTCAATTTTCGCAACAGCTAAGAGTGTTGAAGCGCGAGGTTCAACTTCTCTGCTGTTTTGGTCCCGTAGCTACCACGCTGTAACAGCGTGAAGCGAACCTGTGCACATGAGCAGATACTGTGTGAGTGAAGTCTAGCATCTCACTCATCTCAATATCTGTGATCCTGCTCGTGGCAACGTCATTTCACTGAGTCTACATTTAAAAGTTCAGGAATACCAAGATATTCATGAATGCAGGACATACACACTGCATGTCTATCTGTGTGTGGGTAACTAAGTAATAGCATGGTAACGCTACGTGAGAAAGAAGACCACTACTGCAATATTAACATTGTCCATATTTTTCATTTAGAGCTATTAAGAAAATATAACTATGAATTTGTTAAAAAATGTTGCACTGTAAGTTGCAGCAGGCCTCTGAGCTCAAGTGCTAGAGTGGACCCTGACTGCTCCTCTCTGCTGTGGGTTAGCTCATCCCATGACCTACGGCCCGGCCCACACACCACCACCGCTCATGTATGTATGGCTGCTTTAGTACCTCTGCTAGGCTGTGATATGTCGGACCACACACACAGTCTCACACACAGCTAAGTGGATTACACACTGATGATTTGTGTTTGACCAAAAGCATTTAGTCACGGAGCGCACAGCAATTCAAACCCAGGATTAGGATTCTAGCATGTCATCCGTTTGGTCAGCAACCATGGCTAATGGTGGGGGTGATTTAGCATGTCAGATGTGTCTGTCAGCGTGTAAACTAACAGGATGGGATAGATGGAGACTGTGTACTGTCTGTAATGTATGAGAGAGAGAAATATGAACTCAATCTGAGGGAGGTTGAATTGAAGTGCTCTGCTCTGGTCTTCAGTTCAAATTGACACCAGATGTAATGATGTGCCGCAAAGACAGAGTCAGTATGAAAAACTCATATAAACTCAGCAAAAAAAAGAAACGTCCTCTCACTGTCAACTGTATTTATTTTCAGCAAACTTAACATGTGTAAATATTTGTATGAACATTACAAGATTCAATAACTGAGACATAAACTGAACAAGTTCCACAGACATGTGACTAACAGAAATTGAATAATGTGTCCCTGAACAAAGGTGGGGTCAAAATCAAAAGTAAAAGTCAGTATCTGGTGTGGCCACCAGCTGCATTAAGTACTGCAGTGCATCTCCTCCACATGGACTGCACCAGATTTGCCGTGAGATGTTACCCCACTCTTCCACCAAGGCACCTGCAAGTTCCCGGACATTTCTGGGGGAATGGCCCTAGCCCTCACCCTCCGATCCAACAGGTCCCAGACGTGCTCAATGGGATTGAGATCCGGGCTCTTCACTGGCCACGACAGAACACTGACATTCCTGTCTTGCAGGAAATCACGCACAGAATGAGCAGTATGGCTGGTGGCATTGTCATGCTGGAGGGTCATGTCAGGATGAGCCTGCAGGAAGGGTACCACATGAGGGAGGAGGATGTATTCACTGTAACGCACAGCGTTGAGATTGCCTGCAATGACAACAAGCTCAGTCCGATGATGCTGTGACACACCGCCCCAGACTATGACGGACCCTCCACCTCCAAATCGATCCCGCTCCAGAGTACAGGCCTTGGTGTAATGCTCATTCCTTCGACGATAAACGTGAATCCGACCATCACCCCTGGTGAGACAAAACCGTGACTCGTCAGTTAATAGCACTTTTTGCCAGTCCTGTCTGGTCAAGCGACTGTGGGTTTGTGCCCATAGGCGATGTTGTTGCCGATGATGTCTGATGAGGACCTGCCTTACAACATGCCTACAAGCCCTCAGTCCAGCCTCTCTCAGCCTATTGCGGACAGTCTGAGCATTGATAGAGAGATTGTGCGTTCCTGGTGTAACTCGGGCAGTTGTTGCTGCCATCCTGTACCTGTCCCGCAGGTGTGATATTCGGATGTACCGATCCTGTGCAGGTGTTGTTACACGTGGTCTGCCACTGCGAGGACGATCAACTGTCCATCCTGTCTCCCTGTAGCGCTGTCTTAGGTGTCTCAGAGTATGGACATTGCAATTTATTGCTCTGGCCACATCTGCAGTCCTCATGCCTCCTTGCAGCATGCCTAAGGCACATTCACGCAGATGAGCAGGGACCCTGGGCATCTTTCTATTGGTGTTTTTCCAGAGTCAGTAGAAAGGCCTCTTTAGTGTCCTAAGTTTTCATAACTGTGACCTTAATTGCCTACCGTCTGTAAGCTGTTAGTGTTCCACAGGTGCATGTTCATTCATTGTTTATGGTTCATTGAACAAGCATGGGAAACAGTGTTGAAACCCTTTACAATGAAGATCTGTGAAGTTATTTGGATTTTTACGAATTATCTTTGAAAGACAGACAGAGTCCTGAAAAAGGGACGTTTCTTTTTTTGCTGAGTTTACATGTACACTCTTAGAAAAAAAGGTGCTATCTAGTAATGGAAAAATGTTTCTTCAGCTGTTCCCATAGGATAATCCTTTAAAGAACCGTTTTTGGTTCCAGGTGGAACACTTTTGGGTTCCATGTAGAACCCTTTCCACGGAGGGTTCTACATGGAACCCAAAAGTGTTCGACTTGGAACCAAAAAAGGTTTCTACCTGGAACCAAAAAGGGTTCTCCTATGGTGACAGCCACAGAACCCCTTTGGAACCCTTTTTTAAAGGGTTTAGGCTACTGATAGTAGGCTAAACCTAAGACAGTTAACGATGCCAATCCATGATGAAAAGGCTGTGCTAATTACTAACCAAAGAAAATTCAAAGATGGAATGAAAGCAACAACATTTTGTCATGATGAAGTTAGAAATGGAAAACTATCTACAGGGTAAACAAAGTGTCTGGGGTGTGATTTTTATTTTTTTAAATGGTGTTGTAATTCTAGTTTGTCATGTGTGGTTGCAATATCCCTTCTCATGTGGACCTATTGGGCTTGAAGACTAGTTTTGTAACCACTACCCTGCATGCTACCCATGTCTTTCCTACAATGGAGAGCTTTATTTTCCCTTGAAATGTAGTTTGTATCTTTCCTGAGGGAGATGTCGTATCACCAAGGGGACCATGACAGTGCTTTGAATCTTCTGAAAATTCTGTTTGACCCCGTGACAGAATCACTGTAGAGTCTGTGTAAGTGCAGGAAATCACTGTATGATGACAATGCCATATGTGATTAGACATAAACTCACTGTCTCTGAGCTACAGAATACAGCCTTTGTCCTCAGACAGTAACATTATTGACTGTTATAATGGTGGTATGCCTCCCTTGAAAAGGGGATTTTAGTAAAGTATTTATATAATAAAAAATAATAATCATAAGTGTTAGTGTGAATGTTTTGATAGTGAATTTCCCATAGTATGATTGGTTTCCCATCATAAATTCTTTCAATAAAAACAACATTTGCATAATTATTTATATTCTGTGTGTAAATGTGTGTGTGTGTATGTGTGTACATATGTGCATGTGTGAACCAAGCGTGGCTGGAGAGCCACTTCCCCCCCAAACTGTTAACCTTGGTCTTGATCTTAGTCAAAGTATCCCTGCCTGTTGGCCTCTAGCAACTGTGTTTCCATGGATACTCAGCGATTCACATCCAGCACAATACACAGACCCTCATGTGTGACGCCGATATTGTTCCTCTCACACAAACTGCTCACTTTGATGTGCGGTGCTCTTTGCTCAGTGTCCGTCTCAAAACCAACTGGGCTCTCCATACTATGCTGAGACCCAGCTATCACCATGTTTTGTGAATGGGACCTTACCTTAATAAAGATAATTCATTCGATATTAAGGGCTGATTCTCTGTGAAATGTTAGGGTGGATTTAAAAAACACACCAAAGTGCTACCCAACTTTGATCATCATCTATGTTGATTTGTGTTGGGCAAACACATTCAATTCATTCAAAGACCTCTGATTTGTTTCAGCTATAGGGGTGGAGTAGCTAGGGCCCCCTTTTCCCTACAGCGTTCCAGATGCTACCCGGTTGCCATGACAACATGGTGCCACATACAGGAAAGCCTTTGATTGACAGACATGCTCCCTGCCAACGGCAGTTAGCGGCCACAAAACAATACAAGGAGGAAGTCAACCATTAGTCTGGTTACAAGTCTTTAACCTCTCCTTGATCTCTCCAGGGATGCAATGTTTAGATCTAGCTATGCTTGTGTGTGTGTGTGTGTGTGTGTGTCAAGAGCAACACATTTTGGTAAGCTATATTATATGACAGCAGCCAATTCACCAGAGTGGATGTGTAATTTATTGATAATGATGATGACAGTGAGGGGAAAGAGAGGGAGGAGGGGGAGGATGACTTAAGATATTTCAATCCACACCATTGGAAAATGTATGCTTTCAATATATGTTATATTATTTTATATATTTACAGAAAAATATTTTAAAAAGTGGAACAGGGTAGTATGATTTTCATCTAAGCTCATTTTTTTGTGTAGCCCTGAACAAATGTGACATTTTAAATAAATGAAATTACCATTCTATACATAGGCCTATATACATCTATAATAAAAAACTAGATCTACAGGGAAACAATACACACACGAACTTGACCACAGAGCAATTGAGTATGATACAGATCAAGGTTGGTGTAATAATCCTGTAGTTTTGTGCCCCCTTCTGGTCATTCAGGTCCCATTCACAAAACATGGTGATAGCAAAATGAATCACTATAATACTAATGGAAGACCATAACATGTATCAATATATGTGGAATATTGTAAGACAACCACACTTGTATCATCCCAACAATGTGTTAATTTTGTGCTCAGATATTTTTGCAGTTGACTTAAAAGCCCTTGTATCCATAGCATAATGAAATCAAAACAATTAGTTGCATTCAGAACTAAACATCAACCTATAATGTCCCACTTGACAAGGCCAGTTTTCATAATTTCACTCCCTTGGTTCAAGGCCTCCTACGAGTCTTTCTTTCACTGCCTTTTGTGTCACCTTGAAGAGAAGCTGACTAAGCAAAGCCATTAAATTCCACAGCTATAAATATGATATGCCACAAAACTCCATTATTACCTGTGCTGTCTTTGCTACAGAGCTGGTAGGTAGATGGGAAGAGTGGATCAAGACACTGGTGAAATAGTGTGATTATGATTGATGGCTTCCCATTAGATAGTGTGTTATCGCTGCAGGTGGAGAGAACCATCCAGCCACTGGGTTATAACACAACACATTACCTGCTACAGTCTCCAGCAGCCTCAGATGTTTAAATAAAATATAGACCCTGGTTCCCTGCTCCAGGCACTCTGACTAGCTGATTTCACGTCAGCCTTGATTTTCACAACATTCCCACTCAACAAACACATCTAGTATTCATATTATCTAGCTGGAGTTTCAGTTCCCTGCAGGAGCTCTCAGCAATGTACTGTAGCTCTCTGTTCAATCATCTCAGTCGTGGATAATATCTGATGTAGCCTAGCAATTGTCAATTTTTATTTATTTTCTTCCTGGTGCTCCCGGTCAAAGTGATAGACTGTGACTGGTGCACGGTGTCCTGCATTACCTCAACAAATAATCTGGCCCTCGATGGCAGACCTTGACCACAGAGAAATCAATATCTCACCATTAAAATCTATCAGAGTTAGGGCAGCAGCTGTCAGAGGTTCCACTATCACGCGGCCACAACATTAAAATCTTACACTGGCCGTACATGAGTAATCAATATACAGTGGTTCACAGATCATTTGTGGTCACTTTCGCAGCCGTGATGGATGTCTGTGGAGCCCGTGATTCATGTGACACCGTTTAACAGGATTCTGCTCCGATTTAGATGGTCATTCCTCAGAGACATACAGGCGACGTGGCAGTGGAGCCCACACACTTTCACTGAGACATTATGGATTTTGTGCCCTGCCATCTGTGAAAACACCTCAGTGTGAAAGGTTAAATCTTTTCCTAGAGTTTTCAAGCGATGAGCATATGCTACAACCATAGTTAACAGCAGTGTTGCTTTGAGGGGTGTTGGACACAACTGTACCATACTGGATCAGTGTAATATGGTACTACTGGGTTCAATACCAGCTACACTGGTGTCAGAAGTGGGAATAGCTAATATGTGGGCAACGCAAGGTGAACGTTCCAAAGGAACGTGTTATGACAACAGCTCTCTACTACTCACTATCCACTACCATGCTAAGCCTGTTGAATGGTTGGAAAAAGAGCCATCTTACTTTTTCCTTGCAGTGTATCGGATTGCTCTCAAACTTGCCTCCTGACCCTCAGTCTCTGAGAGGAGATAATTACTTGTCAGGAATAGATAGATATTAATGAATTCATTAGCAGGAAGGAGTTTAGCTTTCACAGCACCACTTTCTGCTATGACACATCACACCTATTGTTTTAGCTAGTAAGCCTTGAACAATAACATTCACACAGTAAATTGCCTCATACAGGACCGTAAAACCCAAGAAAAAAATATCCATAAATGCTGGAATTTAGCAACCATGCAAACGAAGGATTCTTAACTCCAGATTATTCCTTTTGTATGTCTATATAAGCCTGTTATTGTGGGAGGCTGGTGAAGACGGGAGACATCCATCCACATTAGCAGTATACACCACTTAGATTGGATAGCCTTGCTATAGCAGGCACTGTATATTTGGACTGCAGCACTGGTACAGTATTTTCACGTCAATACACATTTATCTAACCATGTAGAATAGCCTAAGCATCATGATCAAGTGTTTCTGTTAGAGGTGAAAACATCCCAGTTCAAACAGTTAAACCCTCCACTTCCTGAAGAGATGCATTAAATAAAACCTGTTCCATCATATTTATAGAAACATTCACCATAGCTTTAACGCTGACATGCTAGGACATTCAAGTTAGTTATTGTAATATTGATCGCGTTCTTAGTCATTGGCAGGTTGTTCGCATATTATCATATCCAGTAAAATTAATCTTTTACAAAAACACTGCAGACACTTATTTCTAAAAACATTGAGCTTCCTTTAAATCAACCCTTCGTGTTAAATATTGAATGTTAAGGTTTTCCAAAAGTATTATAAAAAAAAAAAATATATTTCTTGCCACAATTTCGAGATATAGGAAGCCATCCCTTATTTATTGCTGTCTATTTCCAATAAGACTTGGAAACAAGAAGTGAGGTTCCTCAACTCTAATTCAAGTACAACTGCATACAGGAACGTAACACTGTATTATATCCTTATAGTATATCCGTTTAATTAATCAAATGTTCTATTTTTTCAATGCAGAAGTCAGTTCAATTATTGTCTGTGTGCTCAATGCGCAGTTTTTCTAGAGATAAATCAGATCAAGCCCAAACTGTGCTATGTAGTAGGGAGTTGTAGTTTCCAACAGGCCAATATTTTACATAGTTTAATGCAGAAAACTTGGTAATTAACTACAATGACCCATTCCACACCTACTTGTCAGGTTTGTGTGTTTATTTTACCCGCTATGCTATGTTAGTGTGGGGCAGACACGGAGGGAGAATGGCGATTGAGAGGGATAGATAGCAGTTGCTTCGGGAGGTATCTTTTCCTTAAAATACATGATCTAAGTGACTGATAGTTGGTATTCAACAGTCATAAAAGTATGCCTTATTTACTTTGATGAACTACAAAAATTTTGATTTTGTTAGACATCAGCTCTATACAGATGAGATGATGCTTGGAATGAAATAAAAGTCATCAAATAAAACAAATGCAATATACACAACTAAAATATTATTGTAAAGTAATGTGGAATTTTTTTAATATGCAGTAATGGGCAGCCATCAAGGGACATTTAGTATTTTATTCTGTGTTGTTACAGCATTCAACCAATAACGCATTTAACATTTAAAAATAATTATCAAACCCGAAAACTTGGATATTTTTTTTTTTTTTTAAACAATCAAACCAAACTCAATAAGTACTAATAGCTTATCAGCAGTACCTCTGACCCAAGAACCCACTGCTGATGTGGATACTTGTGTGCACCTGCTGGATGGACAATGAAATGGGAAGCCTGGTCTCTGACTTGAACTGATCAGGGTTTATGTCAATTCGGTTTTCAATTCAGGAAGTAAAATTTGCCCATAAACTTCTATGAGCATTTTTTTTTAACAAAATAACCATTTTAATTTAACATTGAATGGACCCAAAATGGGCAGGTGTAGAAAAGCAGGGGCAGGTAAGGCTGTTTGAAATACCAACTGGACCCTGTATGCCAGTTGCCTTGATATCCCGCTAGGATGTCACAAATAAGTACAACAATAAACACTTCACCCCTTCTCATGTGTGCCAGCAAATAGACATTATCCACATGTAACAAATAAAAAAAAACTACTATATGTATGTATATAATTGTATATTTTAAAAGCATGAAATAAATGTATCTACACGTATATTGGCTATATAGATTCTACTAATGTATCACGGATATAAGGAATGGATGAATAAAGAAAATAATTCAGATAATCCTGTGTGTAAGTCTGTTTGGCACAATGGAGCCAAAGGTTTCACACCACTGGTGCTGAGGTGCCCTGAACAGCAGCAGAGCGACACTAATATTGGTGCCTGTTGAGTTGCAATCACAGATTGCGTTGTAGATTGGGCCTACCTACCACACACGACATCGGCAATTCTTGTTATTCCTCTCATTAGGCCAGCCATTGAATGCTTATAATAAAGCTAGCTGTTGTCCGTCCACCTAGGCCCTAAAGAGGCACAAAGGAATCAACCAATCTAAACAGTCTTGTCCTACAGCACTCAGCAAAACAGTAGCACATAATTGTGCATGACTGCTCCGCCTCCGCCAAGATTGACCAATCCCCATCAATGCTGCATACAGACGTCCTTTTACATCCTCCTTTTGGCTTTTTGTTGCAATTTCTTTTTTTTAAATTTTGAGCAACAGTTTGATATAACCAGAAGTTATTTTAGTCTTGATGAGTCTTTCCTGACATACGTTTGCATTCATACTGGAAAAAAGAACAGGGATAATGTAATGTGCCAGTTGAATAGTCAGAGTAAAAAGCTCTGGTTTGAATGAATATATACAACCTATGACAAACTTCTTAATTCAGCATAAAAAAAGATCCTCACCAGGGCTAGCTGCCGTCCTATGTTCCCCATGGTTATCACACCAGCGAAGAAGATGCAAGGCAACCAGGAGCGAATGTACAGGAAATCTGGAGAGGTATACCTGAAACAAAACAATAGAACAACTATTAAAACATAGTACAATCCCAAAATGAGCATGAAAATCAACAGAAATATCTCCCGTCTCTTGAAAAACAAAAACATGAATTGCAATTTTGTCTCTAAAGAAAGATTATTCCATTTAAAATGCAGTGTATACCATGCTTTGATTGTAATGGAGGAAACAAAATGCTCCCAATGTTTAAGTAGGCCTACTCCCTCTGATCAATGTTCTTGAAGTTTAACACACACACACATTTAAAGCTTCAGGCATTCTAAAAAAAATAAAAATAAAAATGATTCGCTCTATGGATACAAAGAGCATTTAAACCTGTCCAACAATATTATGAATTTAACAGAAGACAATAGCTCAGCCAGGTGTAAGTTCATGTAATACAGCTATTAGATTTAGCTTACTTAAACATGAATAAGTTACAAGCTGCTACTACTAGACTTGGGATCATTTTCTTAACTCTTTAGACCTGTGAAATAAAACAGTAGCTAAATTGAATGGATGTCCTAGTCTGATTAAAATCATTGTGGGAAGTTAGCTAGAGTTAAATCAAAAGGCATTCAGCCATTGCATTGTAAACATTCATTTGGATAGCTAGCTAGTTACTTCTGTACAAAATGGTGTTTTTGCTGTTATCCAAAGAAACATCTGGGAATGTGTTTGTTGTTGAATTCTGTTTTCCTTCAAAATTGTTTCTCTGAGCTGGCGCGCAGTGGATGTTTAAGAGACAGACAAGGTTACATAACATCAGCTGCCACAGACCGCAGTATCCGTGCGGAATAGGGTCCGTGCAGAAACAAGTGCGATTAAAAAGAGAAATGGAGATCCGATTAACGGCGTCAAACTTTTTTACGGCATAAAAAATGTAACGCGTTATTAATTACAGTTAACAGCCATTATTATAATATATGTATGTCCTGTAAATTGTATTCTAAGGTATTGTAGTAGTACTCACTGAAAGACTCCGTTGTAGACCAGGAGCTGAGTGGACAGAGTGGCCAGCAGGGCAATGACCACCCCCAGGCCAAAACCAGAGCGAGATCGGTCAAACGTCCACCACAGGCCGATGGACAGGGCCGCCAGTGTCAGGGACAGCTGCACGTTGTTCGCAAAGTCCACTTTCTGAGAGGGCCTGGGTTAAGGACAGCTGAGCTTGTAGTAGGATAGTCCACACAGGAACTATGGTTTCTACTTAAGAGTAAGGCGCTTTCTTGTAAACAGAATATCACGTTTAAAACCCCACATTTTTAGCTTGGTAATCTTATTGTTTTACACATCCTTTGTGTTTATGCACTTTATTCATCCCCTTTATTGCTTCATTTGATTTTACTTCTTTAATTTGATTGTAAAGTGTGTTGCAATTATAAATACACTTAAAGTTTTATTTGAATGTGGAAGTGTCATGGGATACTTTTGCCCCATGGTTAACAGGTTTTTACACACATCTTGTATTATGGTATGCACATCAATTCAGTGAGTGTCAGACAGGCAGGTAGGCCTAGAGGATACAGCACTGGCATGGTTGATGCCTACGAACACGGCCACACAGCGCATCACACTGGACCACTCCCGCTTGAACTTGTGGGGCTCGCCGAGCCTACTGTCAATGCACGGATACAACAGACCGATCATTGCTGGGAGAGAGCGGTAGATGGAGAGAGCGGTAGATGGAGAGAGAGGAAGGCGATTGCAGGGTGAGATGGAGCAGAAATAGGGAGAGAATCAGAGATCAACAATCAACTTTATTGCTACAGCAGCAATCCGTGCCGTACATTCCTGTTAGTATTGTTGTGGAGAGAAAGGCTGCCATGCCAGCCCATCACATAGCATCAAAGCTATTCTGACGACAAAAGAAACAAAAAACACTTCAGGTTGGCCCCCTTTGAAAGTTATAGGTTCAATAATACACAAGAACTGTACAGACAAGTTAAAGTAACTATGTACAGTAAACATGAAGTGCTGCTCTGGTCTTGACTAGTCAATAAAACCCAATAGCTACAGCATGATGCAAACAGCCCAGTGTGCAGTAACAGCGGAAACCTCCAACTCCCCCAGGCTGAGCAGTGGAGCACGGGAGTCTCAGTCTCAGGGGGAAACGGGCCTGGGGCTGTTGTGCCCTTCCACTGGTCCACTAGGGAACAGCAGCTACATCTAATCTCTGTGCTGCAGACCCAGGGGACAACAATTTAATTATTATAGAAGTCAAGTCTGGCGGGCAAAAACCTGTGTGTGTGTGTGTGTGTGTGTGTGTGTGTGTGTGTGTGTGTGTGTTCGCCCTACCCGAGGCGGTTCCACAGCAGGGCGGCACCCACCAGGCTGATGAGAAGATGCTACTGATGACATCAGGGGGGAACAGAGTGACATTCCTCTGTACCTGCAGCAAGAGAAAACAATCAGGAGCTACTTTAGTACTCTCTGTCACCTTCTCCTTCAATGTTTTCTTGCTCAAGAGATGTATCATTAAAATAAAAACAAACATGGTCCACCTGCAGCAGATTGAGCACCAAAGCCAAGAACACTCCTATAGAGAACAGCATAAACCCGCGGATCCCCAGATTGGTGTTTCTGTTTGTGATCACCGCGATGTACGGTCCTCTGGAAGGAGTAGTCTGACCGGACCCGGGCGGCTGCTGGTCGCTGACCACTGTAGAGTCGGCCATGGCTGCCAGGGCCGGGGCAACCGTGGAAGCCAGGACAAGAGGAAAAAAAGGAAACGCTAACTTTATCCGCAAGTGATCGTACTGTCCACTGACATCACCAACACCCTGAAACACAAGAACATATTTATGTATTCAAGTATGGCTACATGATCCAACAACCAACCACAGACAGCCCAGAGGTGTGGACTGTAAAAACAGCGCAGATGCAAAGTTTGGTAACAGAATGACGGTTTGTGCTGTTTATACCATCATTCTGTCACCAAACGTTGCATCTGCACTGTTCAAATGTGTCTTTGTGAGAAAAATAATAATTACAAATTAAAAGTCGTCCTTGTGCATAGAGTTCTATGGTTAGTTGTCCCCCAATAAGAAATTAGGGAGGGCACTGTGCATCTGTCTCCATCCAGTCTTACGTTAGTCACACGCAATCTCATAGCACTGGCACGATGACGACGAAACTTGGGTGAATGATGCATCTTGCCATAGAGATCAGGCAATTACAAAATTACACTGATTGGCCAGATGGTGGCACTATAATACGTTTTAAAATGCTACTTTTGAAAGGTCATGCCCATCACCCTGATTGACCTAAGTCATGAAATTCAGTACATAAGTCCCTATCACAATGAACAAATTTGCCCCGGGGACCCCTGCATGACATACTTTCACCATTTTGAATTGAGAAAAAACACACTTAAAAACGCTACTCTTCTGGCACCGAATGACCAATCTGCACAAACCTTGATATGTTGTATCTAGGTACAAAGGTCTTAATGCAATTTTTTCTAGACAAGTACCTAAAACAGCTTCTATTAACCAATAAACATTCACATGGGGGTGTGGTCTGGCACATAAATGCATATAAAGCAGTGAAGGATATTCATATTGTAACACCCTTTGGTAGACTCAACATATGCAAGAACATTCTTATCGACCACCCGGTGACGCTCTAACGGACATGTTCATCTCTCTTGATCTGTTTGACTCAGAGCGCTGAAACGTGGCACACACGCTAAGGGATATGAGTGTATTTAATCCACTCGGTATCAGACACCACTGCCCCGATTTTGACTAAACTTGCTTAAATGATGCGTCTTGTCATAAAGAGCTGGTATTGACAAAATGACATTGATTGTCCCAAGGGTGCCTTCAGAAGTATTCACACCTCTTGACTTTTCCACATTTTGTTGTGTTACAGCCTGAATATAAAATGTATTAAATGGAAAATTGGTCACTGGCCTACATAATACCCCATTATGTCAAAGTGGAATTATGTTTTTAGAAATGTTTACAAACTCATTAAAAATGAAAAACGTACATGTCTTGAGTCCATAAGTAGCAACCCCTTTGTTATGACAAGCGTAAATAAGTTCAGGAGTAAAAATGTGCATAACAAGTCACAGAAGTTGCATGGACTCACTGTGTGCAATAAGTGTTCAGCATGATTTTTGAAAGACTACCATCTCTGTACCCCACACATACAGAAAATTGTAAGGCTCCGCAGTGGAGCAGTGAATTTCAAACACTTATTCAACCACAAAGACCAGGGAGATTTTCCAATGCCTCAGAAAGAAGGGCACCTGCTGGTAGATGGCCAAAAAAAGAAGAAAAAAGCTGACATTTAATTTCCCTTTGTGCATGGTGAAGTTATTAATTACACTGGATGGTGCATCAATACACCCAGTCACAACAAAGATACAGGTGTCCTTCCTAACTCGGTTGCCGAAGAGGAAGGCAACTGCTCAGGGATTTCACCACAAGGCCAATGGTGACTTTAAAACAGTTAGAGTTTAATGGCAGTGATAGGAGAAAACAGATGATGGATCAACACTGAGTACGTTTACATGTGCAGGAATAATTAAATATATAGTCATGTAAACTCCTTATCTTTAAATCGGCGTAAGGTCAAAATCAAAGTAAGCATATGCCGATTTAAACACCTGGATTCTGAGCAATCTTTCAAATTATTAGGACATGTAAACACCTTAAAAATCAGCATTCCAGCTGTGTATTTGATCTGCAAATGTGCCAGCATTGGTAGCGCAAACCTCCCTCTTTAGCGAGACTGAAGTGAGTTCGGAACAACTGAATGTATGCATCTTAGAAATAGTTTCGCATACAAACGTTATATGTCCGAACTCAGAATCAAATATACATTCCAAAAATAACATGGTCTCTGTGGTAGAACGTTTATTTTTTGGAGCGATTTTCTGCATTTATGAAAGCGCCATCAGGCAGCTGGATTACAGATGTGTTCATATAAAAACAGGATTATTAGGAAAATGATTCTTTGTGCAAAAATCTGACTATCCATAATAAATCACATTGTGCATACAAAAAATGTGGGAAAGAAATTAACTTTATGTCCTGAATACAAAAAGTTATGTTTGGGGCAAATCCAGAAACACATCACTGAGTACTACTCGTCATAATTTCAAGCATAGTGGTGGCTGCATCATGTTATGGATGTGCTTGTCATTGGCAAGAACTAGGGAGTTTTTTGTTGTTGATAAAAATAAACAGAATAGAGCTAAGCACAGGCAAAATCCTAGAGGAAACCCTGGTTCAGTCTGCTTTCCATCAGACACTGGGAGGCAAATTCACCTTTCAGCAGGACAATAACCTAAAACACAAGGCCAAATATACACTGGAGTTGCTTACCAAGACGACATTGAATGTTCCTGAGTGGCCTAGTTACAGTTTGGACTTAAACCGTCTTGAAAATCTCTGTCAAGACTTGAAAATGGCTGATTATCAATGATCAACAACCAACTTGACAGAGCTTGAAGATTTTTTAAAATAATGTGCAAATAATGTACAATCCAGGTGTGCAAAACTCTTAGAGGCTTACCCCAAAAGACTCAACTGTAATCACTGGCTAAGGTGATTCTAACATGCATTGGCTCAAAGGTGTGAATACGTATGTAAATTCGATATTTTTGGTTTTCATTTTCAATACATCTAAAACATGTTTTCATTTTGTCATTATGGGGTATTGTGTGTAGATTGGTGAAAGAAAAAAATTCAGGCTGTAACACAAAATGTGGAATAAGTGAAGAGGTATGAATACTTTTAGTCACACGTGATCTCAGACACCACTAGCCCGATTTTGACGAAACCTGGGTGAATTATGCATCTTGCCATAGAGATATGTAATAAAAAAAATTACACAGATTAATTGCTTTTTCAAATTATTTTTTAAATATATCATACAACCAGCTGTCATAAGACACAAAACTTACTTCCCATGCAGTCACAAGCTGCATTATTCCTGGGGGACAACATGTTTAATGTTGCCTTGTTTAAAATGTGTAAGTCATTGGTTTTTGTTTGACAAACATTTTAAAGTGAAGAATCTGAGTCTCAGCATCCCTCTAACTGTGGAATTTCCCCTGGCTAGCTAGTCAATTGAGCCCCACAGTGGAGGAGTCGTAATACCCGTAAAATCTAGCAGTCAAAACAGAGAAATGTTTCCAATCGTTTTTTCCACCATTCATTTTTAGAAACACTTAAAATAAAATAAGGCCTGTATTTCGTGTAGGTTTACCCTGGCGTGACGTTTTGATAACCATGTAAATCTCTCGGGAAAACGTGACTTTAAATCAACATATTTCCGCTTTATTTACTCTCAGATTTGAAAATGCTATTAGCGTCAAAGTAGACATCATGCAAGACTACAAATCCCTGTAAGCACCAGCATGTCATCTCTCACAGACAGCTTTGCTAACAAGTATTGTGTCAATTTAAAACTTGCACAAGACAGTTCACAGAAATGTCATTTTAAAAGAAACGTACCACATTTGGCTAACAGATAGTTAATCCAGAGATTCTTACCATTGCCTCAATTTGGCAGTCTCATCCAGATCATTATGGCATTTGTAGTTATGATAGCCACATTGGCAGCTAATTAGCATTTCATTTTTGGGGGGTAAATACACACAAATATATTGATAAAAGTCACCTTGTCCTAGAGATTTACAGGGTTATCAAAACTTCACGCCAGGGTAAACCTACATGGAACACAGCCCTTATTAAGTGTTAACATTTTTGGGGGGAGAAAATGTATGGTGGAAAAAATGACTGGAACCATTTCCCTGTTTGACCGCTAGGTTTTATGGGTATTATGACTCAATGTGGTAATCTATGTTAATGCCTTAACTAGAGTATTCATATTCTACAGTTAATTTCTTTATAGTCTCAAGAAGAGGAAAATCTAATTGCATTGGTCACATGCACAGAATACGACAGGTATAGACAGTAATTTGGCTTTACATACACCAAACCACACACACACTACATGGCCACTGGTATGTGTGGACACTCCTTCAAATTAGTGAATTCTTCTATTTCAGCCACACCAGTTGCTGACAGGTGTATAAAATTGAGCACACAGCCATGCAATCTCCATAGACAAACATCGGCAGCAGAATGGCCCGTACTGAAGAGCTCAGTGACTTAACGTGGCACCGTCATAGGATGCCACCTTTCCAACAAGTCAGTTCATACAATTTCAGCCCCGTTACAGCTGCCCTGGTCAACTAAGTGCTGTTATTGCCGAGAGCTTAAGCGTGTAGTGTGTAAAAAGTATCTGTCCTCGGGTGCAACACTCACTACTGAGTTCCAGCAAAATAACTGTTTGTCTGGAGCGTCATGAAACTTCCATGGTTGAGTAGCCGCACACAAGCATCGGCTGGAGTGGTGTAAAACTCGCTGCCATTGGGCTCTGGAGTAGTGGAAACGCGTTCTCTGGAGTGATTAATCATGCTTCACTATCTGGCAGTCCGACAGGTGAATCTGGGTTGACATCAACCCCATCGAGTACATGAAATGGGACGACGTCTGCGAGCCAGGCCTAATTGCCCAACATCAGTGCCCGACCTCACTAATTCTCGTGGCTGAATGAAAGCAAGTCCCAGTAGCAATGTTCCAACATCTAGTGGAAAGCCTTCCCAGAAGAGTGGAGGCTGATATAGTAGCAAAGGGGGACCAACTCCATATCAACGCTCATGATTTTGTATTGAGACGTTCGACGAGCAGGTGTCCACATACACTACATGGCCAAAAGTATGTTTAGCCTCAAATGATTGCACACGTTTGCCATATTGTTCGCTACTTTAAGACCTAGCTAGCTACCTACCTACATGCATGTATAAACGTTTCATCTACGAACTGAGAGCTGATAACAGTAACGTGTGTCAGTATTTGCAGAGCAACGTAACGTTAGTAACTTTGTTAGCTCGTTGTGATGACCGTAGCTATCTAACGTTAGCTACTATAATGCTAGAAGATAGCCAGCCAACTACTGTAGCTAGCTGGCATTATACTTTTCAAAACACAATGTTGGATACAAACAATTATTAGCTTACTATATCATGTAAGATTACATAAACGATTTTGATACTTTGTCATTTGTACATAGTTGACTGACGATAATCACATTTTGTTGATAAGCATAGCTAGCTGACTAGTTAGCTAGCCAGCAAGCTTCGTAAGTCAGCTGATGTGACTGATATCCACAAGCTATTTGCCTTTAATTAAATAAGAAATCTTACCTTCAACGTTTAACAAGTATATTTTCTAAAATTGTAAAGTACACATTCCACGTTATGTTTTTATGTAGTTAGCAGGAGTTTGAGACCTAGCTTCGAAATTAACCTTCTCGCTAACTTCCGAATAACCGGCTTGGCACTGGCTAGGTGCCAAACCAATCAGCTCCTAAAACCAGAGATACTTTCAAGGAGATGAGAAACTTAATTGAAATCATAATAACATCAACTGTGTGCGTTGCCCGTGCTTCATCAATGGGCCACACAATGCATTCTGGGCTATTCTGGCACAAGGAGAGCTGTTCTCTTCAAAGGTTGAATGGGAGTCAATTGGGTGCAAGCTCAAAACCCCAACAAAAAGTACAAGATTACAAATATTTTCCAAGATATGAGACAATTAACTTGTTCTCTGTAATATTTGATAGCTTTATAGAATTGTTTTATTACGTACCTTTGAGGAAAATAGTCAGATTTCCCTGACTTTGAGAAGGCACTGCGTGACGACATGCTTAGCAACCTGGTGACGTAAAATGACAATGTCAACGCGATTGGTCGACAGTTTGCTGGGTGGGGCGTTGAACGTTCCACCAGTCATTGCTCAATGAGATATCCATCTCCTTTCTCTAATATCTCTGCATGTGTACCATGACGTGTCCTCATGTACACGTTGACCAACCGACACGTTGTTCTTAAACAATGTTCAGCGCACAGGAGGTTGGTGGCACCTTAATTGGGGAGAACGGACTTGTGATCATGATTGGAGCGGAATAGGTGGAATCGTTCCATCTGCTCCGTTTCAGCCATTATTATGAGCTGTCCTCCCCTCAGCAGCCTTCAGTGGTTGAAGTACTTAAGTATTACTTTAAAGTATTTTTTACTTAATTAAGTAGTTGTTGGGGGTATCTGTACTTTACTTTTACTAAACTACATTCCTAAAGAAAATGTACTGACACCCAAAAGTACTCATTACATTTAGCAGGACAGAAAAATTGTCAAATTCACATGCTTATCAAGAGAACAACCCTGGTCATCGCTACTGCCTCTGATCTGCTTTGTTTGGAAATTATGTCTGAGTGTTGGCCCCTGGCTATTGATAAATAAAAACTAGACAATTATGCCGCTTGGTTTGCTTACCATAATGCATTTGAAATTATTTATACTTTTAATTTTATATATTTTAGCAATTACATTTACATTTGATACTTAAGTATATTTAAAACCAAATACTTTTAGAATTTTACTCAAGTAGTATTTTACTGGGTGACTAACTTTTACCCGAGTCATTTTCTATTAAGTAATCTTTACTTTTACTCAAATATGACAATTGGGTACTTTTTTCACCACTGAAAATGTTCATAATCAAGCGGGAATGTGTAAATTCATCTTCTTCTTTGGTATTATGGCAAACAAATATTATAGGTGCATGTATTATCTGTGTATCAGCTTATTATTCTGTAGTATGAATTCAGTACAATTTGTGAGAAAAAACAAACATATTTGAACTCTTCTGCAGTAAAATCTCGTACACCCAATATCTTCTCTGTAGATACCACCACAACATCTATCCTCTGTGATTTACAATCCATTCCATGCGGTACAATTGACAACCATGGCCATGAACGCCAAAAAACAACCCTACTGAAGCACATGTTATTCCTATCACTCTCTATTGGCCTCTGCCTCTGCCTCTTAAATTAAGAGGATCCCTCTCCCTGGACCCATCCTCTTCTACTACTCTCTTCAGTGCCTCAGCATATGACACCTTCTGTACTACTCCTATCCTGGGAACCTCAACCTGCTTTTCTCTCACCTGACACCTCTGATCTCCAGCACCATGGGTACCCCTACAGTTAACACACACACACACAACTTTTTCCACGATACTACACAATCCTTTGTCTCATGTCCTCCTGCACACTTCTCACATCTCGGAACCTCCCTCCTACACACTGCTAGCACATGACCATAAGCTTGCCACCTAAAACACCTTAATGGATTCAGGACAAAAAGCTCGCACAGGATAACTGACACATCCTAACTTGACTTGATCTGGTAAAGACTGCATCAAAACCCAGTAGTACAGACAGTGTCTTCTCTGTTTGCCATGCTCTCCACCACGTTTGTGTCGCACGAAACAGCAGACGTCACAGACCTCGGAAATCTTCAATTTCAGTTGATCCTCCTCAACACTTAATGCAACTCCAGTTATCACTCCTTTCAATGGAACCCTGCTCTAGAGAGGAAAGCAAGTCACAGTTCTTGTCCCCAGTTGCGTGGTGTGGTAAGCACGCTTCCTCTGGTTGGCAGAAACACAAAAAATCACCAAGATCCACTTAGTTTCACTTTCATCGACCCAACATTTCCCAACCTCTTCTCCACCCAACATGACACCACATATGGATCTGCCAGAAGGCAAGGATCCATTCTCTCCAAAAATCTCACTCCCACTGGGCCAGAATCATCTTTGTCATCACCAGGACGAGGCTCAAACTTTGCGGTCTTTACCACACCTGCCACCGTAGTTAATTCATCCTCACTTTCGTCACATTAATTTTCCTTCTGTAGCTGTTCCTAAGTTCTGTGTGATCCACCTCTCCATATTCACTGAAAGCATGTTTCACTTTTTTCCTGTCCGCCATATTCTCCATTATCAGATATTCCAGAAGGCTTGTGCATTCCCACATTCCATTTTTACTTATAATATGTTCCACTTTTCTTCTTTTTTTCCTGTCCACCATCTTATCCACACCTCATAAGGTGGAAATGACCAGTTGTGAAGTCGTAAATACCAGTTACATGCACATGCTTTGAACTTGTTGAGAAACGCCGATTGGCTAATGGACAACAAGCTCCGTCGTCAACCATAAACTAAAAGTACAGCTATCATGTTTGTTATTAAATTACAGTGTTCAAAAACCATATTAATATAATGCTTTAAAAAACATTTAACTGCCGAAAATGCTGTTATCGAGGTCATTTCCTGAGTAGGTGACGTCAGAGGTCAGCATGTGATGCTAGTGGGAACTAGTAAACTCATAAATGTCCAACTTGTGATTAACTACAACCAGTTAGCAAGTCAAACATTTCCCAGTTTCCTAGTTCTGACTAGCGCGTGAATGCGGCATTAGAGAAATTGGAGCTCAAGGATGATAAACGAGTTTCCCACTAGTAGCTCATTACCAGTTGGAGTGGTGTTCAAGTGGATTTTTCCCAGTCTTATCTGGTAAATACCACCTTCCCACTTCGTTTTGAATACAGGGAAAGTCCAAACTCTGCCCAGGTAGGATAAAAGCAAAGCCTGTCTTTGATATATCACATTATAAAATACACAAAAGTGGTTTAAATTAAAATACATACAGTACCAGTCAAAAGTGTGGACACACCTACCCATTCAAGGATATTTCTTTATATTTTACTATAATAGTTCAGCTATGAAAACTATGAAATAACACATATGGAATCATGTAGTAACCAAAAAAGTGTTTAAGATTTTAGATTTCTTAGATTTTAGAGAAAAATATATATTTCAGATTCTTCAAAGTAGCCACCCATTGCCTTGATGACAGCTTTGCACACTCTTGGCATTCTCTCAATCAGCTTCACGAAGAATGCTTTACCAACAGTCTTGAAGGAGTTCCCACATATGCTGAGCACTTGTTGGCTGCTTTTCCTTCACTCTGCCATCCAACTCATCCCAAACCATCTTAATTGGGTTGAGGTCAGGTGATTGTGGAGGCCAAGTCATCTGATGCAGCACTACATCACTCTCCTTTGTGAAATAGCCGTTACACAGCATGGAGGTGTGTTTTGGATCATTTTCCTGTAAAAAGATAAAAATTACAGTCCCACTAAGCGCAAACCAGATGAGATGGCGTATCACTGCAGAATGCTGGGGTAGCCATTCTGGTTAAGAGTTCCAGCAAAGCACCCCCACACCATCACCCCTCCTCATGGAGGGAACCACACATGCAGAGATCATCCGTTCACCTACTCTGTGTCTGACAAATACACAGCGGTTGGAACCAAAAATCTCTAATTTAGACTCATCAGACCAAAGGACAGATTTCCACCGGTCTAATGTCCATTACTCTTGTTTCTTGGTCCAAGCAAGTCTCTTTTTCTTATTGGTGTCCTTAAGTTGTGGTTTCTTTGCAGCAATTCGACCATGAAGGCCTGATTCATGCAGTCTCCTCTGAACAGTTGATGTTGAGATGTGTCTGTTACTTGAACTCTATGAAGCATTTATATTGGCTGCAATCTGAGGTGCAGTTAACTCTAATGAACTTATCCTCTGTAGTGGAGGAATCTCTTGGTTTTCCTTTCCTGTGGCGATCCTCATGAGAGCCAATTTCATCATAGCACTTGATGAAACTTTCAAAGTTCTCAACATTTTCCTAATTGTGTCACGATCGTCAATGGGAGAGAGAGAGGACCAAGGCGCAGCGTGTGGAAAATACATCTTCTCTTTATTAGAAGAAGGACAACGAAACAAAAACAACAAACAGACGAACGTGAAGCTATCAAAGACTAAGTGCAAACATGCAACATAGACACAGACAATTACCCACAAAACCCTAATGCCTATGACTGCCTTAAATATGGCTCTCAATCAGAGACAATGAACCACAGCTGCCTCTAATTGAGAACCAATCTAGGCAGCCATAGACATAACTAGACAACTACACTAGACACTACAAAAACACATACATTCCCCATGTCACACCCTGACCTAACTAAAAAACATAAAGAAAACAAAGAATACTAAGGGCCAAAGGGAGTGGAGCAGTGACCAGCCGCCCCCCAAAGGTGCGGACTCCGACCGCACAAACTGACATAGAAAGGGGAGGGTCCGGGGTGGGCCCATCATGGCGGCGGCTCGGTGCGGACGTGCCCCCATCCACCATTGTCAATACCGCTTTGGTAGCCTCCTCCAAATGGCCACCCTCCAAATTAACCCCACTGGATTAGGGGCAGCACGGACTGAGGGCAACACGGAATGAGGGCAGCTCCGGTGGACGGCAGCTAGGACTGAGGGACGGCAGCTCCGGACTGAGGGACGGCAGCTCCGGACTGAGGGACGGCAGCTCCGGACTGGCTGGCTGCTGGCTGGCGCTGACGGCTCTGGCTGGGTCATGTGGCTGACGGTCTGGCTGGTCATGGCTGGCTGACGGCTCTGGCTGGTCATGGCTGGCTGACGGCTCTGGCTGGTCATGGCTGGCTGACGGCTCTGGCTGGTCATGGCTGGCTGGACGGCTCTGGCTGGTCATGGCTGGCTGACGGCTCTGGCTGGTCATGGCTGACGGACGCTCTGGCTGGTCATGGCTGACGGACGGCTTCTGGCTGATGCCTGTCTGGCGGAAGGCTCGGGGCTGATCCTGTCTGCGGGAGGCTCGGGCTGATCCTGTCTGGCGGAAGGCTCGGCTGATCCTGTCTGGCGGAAGGCTCTGGCTGATCCTGTCTGGCGGAAGGCTCTGGCTGATCCTGTCTGGCGGAAGGCTTTGGCTGCTTCCTGTCTGGCGGAAGGCTCTGGCGGCTCCTGTCTGGCGGAAGGCTCTGGCGGCTCCTGTCTGGCGGACGCTCTAGCGGCTCCTGTCTGGCGGACGGCTCTGAAGCTATGGCAGACGGGCGGCTTTGCAGGCTCATGGCAGACGGGCGGCTTTGAAGGCTCAGTCCAGACGGGCAGTTTCATGCGGCGGGCTTGGAGACGGGACAGTTCAGACGGCGTGGGCAGACGGCAGACTCTGGCCGGCTGAGACGCCCTATAGGCCTGGTGCGTGGTGCCGGAACTGGAGGTAGAGCCGTCGGTCCTGGTCATACCGCTACGAGGCTAGGTATGGAGAGCAGCAACAGGGCACACTGGACTCTCAAGGCTACTATAGGTGGTGCGTGGTACGGCACTGGTGGTACGGGCTGAGGGCACGCACATCAGGCGAGTACGGGAGAAGGAACAGTGCGTACAGGACTCTGAGACGACACAGGAGGCTTGATGCGTGGTGCCGGAACTGGAGCCACTGGACTGGAAGACACGCACCACAGGGAGAGTGCGGTGAGGAGGAAACGGGCTCTGGAGACGCACTGGAAGCCTGGTGCGTGGTGTAGGCACTGGTGGTACTGGGCTGGGGCGGGGAGGTGGCGCCGGAAATACCGGACCGTGCAGGCGTACTGGCTCCCTTGAGCACTGAGCCTGCAACCTTACCTGGTTGTATGCTCCCCGTGGCCCGACCAGTGCGGGGAGGTGGAATAACCCGCACCGGGCTATGTAGGCGAACCGGGGACACCAGCGTAAGGCTGGTGCATTTAAGCCGGCCCGAGGAGATGCACTTGGTGGCCAGATGCGTTGGGCCGGCTTCATGACATCCGGCTCAACGCTCAATCTAGCCTGCCGATAAGTGGAGCTGGAATGTACCGAACCGGGCTATCATGCCGGTACAGGAGAACACCATGCGCTCTATCTGCGTAACACGTGTCTGCCCGTACTCTCGCTTTCCACGGTAAGTACAGGGAGTTGGCGCAGGTCTTCCTACCTGACTTCGCCACACTACCTCTTTAGCCCCCCCCCCCCCACCAAGGAAATTTTTGGGTTGTCTCGCGGGGCTTTCCAGCCTTCTTCTGCTCGTCTCGCTCCTCATATCGCCGCTCTCTGCTTTCGCTGCCTCCAGCTCAGCTTTGGGGGGAGTATATTCTCCTGGTTGAGCCCAAGGTCCTTACGAATTAACATAATGTCGGGCAATTCGATCCTCCCATGTCCCAGAAAATCCGTGTAGTGGCGTCCTGTTTGCAGCTGACACCGAGCCGCTACTTTTGTCTGATTCGTTGTGGGTAATGTCTGTCTCAGCATCGTCAATTAGGAGCAGAGACGAGGGACCAAGGCGCAGGCGTGTGGAATACGTTCTTATGCTTTATTAACATGAAGAAAAACGAAGAAACAACAAACAGACGATCTGTGAGAGCTTATCAATGACTAGTGCAGAACATGCAACATAAGACAGCAGAAGCATAGAGTTTATCCCAAAAACCCAATGCTACTGACTGCCTTAAATATGGCTCTCAATCAGAGACAATGAACCACAGCTGCCTCTAATTGAGAACCAATCTAGGCAGCCATAGACATAACTAGACAACTACACTAGACACTACAAAAACACATACATTCCCCATGTCACACCCTGACCTAACTAAAAAACATAAAGAAAACAAAGAATACTAAGGCCAGGGCGTGACAAATTGACTGACCTTCATGTCTTAAAGTAATGATGGACTTCTCTTTGCTTATTTGAGCTGTTCTTGCCATAATATGGACTTGGTCTTCTACCAAATAGGGCAATCTTCTGTATACTACCGCTACCTTATCACAACATAACTGATTGGCTCCAACGCATTAAGAAGGAAATAAATTCCACATATTAACTTTTAACAAGGCACGCCGGTTAATTGAAATGCATTCCAGGTGACTACCTCATGAAGCTGGTTGAGAGAATGCCAAGAGTGTGCAAAGCTGTCATCAAGGCAAAGGGTTGCTACTTTGAAGAATCTCAAATGTAAAATATATTTTTTTTTGTTGAAAACTTTTTTGGTGTTAAACACATTTAGAAAATAGCAAAAATAAAGAAAAACCGTGGAATGAGTAGGTGTGTCCGAACACAACAAAAGTTCCAACCACCGTGTGGTGGTGCTTTGCTGGTGACACTGTCTGTGATTTATTTAGAATTCAAGTCACACTTACCCAGCATGGCTACCACAGCATTCTGCAGCGTTACGCCATCCCATCTGGTTTGCGCTTAGTGTGACTATCATTTGTTTTTCATCAAGACAATGACCCAAAACACACCTCCAGGCTGTGTAAAGGCTATTTGACCAAGGAGGGTGATGGAGTGCTGCATCAGTTGACCTGGGCCCCACAATCACCCGACCTCAACCCAATTGAGATGGTTTGGGATGAGTTGGACCGCAGAGTGAAGGAAAAGCAGCCAACAAGTGCTCAGTATATGTGGGAGCTCCTTCAAGACTGTTGGAAAAGCATTCCTCATGAAGCTGGTTGAGAGAATGCCAAGAGTGTGCAAAACTGTCATCAAGGCAATGGATGGCTACATTGAAGAATCTAACATCTAAAATATATTTTGATTTGTTTAACACTTTTATTGTTACTACATGATTCCTATGTATTATTTAATAGTTTTGATGTCTTCACTATTATTCTACAACGTAGAAAATAGTCAAAATAAAGAAGAAGTAGGTGGGTCCAAACTTTTGACTGGTACTGTCATTCAATTTATATATCATAGCAGTGTTGATTAAATAATGTATTTAATATAGATCACATCTGACTTGTCATTAGGGACTATTTACATGGTTGGTCTATCCATTGCATAAAATCCATTGCATGAAATCCAGAGTTGTACTATTAAACATAACAATAAATCATAATAAACTGAGTGAGTGAGGATGGTCTGTGAGACTTTGAGAAGGCATCATGTGAGGTGTATAATCCTTTAAACCCCAGCATGAGCACTAAGCCATGAATACTGAATACCAAATTCAAGTGTAAATGTGAATGGGGATTAACTATGATCCACTCCACACTGTGACTGCCTCACCTCCATAGCATAAGCCTATTAGATCACGTGCTGGAGCAAATCGAATGTGTTGAGTGAACAGTGATAAGAAACTTGAGAGGAGATGTCGTGCAGCCATCGTGAATGAAAGATGACAGGGGAAAGAAGGGGATCATGTTACTGATTGAGTATGCAGTGAGGAGCAGGACAGGGATATTTGTCTGTTATACTTTTGGGGGACACAACAGCCTTTTGACTTATTTGACACAGAGATAGTTGAAAGGATATTTCAATTTTTTCTCACACAGTAGGAAAAGCTGTCACTAAACTACTTTCCAGCACACCAGTGTAAACACTTTCAACATCCACAGTATATTTTTCCACTGGATGGCTAGGACGTAAAATCACATAGAGTAGAAGAAGAGCACATGTGGTTAATTCATTTAGAACTGTTATCATCTTGGGTTTTCTGGATTCAACTGGGTGACTCTACAAGTCCCATCCACTTCAGCAGTACCAACAATCGCCAGGGAGATATCCTTAACCCTAATAATCAGAGTTATAGAGGGAGCCTGCTAGGTACAGGCAGGATGCAGAGGGGTTTCAATTAGTTGTCCATGGCTATTTGGAGGCTCCGTGATGCTGAGAGAAAATGGCTGGGGACCCAATTCATCATCCTGACTGGCTTAATGTTAAGGACATTTTCATTACCAGTCCCGTGTGTCCCAGTCAGACACAACCATGGTATAAATGTGACTGATGGGGAAGGTGCAGGGTGGGGTCGGCTGTCGCCTCTCTTTAAAGTCACCCCCTATTGGCCCGTTACAGATCTCAGCTCAGACATAATAGGCCCCCTGACCTTTCTGTTGTCTCTAATTAACCCCTAACCCCCTCCCTCCCTGACTCGCCCACCAATCCCTAGACAGGGATAATAGATGCGTTTTGCAGTGCCACCATAACTCTCAGCCTCTCAGAGGTGTTATTTAATACTGAAAACCACTGAGGGCAACAAAGTAAAATGGCTGAGTATATGTGTTTCACTGGGGCTGCCTGACCAATAAATACATGTAACATATTTTATGCCGTTGCGTGTGGGGGACGATGGTGGTTGTCTTCAATAATTTGAAACATAATATTACTAAAGTTGTTGTCTATGTGCCATAGAGAATTGAGAATATTATCAAACATAAACTAAATTAATGAAACGCCTTATTTGAAATTCCACCTATGCACATCTGTGCCAAGAAAAGTCTGTGTTTTTGAAAACATGTTTGCATGTTCCAGCATGTCCCCAGGTCCCCAGGGCTCACAGAGTGGATCAGGAATAATCCATAAGGGCTCGACATATTGTCTCTCTCTGTGCCTGACTGACATTCTGTGAGTCTCCATGAACATCTGTACTGTGTTGTGTTCAGAAGACAAGCCAGGAATGAATAGAGAAACGTGCAAGTACCTCCCTCAGAAGGTTTATTGACATTTACAGCAACAATGAAATACCAACCATCACATTTGTGGTATTGCCTAATGAACCAGAGTAATAATGGAATGTAAAATTCTCCAAAGTTGCATGATTAGACATTCCGTGAGGTTTTTAAGAAGCAAGGTATGCAGGGACACAGGGACACACAGTGCCTTCTATCATTCTAAATAAATGAGAAAGAAACACAGGATGGGAAAGAATATATACTGAAACTTTAGAAACAGAGGGTAGTTATTTGTGGTTCCAAGTCTACTAATTCATCATTGTCGAGGAAAATTATTGCGACTATAGGCAAAATGCTAATGTCATTTAGCTGGCAACACAGAAGCACCAACACCAGCATGTGTGTGGCATCTTGAATGATAATGACAAAGCATTCCGTATCCCTTGTGAGCAAGTCTGTGGAACGCTGATTACAGATTGGCCAGTGTGTCCTCACCCCTATCAGGACCAGGATTCTAATGCTAATCACTGTTGGCTCCCATTGAAATATAATGTTTTCCATGTAGCTTTAAAGCACGGAAATAAAATGGAATACACCAGTTACACTATTGTACAGAGCTCTGTGTGTTTTGTCATTTTTATCCCTACTGCATTTTGTATCACTTACTCACTGCCAATTTTAACCAATTGCACCATCTACTGGCCCCATAATAGAACTAGCCTGTTTTTGTGATGAACCAGTCACTGGCCAGACCTTTCAAGTTGAACGTATATGCTCAGATTCTAACAGGAGGAAAGTTAAGAGAATATATGAGGAGTGCTATATGATGATGTTTATTCACGTCTATAGTATATTTACCAGTCATCATACAGGTATCATCAGTTCACTCTCAATTTGAAATGCCCTACATGGGATTCATCATCAATTACAAACTGTGAGACATTCCATAAATATCAGACAGCAGACACTTTATTTTCCTTCAGGAGAAACATGTCGGAGCCGAGCCCAGTGATGCTCAGCCCAGTGATGCTCAGCTGCACATCTAATATAGGTTAATTGAAAGGAGGGAGATTCAGTGCATCTGTTCTCATTGGCTGGCTGTGTGCAGCTCCTCTGTAGCACAAAATGTCTGTATTAATCAGCAGCCATCTCTTAAACAGCGGCCATGGCTATCAGTGAGGTGAGTCCATTGCTATTCAGGACCGAACAGATGATAAATCATTTGTACATAATTAGTGCTCAGCAAGGTTACAACTGACACAGATTTTCATCTTAATTAGGTGGGAGATTTGTTCCATTAATTTAATTTGGTGCGCATGAGCGGGTTAGTGCCTAACTAAGTTAATCTTACACCTGTCAGTGTGGGCGAAAAGAGGGCCTTGGATGACGGGTAAACAAAAATTCTTCTTCTATGAACTGGCTTGTTTCATATGTATGCTACCATTGTGAATGTCGTCTGTTTTCAGTACTGTTTCACAGTAAGCCATAATAGTCTAATCACCCTAAGAAAAACATGTAGCCTATTTTGTTATTCTGTTATAAGTAACTTGCGACATGGCTCCAATTTATAAGAAAAACCTTTGGCCCAAAACCCTGTTTTGAGATGGCTGCAGTCCGTACACCTCTTGTCAGGTGATGTACTGTTGTAAGCGTCTTATGTTTGAGTGAGAGACACTGCCTGTAATGGTCTCAGCCGGGTGGGCATGGGTAAGTCCAAGGACTTGGTTTCTTTTCATTGTTGAGGAGGCAGGGGAGTAGAGTGTATGAAGCTGTAGTAATTACCTGACAGAAGCAGTTCGAGAGAGAGAGAGAGAGAGAGAGAGAGAGAGAGAGAGAAGAGAGACCGAGAGAAGAGAGAGAGAGAGAGAGAGAAGAGAAGAGGAGAGAGAGAGAAGAGAAGAAGAGAGAGAGAATGACTGATTTAGAACTGTGGGTCTCTAATGAATCCTCCACCTGGGCGCTTAACCTGACAACTGTACCTGAACTGATGCATAGACCATTATGGAGCCTCCACTTTAATAGAGTGTCCTCATGTGAAATACAGAGATGTCGGTCAAAGGACTCACACCTATTTGAAGGTGTAACCCGCTCTGTAATGGTTCTTTTAGACAATGGTGAATCTATTCTTTGTAACAAAAAGCATACTTGAGACAGAGGCAAATGGGAATTCGAACACAGGTTTTTAAATGTTAGTTTTGTAGTGTTCTCTTTCTCTCTTTCACAAAAACACAAAACACACACACCAACACCCACACACACACACACACACACACACCACACACACACACACACACACACAACACACACCACACACACACACACACACACACACACACACACACACACACACACACACACACACACTAATCTCAGGCTGTATGATTTTGTTGTCTCCAAGAAGATTGACAACCCTGTTCAAGTGAAAGATACTGATGCTGAAAGGATTCAGACCTAGATCTTCATCTTGTGCACGAGAAGACTTTCCCATGGAATCTTTAGTGGCATTAGCTCCCTCCACTGGACAAAAGTGGTATTGCAACATTTAGAACAGTTGCATCGCTTCAAATGCACCATTCGTGTTACCTCAATACTCACTTTATCAACTCTCTCATCACTCTACTGTGGCCGTGGTACAGTCGATATTTAGCTGAGGTTACCCTACTTGTTGTATAGAAATCGTAAACACAATTTCTCACGGAATGACCAAAGTCATATGCTTCGTCATGTGACTACACACCACACCAGTCCAACATGGCGGCCACGTCTGTTTTCCAGAGAGTGAGAACAGGGTCGAAAATAGGAGCTCAATATGATCAAGAAGGAAATCTTATTCAGGTAACATAATTAAATGTTACGCTGTAGTCTTTCGTTTTTCCAAATATGGTGCGGTTTGTGTCATAACAATACAACATTGCAAGGTAAACATGGCTGGGTTTGCCAGTTAGCTACGTTAGCTAGCTCACCGTTTGCTATATAAACCAACTGATGTTAGCAACTTTGGCTTGCAGGTTGAAACACGGGAGGACGAGGAGCAGAGTGTCAAGCTAGCAGAAATCCTGGAACTTCTGCTTGCTGCTGGATACTTTAGAGCCCGAATCAAAGGACTGGGACCTTTTGATAAGGTGAGTACTAACAACTTACGTAGGGGTGGCCAAGGCCAACACTCCTCCTTGTTAGCTGCAGACTCCTTTCGATTCCCGGTATATCATCTCCTTGCTACCCTGTAAATGACACATCCATATTTCTTAGTCCACTTCCCTGAACCATATATTGTAATAGGTGGTTGGAGGGATGACATGGTGCATTACAACATGTAACTTCGACATTGATGTGGATCTACTGTTCCAGGAAAATTCAACTATTGGACAGAAAATGTAAGTAGTTCACAGCCAGTATTATTGTGTTTACTGTTAGTGATGTTGCTGGACCAGTGTAACTGATGTATATTGACCCTGTGTTTCTCATTGCAGAGCTCTCACAGAGAAAATAGTGTCTGTTCTACCCAAAATGAAGTGCCCTCACCGCCTGGAGCCCCATCAGATCCAAGGGCTGGATTTCATCCATATATTTCCAGTGATACAGGTGTGCATTCCTAGACATTAGAGTTTTGTAGTAGAGTACTGCACTTAGTTTGTGATCTCATGTCTGATTCATTGCCTGTGTTGTATGGTATTCAGTGGCTGGTGAAGAGAGCCATAGAGACGAGGGAGGAGATGGGAGACTATGTGAGGGCCTACTCTGTCTCTCAGTTCCAGAAGACACACAGCTTTCCTGAGGTGAGCACTGTTATAGTAGGGTGGCTCCATGGCAGGGCTATTAAACTCCAGCGCTACTCATTACATGTCTAAGTGCAACGTTCTGAACGTTTCACTGAATAAACCCGTCTTATGCACCCTGTCTGTATTGTCCCTCCATCCTAGGATGAAGACTTCCTGCAGAGAAAGGAGAAGGCTGTGAAAGCAGTCCTAGATGTATCAGTGAGTGACTCGCTGACACGTAATTTCTGGGTCAAATTATCCCATGTCCCTTCACAATACAGGCCCCCCTTGTTATAGTATAAAAACATTAAAATCACACATACAGCATTTGTTTTTCTCCTATGGTATTGACAGGAAGTGTATAAACCTCAGAGAAAGTACAAGAGACAGGTTGAAGCAGGAGAGCTGCTGGATGAAGAGTCCAGGGTTCACTCCACCTTGCTGGAGTATGGAAGGTAGGCTACCTCACTCTTTCTTTCTCGCTCTCTTTCTCCGTATTCAGTTCTTCATATCCAACTTTCTCCACAGTTCATGTCATTTTCACATTGATTATCAGAACCAATGTGATCTCATCCCATTTGATAATTGTGTTCCTTCCATTTTCCTATCCTTTTCCTGCTTATCATCCATCCTTGTATTAGAATGTCAGATTACCTTTTGTAAGTATGTAAATGGATTCGTTCACTGCAGGGAGTGCTTTTCACATGAATGCTTGTTATGTGTGTTTGAATACAGAAGAGAGTACAAAACACTTAATATAAGCATGTAGTCTGTGTGTGTGTGTGTGCGCGCGCATGCATGCATGCATGTGTTAATGTGTTCCTTATAATGTACCAGTATATTAACAGTGATTTAATATAAGCACCTATTTCTCCTTGATTTTAGACGATATGGATTCAGCAAGCAGACAAAACAGAACAAGGTGAGCCTCATTGAAATCGCATCAAGTTACAAAAATCTCTTTCATCCTTGACGTGAAGTTAATTGTAGAATTCTATGAATTGAAAGCCTAACACTACAGCCTTCTACAGAAAGATACATACAGGGACAGTAGGTTGATCATTACAGGGATGGAGACTGGTGGATTATAGGTGTTCTGTCAACTGTAGCTGTAGTAGAAAGTGAAACCTTCATAATGAAAGATGGTTTCCCCCTGTTCCTTACAGACAGAGGATCGGAAAGCCTCGTTGACCCCGGGCTCTCAGGCCACTCCCCAAGGGATGACAGAGGTGTCGCAGGAAGAGGAGGACCTGCAGGCAGCAGAGGAGGTGAGGTCACGTCCCACGTGTATCGCTCTAAACCCAACCGTAGCCACATGTCCAATACTTCATGAATGCATCCCTCTGTATGATGATGTCCTGTCATATTTCCTCTCAGATGCGCATCAAAACACTGATGACCAGCATGGCTGCCATGGCGACTGAGGAGGTAGGCACGACTTTAGTTCTTCTCTTTGCCTGCGCCTTTACTGTGTGGTTGATTTGTGTCAAGGTTTTTATTTAATGTGCGACATCAATATATTGTGGTCATGTGTGGCTGTTGGTAGAGCATTGCGCTTGCAACGCCAAGGGTTGTGGGTTAAATTCCCATTCAGGCCACCCATAATCATGCATGACTAAGTCTCTTTGGATAAAACGTCTGCTTTATGCCATATAATATTGCATTGTGTTTGCCTGCAGGGGAGGCTAACAGCTAGCACCGTGGGCCAGATAGTTGGGCTACAGTCTGAGGAGATTAAACAGATAGCATCTGAGTACGCTGAGAAGGTAAGCGACTCTCACATCAGGGCTCACTTAAATGGTTAACTGCAATCAACAGGTTTCTGTCATATTTTAAAGGATAAGTCAATGCCACATTGTGTAGTTAATTTGTTCCCACACATGCATTTCCAGCAGTCAGAGCTGTCTGCAGAGGATCGTCCAGAGCGGTACGGGCCAGTCCAGCAACACCGAAGGATGGTGACCTCTCTAAACAAACAGATCCAACAGAAAACCAAGCAGTTGGAGGAGGTGAGGACTGGACTCTGAACTTTACTGTACTTTATTGTGAAATAGCCATGTATTTCTCTAATGGAAGGATACAATGCTCTTTCTTTTAGTGACAGAAGTAAATAAAAGTATGTATTTTGTGTATTTTCAGCTACAAGCCAAGCGCTTGGAGGTAAAATCAGGGTGTGAGCAGGCTAAGAGCAAACTGATGGAGGCCACAGAGCAGACAGAGAGACTGGAGAAAGAGCTGAGTGCCCTGGAAGAGGCTGAGGGCCAGGCTGATACTGGGTGAGTACTGCACATGCAGGCCAACCATTGGTCATTCATTCAGAGGTTGTTAGTATAGAAAAACCCTGAAATTATAAATGTGCTTTGGACATTTCTCATCCTCCCTGTGTGTACCACAGTCTGTTGGAGAAGCTGAGGGCTCTGGTAGGCATGAATGAGAACCTAAAGCACCAGGAGCAGGAATTCCGAACACACTGTAGAGTGAGTCTGCACACTTTCCCTAATACGTCATAATAGTCCATATGACTTGTTAGACATACTTCATAGATGTACAGTTGAAGTCGGAAGTTTACATACACTTAGGTTGGAGTCATTAACTCGTTTTTCAACCACTCCACAAATTTCTTGTTAACAAACTATAGTTTTGGCAAGTCTGTTCCAGAAAATGATGTCATAGCTTTAGAAGCTTCTGATAGGCTAATTGACATAATTTGAGTCAATTGGAGGTGTACCTGTGGATGTATTTCAAGGCCTACCTTCAAACTCAGTGCGTCTTTGCTTGACACCATGGGAAAATCAAAAGAAATCAGCCAAGACCTCAGAAAACAAATTGTAGACCTCTGGTTCATCCTTGGGAGCAATTTTCAAACGCCTGAAGGTACCACGTTCATCTGTACAAACAATAGTACGCAAGTATAAACACCATGGGACCACGCAGCCATCATACCACTCAGGAAGGAGACGCGTTCTGTCTCCTAGAGATGAATGTACGTTGGTGCAAAAAGTGCAAATCAATCCCAGAACAACAGCAAAGGACCATGTGAAGATGCTGGAGGAAACCGGTACAAAAGTATCGATATCCACAGTAAAACGAGTCCTATATTGACATAACCTGAAAGACCGCTCAGCAAGGAAGAACCCACTGCTCCAAAACCGCGCTAAAAAATCCAGACTACGGTTTGCAACTGCACATGGGGACAAAGATCGTACTTTTTGGAGAAATGTCCTCTGGTCTGTTGAAACAAAAATAGAACTGTTTGGCCATAATGACCATCGTTATGTTTGGAGGGAAAAGGGGGAGGCTTGCAAGCCGAAGAACACCATCCCAACCGTGAAGCACGGGGTTGGCAGCATCATGGTGTGTCATGGTGTGGGGGTGCTTTGCTGCAGGAGGGACTGGTGCACTTCACAAAATAGATGGCACCATGAGGAAGGAAAATTATGTGGATATATTGAAGCAACATCAGTCAGGAAGTTAAAGCTTGGTCGCAAATGGGTCTTCCAAATGGATAATGACCCAAAGCATTCTTCCAAAGTTGTGGCAAAATGGGTTAAGGACAACAAAGCCAAGGTATTGGAGTGGCCATCACAAAGCCCTGACCTCAATCCCATAAAAAATGTGGGCAGAACTGAAAAAGCGTGTGTGAGCAAGGAGGCCTACAAACCTGACTTAGTTACACCAGCTCTGTCAGGAGGAATGGCCCAAAGTTCACCCAACTTATTGTGGAAGGCTGCCATTAAATTGTTTAACTTGGGTCAAATGTTTAAGGCAGTGCTACCAAATACTGAGTGTATGTAAACTTCTGACCCACTGGGAATATGATGAAAGAAATAAAAGCTGAAGTTAATCATTCTCTCTACTATTCTGACATTTTAAATTCTTAATATAAAGTGGTGATCCTAACTGACCTAAAACAGCGAATTTCTACTAGGATTAAATGTCAGGAATTGTGAAACTGAGTTTAAATGTATTTGGCTAAGGTGTATGTGAACTTCCGACTTCAACTGTATTTGATATATTTCACTAATTTTCTGGTAAGAGCACCACAAATAATATGGAGTGCTATTTGATTCCAGGAGGAGATGGTTCGCCTGCAGCAGAACATTGAGAACCTGAAGATTGAGTCAGGAGATGATACGGAGGATGAGAAGGTAGCACACCGTCCCTGAGAGGAGCCCTCCCAAGACCAGCTAACTCTTCTTTGTCTATGTGTAACTCTCTCTCTCTCTCTCTCTCTCAGGAGAGGAGTCAGCTAATAGAAAAGCAGTACAACACAGACAGAGAGAAGCTACAGAAAATCAGACTACTGATGGTAAAATCTCCAACACACACTGCTGGAGCAGGATTAATTAATGCTTATTCAGTTTGAATTGAGTTAGGCATTTTGTTTAGATCATGCAAATAGTGGTCCTCTTACCACTTCCATTATTTGCTCATGACCTGAGGTCTACTCTCTGATAGGCTCGTAGGAACCGTGAGATTGCCGTCCTGCAGAGGAAGATAGACGAGGTGCCGAGCAGGGCAGAACTGACCCAGTATCAGAAAAGGTTCATTGAGCTCTATGGCCAAGGTGGGTGTCTTTGCCTCATCCTCTGTTTTTGGCATATTGTTTAACAAATTCTTGCATCAAACGCAGTTATAGACAGTGTACAAAACATTAGGAACACCTTCATAGTATTGAGTTGCACCTCTTTTGCCCTCGAAACAGCTTAAATTCGCCAGGGCATGGACTTTAGACAAGGTGTCAAAACCGATCCACAGGGGATGCTGGCCCATGTTGACTCTAATGCTTCCCACGGTAGCTTCAAGTTGGCTTGATGTCTTTTGGGTACACACAGGAAACTGTTGAGCGTGAAAACCCAGCAGCGTTTCAGTTTTTGACACACTCAAACCGGTGCGCCTGGCACCTACTACCATACCTTGCTCATAGGCACTTAAATCTTTTGTCTTGCCCATTCATCCTCGCAATGGCACACATACACAATCCATGTCTCAATTGTCTCAAGGCATATATAATAATTATTTAACCTGCCTCCTCCCCTTCATCTATAAGAGACCATAGCTTTCACCTGGATTCACCTGGTCAGTCTGTCATGTTTTATACACTGTGTATATATTTTGTGTTTTCAAGTTTATTTGTCATATGGACAGGATACACATAGTATACACAGTCCAACTAAATGCTTGCTTGCAGGTTCCCTCTCGTTAATGTGACAACAATGAGAAATAATAAAAGATAAGAATAAAACTTACTATGTAAATGAGATCAGTAGAATATAATACATTTTTTGCATAAGTATAAATATAGGAAGGCACTCATCAATTTACAGTACAATATTTGCACGTATCGGGGAAGGGTGACTGGAGGGCAAGTGTTTAAATGGTGCAGTATTTAGCAATAATAAATAAGTCTAGTAGCAGCAGTCATGATGTGTATGTACCATGAATGTATATGTGTGGTTGCATGTGTGCTAAGGGGCAGAGAATCAGTGCAGGTGGTCAGTCCAGTTCAAGGGTTCAGCAGTGTGATGGCTTGTGGATAGAAACTGTCTCTGTGCCTGTTGGTTCGAGACCCGATTCCGTCTGCCCTGCGGTAAGGGAGTGAACAGTCCGTAGCTGGGGTGTGTGGGTTCCTTAATGATGCTGTGTTAATAATGTTTGCTTTTTCGTCCTTTAGTTTCAGCAACACATAAAGAGACCAAACAGTTCTTTACCTTGTATAACACATTAGATGACAAGAAGGTTTACCTGGAGAAGGAGGTAAGAGAAGAGGGCAAACTATCTCAATCAATTTCATAGAGCCATTGCAGTTGAAATCAGCGGTTTACTCATCATAGTCATCCTCCTCTGTCTTGCTCTGTTTCTTTAGGTGAACTTGCTGAATTCCATCCATGACAACTTCCAACAGTAAGTATTGTCACAATTAACCCTCTCTAAACCTATCCTGCATTTGGTATTATGGGTAATGGAGTCCAGCAGATTTACTTCCTGTCCAAGCTGTGGTTTTCTGTCTTGCTCAGGGCGATGGCGTCTTCGGGGGCCAAGGAACAGTTTTTGAGACAGATGGAGCAGATAGTCGAGGGAATCAAACAAAGCCGCATCAAGGTAACCATCTATTATTATCTTTACTGTCTACTGCGTAATGACAGCTTTCACTGAGCATGCCAGGTGCTCACCCCCTGGCCCTAGTGACACATAAATTAGACAGCGATGTGGAAGTGTAAAAAAATTAAGCAGAGCATATTGGTAATGTGATGTGTGAACAGATGGAGAAGAAGAAGCAGGAGAACAAGATGAGGAGAGACCAGCTGAACGATGAGTACCTCGAGCTGCTGGATAAACAGAGGCTCTACTTCAAAACTGTCAAGGACTTCAAAGAGGTGAGGCCTGAGAGAAAACAGTGCTGGGTCTGTACAGTAAAACATAAAGGATCTAGTTAACTGTTTTATGAATGTATTTTATTGTAGTCTCCCAGAGCTGAATATTGTTTTCTAAACTGTTAAAGAAGAGAATCACTGAGGTTGTTTACTGATCCAATACTCTTTCTTACAGGAGTGTCGGAAGAATGAAATGCTGCTATCCAAGCTGAGAACCAAGGGTGCTTCGTAACTCAAATAATCTCTTATTGTTTATAAAAACTAATCTCAAAACAAATCTCATCAGTCAATGACTTTGTCTTGCTGTCTGCATTATGTATTCTCCTCTATTGGAGGTCATCATTGTTTTGTCTTATTCTGCCTATTGTGCTTTGAGATTCCACGTTTATTTGCAGCATGTGGTTAGGGATGTCACTCGTGGCAGGGCAGAGGGATTCTTGAGAGAGGGACATTAACTGCCCTGTGCACTGTGACATGAGGAATGTTCGCTCTACTTATGTGCCAATTACCTGTGCCCGGCCCCTGTGGCATTAGCCATTGCAGTAGACCTAATGTTGTAGATAGGTACTCTGTGAAATCCCAAGTGTGCAATTGGCACTAACGTGCAGGGCTATCTGTACAGGTGTATTCATTAGCTTTCTCAGATGTTGATTGAGTGTAACAGTGCAGAATGAGGCATGGTTGACACTGTTACTAAACTACAGCATTTCAAATTAATAAATGCTATGCAGAAATATGGTTCACTTTTATGCTGACAATTTTTTCAACCAAAATCAAATGTTTTACCTGTGTCTTATTCTCTTGTCTATCCTTTCCAACAGTTTACTATCAAGTTGGCACTTCCAACTTGATAGTAAACTTGATAGTTGAACAGATTTCCTGCTGTTCAATTCCTGATAATTTCAGAAGCTACATTTAAAATGCCTTATCTTAATACAACGGGATGTAGCTTTAATCCAATCAAAATCCAGGATATGAGTTGTTGTAGTAAATCAATGTACCCGCTAGTTGGTTCTTTGATAGGCGCAAGGTGAACAAGCCAGTATGGCGGAGGAGGAAAGTGATTTGGAAACAGACAGACTAGAATTGAAACTGGAGACTTTGTACATATACTCTAACGACAACTGTTCAGTACAAAGCAAAGAATATTGCTCTGAGTTTTGTAAGGTAAGCTAAACCAAGGCAATTTCTGGTTTTATCTGGGAGAGAGGCAAGGAGTAGTGTGCTTCCGCCAAGCTAACGTTAGCTAGCTAGTTAGCCAGTTGCTCATCAGTACAAAGCAAGGTACAGTAGCCCAGCTAACTATTTAATGTCAGTAGCTAAAGTAATTATCTAACTTAATAGTTAAAAGCTACATATACTAGCTAGCATTAATAACAAATTCAGTCAACCCACGCCGGCCTATAGTTACTATTTTATTTAGCTAACTTAACTAGCTAACTTTAGCTTGCTTAACGTTCCTATTCCAATGTGAAGTTGCAAGCTACTATAGTTAACTAGAATTACTAGCTAGCATGCAAATGCAAAACTGTTTGCCTATTAGTGTGAAGTACCGTTAGTCTACTTATTGTGTCTACTAGATAACAAACTGGACTAAATTATAGCTAAGGCTCTAATACGTTTTTCCTCGCTAGCATGCTAAACCAGTGTTTACATTTAGCCAGTTGGCTAATGATAGGCTAGCTAGTGCAGCTGTCGCATTGAATATAATATCGTATACTTGTTTGCAAAGAGAGCTAACTAGTTAGCAAGTTGTGTTTAGCACTCAGGAGGGCCGGTTGAAATCTGCAACTATCTAGCTAGCAACAAGCAATGAACCCCAATTCCAGCTAGCTACCATATAACGTTCCACGACACTTCACCGAAGCGTTCCTGTGACATTTGGCGTCAAATTCAGATAGCTAGCCAGCAGCCACACAGGTCTGCGCAGATCTCTACAATACCGCACCTGGAAAAAGGTTGATCATATCAGTATTCAGGAACCACATCAAAAATAATCTGGACAGGAATTTGTATCTGAATCACACCCCTGTATCTGTCGGACTGTCTCTCTCCCTGTCAAGCTGGTGGAGGAGCATACAGAGAGATGGCAGGTGCCGCTGCCCCAGCTGAAGGTGCTGCGGACAGCTCTTACCTGCTTCACCAGAGCCACTGCTGCCTACCCCGATGACTGTCAGCATGTCAGTTACGCTCTCAGCAGTCTGGCCTTGTAAGCACTTATTTATATGGTTCTTACACTTTCATGCAGACTCAAACTGTACTGTGTTGACTTGGATATTTATTTTCTACATTGTACAATCCTGCATGACTCGTCTCTAAAATCAAGCTGAACTGGCCCAATTGCATATGTCACATTTTCAGGAGCTTCTTTGAGCTGATGCTGTTCTTCGGTAAAGAGGAGTGCCAGGAGGCCCCCTTGAAGGACATACTAGCCTCTTTTCAGGTGAGGCCAACCGTGATGTAGCCTATTTGTTCATACAGAGTGAAACCATGCTGATCCATGTGGTGTGTTAACATGAGTCTCATCTCCTCCTCTGTAGGCCTGCCACCGCCGCCTGCTGAGACACAGGAATGTCTACCTGCTACAGGTGAGGCAGGTGATCAAAGATGGCGGCCCCTGGGAGAGACCCACTCTACAGGCCATCCTGAAAGATACAGTCCTCACACAGACAGAAGGTACCTTCACTACTTTTTTTAGCTTGTGAGTTCTCTATGCATTTCTTATTCTCTCTCATCTCCTCACTCTCTGCTCTCAATTTCCCTCGCTCTCCCCGGTACAGTGGAGAAGTATCTGAGCTCGGAGAAGCCAGTGTTCTTTGAGCTGCGTGTGCGATACCTGCAGGCCTGTGAGCGCGTGCAGGAGGCCATGGCCCTGGCTAAGAGTTGTCTGGAGCACCCAGAGGTGGGGAGGCACCTGTTCTTCCACCAGGCCTACCTCACCTGCCTGTACAAGGCCTCGCTGCATGAACACCTGCTCAAGGAGGTACAGTCACTACCTAGAACTACCTTTCACTCTGTATCTTCAGACAGACTCTCTAATCAGAGTGGACTGAAAGACAATAAACATAATCGGAGAGGATTCATGGTTGTGTTTCCTCCCTTAGGTGGCTGAGATAGATGGCAGAGACGCAGTAGAGATAATCTGTAACGCAGAGAGCCAGGAGAAAGAAGAGCTGCTGCTGTCTCTTTGCAAAGCCTTCCTCAGTCAACAGCTAAACAATGGAGACATGTACTACATCTGGTCAGTAACACTGTGATATATATGTACTACATCTGGTCAGTAACACTGTGATATATATTCTACATGTACTACATCTGGCCATTAACACTGTGATATATATATACTACATCTGGTCATTAACACTGTGATATATATGTACTACATCTGGTCAGTAACACTGTGATATATATGTACTACATCAGGTCAGTAACACTGTGATATACAGTATATCACAAAAGTGAGTACACCCCTCACATTTTTGTAAATATTTGAGTATATATTTTCATGTAACAACACTGAAGAAATGACACTTTGCTACAATGTAAAGTAGTGAGTGTACAGCTTGTATAACAGTGTAAATTTGCTGGCCCCTCAAAATAACTCAACACACAGCCATTAATGTCTAAACTGCTGGCAACAAAAGTGAGTACACCCCTAAGTGAAAATGTYCAAATTGKGCCCAAAGTGTCAATATTTTGTGTGGCCTCCATCATTTTCCAGCACTGCCTTAACCATCTTGGGCATGGAGTTCACCAGAGCTTCACAGGTTGCCACTGGAGTCCTCTTCCACTCCTCCATGACGACATCACGGAGCTGGTGGATGTTAGAGACCTTGCACTCCTCCACCTTCCRTTTGASGATGCYCCACAGATRCTCAATAGGGTTTAGGTCTGGAGACATGCTTGGCCAGTCCATCACCTTTACCCTCAGCTTCTTTAGCAAGGCAGTGGTCGTCTTGGAGGTGTGTTTGGGGTCGTTATCATGTTGGCTACTGCCCTGCAGCCCAGTCTCCGAAGGGAGGGGATCATGCTCTGCTTCAGTATGTCACAGTACATGTTGGCATTCATGGTTCCCTCAATGAACTGTAGCTCCCCAGTGCCRGCAGCACTCATGCAGCCCCAGACCATGACACTCCCACCACCATGCTTGACTGTAGGCAAGACACACTTGTCTTTGTACTCCTCACCTGGTTGCCGCCACACACGCTTGACACCATCTGAACCAAATAAGTTTATCTTGGTCTCATCAGACCACAGGACATGGTTCCAGTAATCCATGTCCTTAGTCTGCTTGTCTTCAGCAAACTGTTTGAGGGCTTTCTTGTGCATCATCTTTAGAAGAGGCTTCCTTCTGGGACGACAGCCATGCAGACCAATTTGATGCAGTGTACGGCGTATGGTTGAGCACTGACAGGCTGACCCCCCACCCCTTCAACCTCGTAGCAATTCTGGCAGCACTCATACGTCTATTTCCCAAAGACAACCTCTGGTTTGAGTGCACGCTGAGCATCGTGCACTCAACTTCTTTGGTCGACCATGGCGAGGCCTGTTCTGGTGGAACCTGTCCAGTTAAACCGTTGTATGGTCTTGGCCACCGTGCTGCAGCTCAGTTTCAGGGTCTTGGCAATCTTCTTATAGCCCAGGCCATCTTTATGTAGAGCAACAATTTTTTTTCAGATCCTCAGAGAGTTCTTTGCCATGAGGTGCCATGTTGAACTTCCAGTGACCAGTCAGTATGAGGGACTGTGAGAGCGATGACACCAAATTTAACACACCTGCTCCCCATTCACACCTGAGACTGTAACACTAATGAGTCACATGACACCAGGGAGGGAAAATGGCTAATTGGGCCCAATTTGGACATTTTACTTAGGGGTGTACTCACTTTTGTTGCCAGCAGTTTAGACATTAATGGCTGTGTGTTGAGTTATTTTGAGGGGACAGCAAATTTACACTGTTATACAAGCTGTACACTCACTACTTTACATTGCAGCAAAGTGTCATTTCTTCAGTGTTGTCATAATGAAAAGATACTCAAATATTTACAAAAATGTGAGGGGTGTACTCACTTTTGTGATATACTGTATATGTACTACATCTGGTCAGTAACACTGTGATATATATGTACTACATCTGGTCAGTACACTGTGATATATATGTACTCATCTGGTCAGTAACACTGATATATGTACTACATCTGGTCAGTAACACTGTGATATATATTCTACATGTACTACATCTGGCCATTAACACTGTGATATTATGTACTACATCTGGTCATTACAACTTGATATATATTTATATATATATATATATATTATATAATTATATATATATATATATAATATATATATATATATATATACTACATCTGGTCATTAACACTGATATATTTTTTTATTTAACCTTTATTTAACCAGGTAGCAAGTTGAGAACAAGTTCTCATTTACAATTGCGACCTGGCACACAGGCAAGGCCATATATATACTACATGTACTACATCTGGTCATTAACACTGTGATATATATATACTACATGTACTACATCTGGTCATTAACACTGTGATATATGTACTACATGTGCTAAATCTGGTCAGAGCTCACCACTTTAAACAGGGCTCCATGATAACACAGTATTGTAACATAATGTTGCGTTGATACAGGGATCTGGTGTTCCTGTGGAGCAGACTGCACCTCAGGGCCCATCCCGCTAAGCAGGGCTTCCTGTCTGAGTGTCACCAGCTGATGCTCTCCGCCATCAACACCAGAGCCATCTTCCCCTTCATCAAAGTCATCACAGCAGAGGTGGGTGTATAGCCAACCACCAAGTTTACCTTGATTTAGAAACTTTGTTCTGTCATTTACACAATTCAATGTAACACATTGTTCTTATTTCTTTGCCAGATGGGTAGTGAGGGAGTGCCGCTGTGTGTGGAGCTGTGTACTGCAGCGTTGCAGACAGACCTCCAGTCTGACCCTGTGACGCGCAGCCTGTTGTGTAAGACCATTGCCTTCTTGCTCCCCCGCGACCTGGAGGTGTGTCGCCTCTGTGCCCTGCTGGTGTTCTGTCTAGAGCGCAGTGTGGAGGCCTACAAGACCGTGTATCTGCTCTACACACACCCAGACGAGGAGCCACACCCCCTCCACACCCCTGTCAAAACCAACATACGCTTCTATATCTTACAGGTCAGAGAGGCACCGGGTAGCTCGGAAATATGATGCCAAAGACTTTTGCTCAATTGCTAAATACGGTATCTAGAAAATACAGTAGGTTATTGAAACATATACTTTGTCATAAAAAATACTTTTCTCTCTTGTCGAAATGACATAACGATAGACTGTTGGCCTGTATTTTGACCTGGCATCCTCTCATTGAGGATGCATCTATTAATAATGTTATGTCTGTAACTGAAACTGTGCCTATCCCTGGTCCAGGTGCTGAAGGAAGGGCTGTTCTTCGACCCAGAGTTCTGGAACCTCCTGACCCTGAGAACCCACTGTCTGGAGCTTATGACTGACAAGGCCATGAGGGAGGCTCTCAACGAGGKGAAGGAGGAAGAGGAGTTGGAGCAGGTAGAGGAGGAGTGGATACCAAGTTACTGGATGGAGGAGGAGACATGCAGGATACACACAGACGCCTCCCACCTCCAACCACACACTAACACAGCACTGGAGAACTCTGAGACTGCAGGGCAGGAGCATGAGGAGGGAGAGTATGGGGATGCTCCTGAGTCACAGACAGAAGACTTCCTAGTGAGGAGGAAGAGAAGGTGTAGGTCTGATGTTGACTATGCTGAAGACCCAGACATTAAGTACTCCCTCAGACACAATCACAGTTCTGAAAGCTCCACCAAGCTACCGGCCAATCGGCAGAGAGAATACCTGGCCAGACATGTGAAGAACAAGATCCTGAAGAGACGCGGCAGGAAACCAAGATGGCTGCTCCTGGAGATGACCAGACAGACGGAGAATGTGTCCCCGGGGAGAACAAGGGCGAGAGGGAAGGGAAGGGAGGGAATGAGAGAGAGGGGTGAGGGTAAAAGAGAGAAATGGGAAAGAGGAGAGTGTAAGAGTGAGAGATGGGAGAGGGGAAAGGGGAAAAGAAAGCAAGGGGACGAGGGTAAGAAAGCGAGGAGGCAGGGAAGGGAAGGTAAGAGACCTTACCGCAGAACAATACGTGGCATGGAGCTGTCTTTCCCTGAAAATGAAGTGCCTGTGGACCAGGAGGTGGTAGAGAATCGTGTAGAACCCAGTATTAGTGTTGCACTGCAGCACAGTGACGCGGAGAACTATGTCAACATGGGACTGCCTAATGGCCTACATGGTGAGAGACTGTTTGAGTATGAACCAGAGACAGAAATAGAGCTTTCAGAAGTAGAGCCTTCAGACATAAATCCTTTAGACTTAAAACCTTCAGTAGTAGAGCTTTCTGTTGTAGAGCCTTCTGTTGCTGAGCCTTCAGAAGTGAAGGTTTTCGAAGGTCCCAGTGAGCAGACCGACCCAGAGCTCGACGGCCCAGCCTTGGACATGGAGGATTGTCCACTATCACTGTTCCACATCTATGCCAAATCCTCTAAAGGGACAGATGCTAAGGAATTACAACCTTTGACGGAGGGTAGTGATGTCACAGCGTTGGAGGCGGGACCGGACTCAAACACTCAGGTTAGTGTTATCTGAGGCAACGTTGTTTTGAGAAATTAATAATTGATGCTTAGCTACTGCAACTGTCCTAASAATATCACCTGTTAACAGCTTGTTTCTCCTACTCCAGGGTGAAGACACAAAGCCAGACAAGGCTCCTGTCCGCTCCAAACACCTGCGCTTCCACTGCAATCACTGCCAGAAGCTCTTCAAGGGAGGCAACGTGGTGAGACACACCCTGGCCCACCTGAAGCTGAGGAAGACTAGGCTCAGCTGTGTCTTCTGTGGCAAACACTTCCAACGGTACAACCGTGCCAAGGAACACGTTCTAGAGCACGTAGAGGAACTGAGAACCACCACGCTCAAAAGTAAGATCAAACCTGCTGTCAATGGAGATGCAGAACCGTCGGAGAACGTTAATCAAGCTTCGGAGAACGAGACTAAACCCACTGAGAATGTGACAGAGCCCCCTGCTCTGACGGATCAGCCTCCCAAACCCAAACGTGTTAAAGCCAAGCCAGTGGTCAGCAAGCAGAGTAGAATCATTCAGAACCTGAGAAACCTGATCAGAAAGTCCCAGAAGTGGAAAACGGACACGGACAACCAGGTGTCAGTGGAAGTGAAGGATGAACAGGTGACTGTGAAGGATAAAGTGGTGATTGTGAAAGAGGTGGTGCCTGGGGAGGAGACTGAGGGAGGAGAGATGAATGAGTATGAAGGAGGAGAGCAGGAGGGGAAGCAGAAGCAGTACCACCTGTGTCCTGCGGAGGGCTGTGACAGCATCTTTATGAAGATAGGCCCATCAATGCTGAGACACGCAGTCAACTACCACATGGAGGATGCAGCTGTCCTGGAGAAGACCTTCCAGTGGGGGAAGGGGAAGTGCCAGATCTGCCAGAGGTAAGAAGGGTCTTTCTCCACATATTATTTTCCAGGTCAGGTGCGAAGGCACTCTGAACAACATGTAGGCCCCACCTAGACCAAAATTGTCAATTGGAACCAATAGAAACTCTAAGGTGGGCTGCAACTGATCTCGGTGGGGGCGGGGGGGTTCTTAACATACAATGGTGTCATTTTATGTCTCCATCTTTTTTGTTGTGCCCCAGGCACCTGCTGGTGTTCGAGCACTACAGAGACCACATGAAGCTCCACGATGCTCCTCTGAAACAGGCGTGCCTCCACATGAGCTGTGGCCAGTGCTTCAAGACCTCCCAGGAGCTCAAAGACCACATGGACACCCACCGGCCACTCCAGGCCCCCTGTGGGTACTCCGGCTGTAGGGAGATCTTCTTTACCCTCCCCTCTCTCCACGGCCATGAGTGGAGACACTACACCCAGCCCCAGTCTAAAGATGAGCTGGAGCAGGGCGCTACCAAAGAGCTGAGCCCTGAGGGTGAGGCCTCCTGGAAACAGAGGGTGAAGAGCCATAATGTGACAGTGCACGGGTGGAGGGAAACGACTATTCCCAAATCCAGGCGCTCTGATCCTCATGTGAAGTGCATTTACTGTAACAGGTAAAAGAGTGAGACTCTATACACTGCTGTCAAATGATTTTTATCACAGCAACATTTCAACCATGAGGTCTTCATCATGCTAGGCCTGAGACACGACTTGCAGAAGCTAGTGAGAACACCCAATTTTTACTGCTCTCCAGTATTAGGTTTCATCTGTGTCTGGGGAACTAGCCCATAGATGGTTTAGCCGGTAAATTAAATAACCCCCTATGGTCGATGTCTGTGCCCCTGTGGAAATCTAATTAGCATAATAACAAAATCCCCAGAAAAATCTGTTAGTTTAAGATAAGAGATTTCTGCATCTCAAGCCACCACAACCTCCTATATAAGACTTCTGTATCTGTGGAGGAAGGTGATAGGGCTAGAGCTGTGTTTGTCAGACCATGAGACAACCCAAAAATAGGTCTTCTCACAAAATCGTCTGTAGCGTCCGAACGGTTTGGCCTACAAACTATAATGACCCCTCTATGATGAGACTCTCACTAAGGTGTTCTCCGTTTTGCTTTACGACCCCCACAAGTGTCTTGGGACTCGTCTGAAGTTGGTACAGCCATTCTGCCAACTTTTGTCTGTAGTGTCCGAACAGTTTGGGCTACACACTAATACGACCCCTCTGTGTAAAGGTGAGACTTACACGAACACGTACAGTACCAGTCAAAAGTTTGGACACACCTACTCATTCCACGTTTTTTCTTAATTGTTTACTATTTTCTACATTGTAGAATAATAGTAAAGACATCATAACTATGAAATAACACATATGGAATCATGTAGTAACCAAAAAAAGTGTTAATCACAAAGTAACCACCCTTTGCCTTGATGACAGCTTTGCACACTCTTGGCATTCTCTTAACCAGCTTCATGAGGTAGTCACCTGGAATGCATTTCAATTAACAGGTGTGCCTTGTTAAAAGTTAATTTGTGGAATTTCTTTCCTCCTTAATGCGTTTGAGCCAATCAGTTGTCTTGTGACAAGGAAGGGGTGGTATACAGAAGATAGCCCTATTTTGTAAAAGACCAAGTCCACATTATGGCAAGAACAGCTAAAATAAGCAAAGAGAAACGACAGTTCATCATTACTTTAGGATATGAAGGTCAGTCAATCCAGAACATTTCCAGAACTTTGAAAGTTTCAAGTGCAGTCGAAAAACCATTTAGCGCTATAATTAAACTGGCTCTCGTGAGGACCGCCGCAGGAAAGGAAGACCCAGAGTTACATCTGCTGCAGAGGATAAGTTCATTAGAGTTAACTGCACCTGAGATTGCAGTCCAAATGAATGCTTCGCAGAGTTCAAGTAACAGATGTGAATCAGGCCTTCATGGTCGAATTGCTGCAAAGAAACCACTACTAAAGGACACCGATAAGAAGAGACTTGCTTGTGCCAAGAAACACGAGCAATGGACATTAGACCAGTGGAAATCTGTCCTTTGGTCTGGAGTCCAAATTTGAGATTTTTGGTTCCAACCGCCATGTCTTTGAGACACAGTGTAGGTGAATGGATGATCTCCGCATGTGTGGTTCCCACCATGAAGCATGGAGGAGGTGGTGTGGGGGTGCTTTGCTGGTGACGCTGTCGGTGATTTATTTTTAATTCAAGGCACACTTAACCAGCATGGCTACCACCGCATTCTGCAACGATACAGCATCCCATCTGGTTTGCACTTAGTGGGACTATCATTTGTTTTTCAACAGGTCAATGACCCAAAACACACCTCCAGGCTGAGTGAGGGCAAAAAAATCAAGTATTCTTTATTTAACGAGGCAAGTCCGTTAAGAACAAATTCTTATTTACAATGACTGCCTACCCTGGCCAAACCCTAAACAGGACGATGCTGGGCCAATTGTGCGGTGCCGTATGGGACTCCCAATCACAGCCGGATGTGATACAGCCCGGGATCAAACCAAGGTCTGTAGTGACGCCTCTAGCACTGAGATGCAGTGCCTTAGACCGCTGCGCCACTCGGGAGCTTCAAGGAGAGTGATGGAGTGCTGCATCAGATGACCTGGACTCCTCTAATCACTCAACCTCAACCCAATTGAGATGAGTTGGATCGCAGAGTGAAGGAAAAGCAGCCAACGAGTGATCAGCATTCGTGGGAACTCCTTCAAGAATGTTGGCTAAGCATTCCTCATGAAGCTGGTTGAGAGCATGCCAAGAGTGTGCAAAGGGTGGCTACTTTGAAGAATAAAAACTATTTGATTCCATATGTGTTATTTCATAGTTTTGATGTCTTCACTATTAATCTACAATGTAGAAAACAGTCAAAATAAAGACAACTCTTGAATGAGTAGGTGTGTTCAAACTTTTGACTGGAACTGTACATGTCGGTTGTTTTGATCTAGGACACCCACAGGCCTCACAAGACTCGTCCCCCGGTACCAGTCAAATTTGTTTAGATTTTTTTTTTTTGGGGGGGGGGGGGGTTGTTGTTCCATGTAGTGCATCTGTTATTCAATGTGTTTGTATGGGCTAATAGCAGTATAACCAAATAAACATTTGCATAAAATAATGAAAAAATGTTGTTGTGGGGATACTTCAAGGAGTCTTAAAATTCTAAATCAGATAGCAAAATTATCCTTGGTTTGACCTTCTTTAAACAATTCCATATAGCTAAGTAGTACCCACCCCACCCCCTGCTCAATGTAGACAGAGCTTAGTCTTATGGGTTAAGGCCTGGTGAAAATGTTGTTGCTTATGTCCATATCTTTTTTTGTTCCAGGTACCTGTGGAACTACCAGCACTTCCTAGACCACATGAAGATCCATGATGATCCTCTAAAACAGGTGTGTCTCCATCAGAACTGTGGCCGGCGCTTTTCCAGAACCCACCTGCTCTGGGAGCACATGGAGACCCACCGGCCTCTCCAGGCCCTCTGTGGGTACTCCGGCTGTAGTCTGATCTTCTCTCGCCTCCCCTCTCTCCATGACCACGAGTGGAGGCACTACACTCAGGGCCAGCCTAAAGATGAGCCGACAGAGGAGCAGAGCGCTACCAAAGTGGGGCAGACTCTGGAATCAATCACCAACAGTAAAAACAATGACGGCCCTGTGGCGACTCCAGGCACTGGTGCTGTCACCAGACCTCCCAGTGACTGCACACACAAACTAATCAATGGCCATGATGGAGAGGACAAGAAAGCCCAAGCCCCTGAGACAGATGTCCCTGCCACCACTACCACTACCACCTCCCCCACACAACCCCATCCCAGTCTCGTCCAAAACCTCACTGAGCCAATGACCATGAGGGATGTGGACAATATCGTCACTTTGGCTCAGGTGATGCCTTGCGGAGAGGAACCAGTTATTGCGGAACATAAGACCTTCAAACCAGAGGATCCTTCCTACTTACCCCTGGCCAAAGCCCCCCTCATCCGCCCTCCCCCCTCAACATACCTGACCGAGGCAGCCCTCAGCATGCGCAAGCGCAGGAAACCCAACGAGGTCACTTCCTGCGGGGCTGGCAAGAAGAATAAGGCTACAGTAAAGAGGCGTGTGGTGGGGAAGAAGAATGCGTTGCAGAAGGAGGTGGCGGCTGAGAAGGAGGTAGAGGAGGAGGCCCCCCCTCAAAGACAGCGCTGCTCCAGGTGTTTCTCCTCTTTCCCTAGTCCAGAGGAACTGAAGAGACACCTCTCCCAAAACACCTGCTCCTCCCTCTTCAACTTTGACTCTGATGATGACAGTAAGTAGCACACATAGGAAAAAGAAAATGTATTTTTTTGTTCGTATGTTAAAGCTTTATTCAGAAATTAAGGGAATTGGGTGGAGGGAAATTAAAGAAATTAGGTGAGGAGACAGGCGAGTGGAGGAAGGGTGGATGCAGGGATTGAACCCTGGTCTCCGGTGTGAGCTTGCACATGTGTTGCATGTGCCAGGGAGTGTTACCAATGCATCACGGTTTTGCACAAGAAATCTAAATTCTTACAACAGAATATTGAAAGGAAGAGTTTTGAAACGGCATCAACTTGGTCAACAAACATTTCCGCTTATTTGTAGCAGCTGCTTATATAAATAGCATTTGCATAGTGATGTGACACCTTTTGTTTGTAATGCAACTATTTGTTTATGTTAATATTTATTTAAATATTTTCCTTTCCAGGTTAGGGGTAAAGAGGAATGGGAGTGAAATGTTCTTCATGATGTTCAGAAAAATGTTTTGTTGGTGTTCGAGCACTACAGAGACCACACGACACTCCAGGATGCTCCTCTCAGAAAACAGGTGGAGACACTTGTCTATCTGTACTCTCTGAACTGGACCTAACACAGGCACTGTTAGCACCCAGTCGGCTCTAAGAGCTGTAGGGCCAGTGTCATGGCACACTATAATACTGGTAGCCGGTCACAAAAAATACAACACACAACTCTGGAGTAAGTGTTATTACCACAATACACTGTACATAGGTCTAGACCGGACAGTATTGCATTTCAGTCATTGCCACGACTTTGTTTCAATAAGTCTTATTTGCTTTAAAATCATAGTATAAAGAATCACACTAGGTTACTAATAGTGTTTCAAAAGTACTTCTAATTATGTTCTGTTTGGCATACATTTTTGTTCAGTATTTTAACAGAATTTTTCTAATGACAAAAGAGATGGTTTCACAATGTATTAGAAATTGGTAATCTATGCATTTGATGACAAATATTTTGTAAAAGAGCATCAAAATGAATTTGAGAATAAAAATCACTGAAGAACCCATAATGTGATAAACGATGTGCACTTACCTGCATTGGTCGTTTATTTATATGTACTAATGTTGATATATTTATTAGGTTTGTACTTAATGTAAATATCCTTCTCAATTCAACTCTATTTTTCTTAAAGAAAAATGTATGACTTGTTTTCAATAAACAATTTACAGTATGAACCAAAGAAGTGGTTAACTGCTGGTTATTTACTAACAAGTTAATACTATCTGTGTCAATAAGGGAGAGAATAACAACCAGTGAACTATAAGAAATTATTTATTTAAGATGACAAATTGCATAATTTCCATCTTAAAATGATTGCTTTAGTTTTTGTCCATAGTTCGATCCAGGCAAAAGCCATGACAGTGTTGATCTCTACAGGTTTGCATCATATATTTTTTTCTGACAAGTGCAAAGACAGATGAGTTGAGTTTAGGGAAGTAGAGTAGTGAGAGTAGACTGAGCTCTCCTTTTAGGGTTTGCTCCAGAGGTCAAGCTCATTGCAGATACATGAACCACCACTAAAGCAGTGTCCATTACTGCTCCTGGAGCTACTGTAATCAAGGTCTTGTTAAGAAGCTCGAACAGGTATGGCAGGGCTAGAACAAAAGTAGTATGGAGTACTAGTAGCTGTGCCACAACAGGCTCTGTGGTTAGTAGTAGTTGGAATAGGAGAGCTAGCTATAGATGTGGCCAGGGTCTGAAATTATCTCTCAGGGTTAGAAACAAATTGGCTAGAGAACAGGGTCCTAACTACAGGCTTCATGATCAGAGCATACAGTAATACATGCATCAAACAAACTAACACATTCCAGTCATTGTAACATGCATTTCAGTGAGTGAATGAGACACTAAAAGTAGTAACGCCTAGTAATAATTATAAACAGTATCTAGGGTTGGCTTTGACCAGTTGAGTTATTCCTCTCACTAGACTAAAGACTGTTTCACTAGAGGTACAGCAAGTCTCTCACAGACAGAAACCCAACAAAGCCAAACATAGGAGTGGGAGATGGAGCAAATGTTTACGCTACATCAGCATTTCACATAAAAATAGTACAATACTCTCTGCAGGTCTGTGAATGGTACAGACAGTACATGTTACAGTGATATCATGTTTTCCAGATTTTTCTCACACAGGAAGTCCTCCTCCCATTGCAACATTGTGCAGCTGACCAGAGATAAAAACAAGTGCATTGTGTGAAGCAAGGGAGACATACCACTCTGGTGTTGTACCGTGGGAGAGTTCTCGAAACAGATGTGCTTGAAGAGACAGTGCTGCTACACAGTACAAAGCTCTTTCTAGAGAGCAGTGTACTGACAGTGAACTGGTACCTGGCTATACATAAAGCAGCAAAATCTGGTGTGCATAAAACAATTTGGGATAAAAGTTTTACTAAACAGATATTTTTTTATAGATAAATAGTCAACTTTTTTATCTTGTTAGAAAATGTACAATTGTGTCCAGTAAGTGTTCAATTGGATCATAGACACGCATTGAATTATTCAAGCCTTCCTATCAGATACAGTATCAAGAAATATATTTATCATCAATGCTAAAATTAATTGATAATAAATAGGTGCATGCTAAAATGCAACATTTGCACTTTAAATACTTAAAATGGGCGACCCATTAAGATGAGGAAGTAAAACCAGGATAAAAGTATGCAGTGCATTCGGAAAGTATTCAGACTCACTTTTTCCATATTTTGTTAAGTTACAGCCTTATTCTAAAATCTATTCAATAATTTTTCCCCCTCATCAATCTATACATAATACCACATAATGACAAAGCGAAAACAGGTTCTTAGAAATTTTTGCAAATGTATTAAAAATAAAAACAGGAATACCTTATTTACATAAGTATTCAGACCCTTTGCTATGAGACTCGAAATTGAGCTCAGGCGCATCCTGTTTCCATTGATCATCCTTATGATGTTTCTACAGCTTGATTGAAGTCCACCCGTGGTAAATTAAATTGATTAGACATGATTTGTCAGGGCATGTCAGAGCAAAAACCAAGCCATGAGGTCAAAAGAATTCAAATCAAATTTTATTGGTCACATACACATCTAGCGAAATGCTTATGCTTCTAGATCCGACAGTGCAGCAGTATCTAACAGGTAATATCTAACAATTCAACAACAAAACCTAATATCTAACAATTCCACAACAAAACCTAATATACACAATCTAGTAAAGGAATGGGATAATAATATAAAATTATATGGATGAACAGTGACAGAGCGGCTAAGACGCAATAGATAGTACAGTATATACATATGAGATAAGTAATGCGAGATATGTAAACATTCTTAAAGTGGCTTTATTAAAGTGACAAGTGTTCCATTTATTAAAGTGGCCAATGATATCAAGTCTGTAGGTAGGCAGCCGTCTCTCTGTGCTAGTGATGGCTGTTTAACAATCTGAAGGCCTTGAGATAGAAGCTGTTTTTCAATCTCTCTGTCCCAGCTTTGATGCACCTGTACTGACCTCACCTTCTGGATGGAAGCGGGGTGAACAGGCAGTGGCTCGGGTGGTTATTGTCCTTGATGATTTTTTTGCCTTTCTGTGACATCGGGTGTTGTAGGTGTCCTGGAGGGCAGGTAGTCTGCCCCTGGTGATGCGTTGTGCAGAACGCACCAACTTCTGGAGAGCCTTGAGGTTGTGGGCGGTGCAGTTGCTGTACCTGTCGGTGATACAGCCCAACAGGATGCTCTCGATTGCGCATCTGTAAAAGTTTGAGGGTTTTCAGTGACAAGCCACATTTTTTCAGCCTCCTGAGGTTGAAGAGGCGCTGTTGCACCTTCTTCACCACACTGTCTGTGTGCGTGGACCATTTCAGTTTGTCGGTGATATGTACACAGAGGAACTTAAAACTTTCCAGCTTCTCCACTGCTGTCCCGTCAATGTGGATAGGGGGTTGCTCCCTTTGCTGTTTCCTGAAGTCCACGATCATCTCTTTTGTTTTGCTGACATTGAGTGAGAGATTATTTTCATGACATCACACTCAGAGGGCCCTCATCTCCTCTCTGTAGGCTGTCTCGTCGTTGTTGGTAATCAAGCCTACCACTGTTGTGCCGTCTGCAAACTTGATGATTGAGTTGGAGGCGTGCATGGCCACGCAGTCGTGAGTGAACAAGGATTACAGGAGGGGGCTGAGAACGCACCCTTGTGGGGCCCCAGTGTTAAGGATCAGCGGAGTGAAGATGTTGTTTCCTACCTTCACCACCTGGTCTGCCCATGCTCTGAGGACGCAGCCTTGCGAGGGTTAACACATTTAAATGTTTTACTCACGTCGGCCACGAAGAAGGAGTGCCCACAGTCTTTGGTAGAAGTTTGTGTCGGTGGCACTGTATTGACCTCAAAGCGGGCAAAGAAGTTGTTTAATTTGTCTGGAAGCAAGACGTCGATGTCTGCGACGGGGCTGTTTTTCTTTTTGTAATCCGTGATTGTCTGTAGATCCTGCCACATACGTCTCGTGTTTGAGTCGTGGAATTGCGACTCCACTTTGTCTCTATACTGACACTTTGCTTGTTTGATTCCCTTACGGAGGGAATAACTACACTGTTTGTATTCAACCATATTTCCAGTTGACTTGCCATGATTAAATGCGGTGGTACGTCCTTTCAGTTTTGCGTGAATGCTGCAATCAATCCACAGTTTCTGGTTAGGGAAGGTTTTAATAGTCACAGTGGGTACAACTTCTCCTCTACACTTCCTTATAAACTCACTCACCGAGTCAGTGTATACGTCAATGTTGTTATCTGAGGCTACCTGGAACATATCCCAGTCCATGTGATCGAGGCAATCATGAAGCATGGAATCCGATTGGTCAGACCAGCGTTGGAAAGACCTAAGCACGGGTGCTTCGTATTTAAGTTTCATGGTAACGGTCAGATTTGCCAAAAGGAAGGCGGGGGAGGGCTTTGTATGCATCGCGGAAGTTAGAGTAGCAATGGTCAAGCGTGTTACTCGCTTGTGTACTGCAATCGATATGCTGATAGAATTTAGGTAGCCTTGTTCACAAATGAGCTTTGTTAAAATCCCCAGCTACAATAAATGCAGCCTCAGGATATATGGTTTCCAGTTTGCATAAAGTCCAGTGAAGTTCCTTGATGGCCGTCTTGGTATCCACTTGCGGGGGGATATACATGGCTGTGACAATAACGGAGGAGAGTTCTCTTGGGAGATAATACGGTCGGCATTTGATAGTGAGGAATTCTAGGTCAGGTGAACAAAAGGACTTGAATTCCTGTGTGTTGTTACAATTACACCATGAGTCGGTAATCATGAAACATACAGCCCCTCCCTTCTTCTTACCGGAGAGATGTTTATTCCTGTCGGCGCGATGCACTGAAAATCCTATTGGCTGTACTGACTCCGACAGCATGTCCCAAGCTAGCCATGTTTCCATAAAACAGAGTATGTTACAGTCCCGGATATCTCTTTGGAAAGCAACTCTTGCCCTAATTTCATCGACTTTGTTAACTAGGGACTGGACATTAGCGAGTAATATACTCTGAAGCGGTGGGTGGTGTGCGTGCATCCGAAGCCTCACTAGAAGACCGCTCTGGCACCTTCTCCTCCGGTGGCACTGACAGAGCTCCAGAGTTCCTCTGTGGAGATGGGAGAAACTTCCAGAAGGACAACCATCTCTGCAGTACTCCACCAATCAGGCCTTTATGGTAGAGTGGCCAGGCGGAAGCCACTCCTCAGTAAAAGGCACATGACAGCCCGCTTGGAGTTTACCAAAAGGCACCTAAAGGACTCTCAGACCATATGAAACAAGATTCTCTGGTCTGATGAAACCAAGATTGAACTCTTTGGCCTGAATGCCAAGCGTCACGTCTGGAGGAAACCTGGCATCCTCCCTACGGTGAAGCATGGTGGTGGCAGCATCATGCTGTGGGGATGTTTTTCAGCGGCAGGTACTGGGAGACTAGTCAGGATCAAGGGAAAGATGAATGGCTTAACGTACAGAGAGATCCTTGATGGAAACCTGCGCCAGAGTGCTCAGGACCTCAGACTGGTGCGAAGGTTTACTATCCAACAGGACAACAACCCTAAGCACACAGCCAAGACAACACAGGAGTGGCTTCGGGAAAAGTCTCTGAATGTCCTTGAGTGGCCCAGCCAGAGCCCGGACTTGAACCGATCAAACATCTCTGGTGTCATGACTTTCCTTCCTGGTTGAGGATCAAAGAGAGTCCCCACTCTCACCCACCAGAGAGGAAGGGAGGGAAGTAGGCCAGTCTTATGACTTTAACAACCGGTCGTAAAACTCTCTCTGGACCTGCAGTACTGAACAATGGAATCTGATGTGTGTAGAAAGATTGGGCATTGGAACATTAGTTTTCAAATACAAACGTCTGGAATGGTTGGTTCAGATCCAAACAATAAATCCGGTCAAAAGTTTGTTTTCTGATATCATTGAGGACGGTATAACTAAATAACTGTAACTCTGAAAATATACGTCCCAGTTATCAGATTTACATTTAAATGTTGTAAACCTTATATGATTAAATATGAAACTATTTGTGAGAAGATGAAATGTGATTTTAGCCTTCTAAATTAGATAATTGTTTTTCATGTACGTTTTTGCTGAGTCAGTGACCACACCCACGTGGGCATAGACATTTTGGCAACGTGATGCAACCGCCCTCCAAGGAGAGTGCCTTAAAGGACTCGCCGAAGAATTAACATACTAGACCAGAAAGCATGGAGCGGTGGCCACATGTTAAAATGGTTTAACTTTTTAGGGATAGGGGGCAGCATTTTCACTTTTGGATGAATTGCGTGCCCAAACTGAACTGCCTCCTACTCTGTCCCAGATGCTAATATATGCTTATTATTAGTAGTATTGGATAGAAAACACTCTGAAGTTTCTAAAACTGTTTAAATGATGTCTGTGAGTATAACAGAACTCATATGGCATACAAAAACCTGAGAAGAAATCCAAACAGGAAGTGAGAAATCGATTTTCAAAACAGTGCCAATTGAAATCCCTGTTAGTTATGGATGTGCATGCACTTCCTAGGGCTTCCACTAGATGTCACCGTCTTTAGATACTGGTTTTAGGATTCTACTATAAAGGAGGGGCTCATAGGAGCTCTTTTACTGAGTGGTCTGGCAGAGAGCCTCGGTCTCATGACGCGCGGTCACGAGAGAGTATGCTCTCGTTCCAATGCTTTTCTTCAGACAATGAAATTCTCCGGTTGGAACCTTATTAATGATTATTGATGTGAAAGAAATAAAAGCTCAAATAAATCACATTCTTAAAATAAAGTGGTGATCCTAACTTACCTAAAACAGGGGATTTTTACAAGGATTAAATGTCAGGAATTGTGAAAAACTGAGTTTAAATGTATTTGGCTAAGGTGTATGTAAACTTCCGACTTCAACTGTATATAACTACGCTGTATTGTTTGTCCATGTTTTTCAGTATAAAGTACTCTGCACCCACTTATTGTGAACACCAGGTGAGGCCACACACACAGATTCCTGTTGAACACTATCTCTTTAACTACCGTATTTAATAAAGCTCTCTCCTTTACTTCATCCCTCTCCCCCCTTCTCCCTAATTCCTCTAGGTTATATCAGCTGTGTTATGAACCCCTCCCGCATCTGAACTGGCTTCATAGAGGGCACAGCATGATCAGAAGTCACTTGGTCGGGTCAACAGGAAGTATTATTAAGGAAATGCTTTACATTGAAATGCAGATAGAGATGTAGTAGTCCCAGAGTTAATGATCCAAGGTCAGTTTTAGAATTAAAAAACAACGATTAATCATGCTATTGCTCTCTCCACTCGTCTGCAAGTATGTTTTGATGTGAGAGAGGCCACCTCACACATTCTTAAGATGACCTTCGGGCCGACTAGGGGCCCAAGGCTGGTTAGGAGACACCGCTAAAGATACTATGTAATTGTGATGACGTGAGAGAATAGTAAGTTTAGTAGCACTGTAATTCATTAATCACATGCTGTCTTCACTGCTCCTCTGTTCTTACGGTACCTCTTTCCATTTGTCTTTTATACTCTTTCTCACACAACTCTCCCAACCTCCTCTTTCTTCCTCTGTTTTTATAATGCACGCCAGATGTGCATTGAAGCACAGATTGAACTTGTATTTATAATATTAAAATTATAATATTTCTAATGCATGCATTATGTATTTATAACATTTCAATAATGAACTTCTTTCAATAAAGCGTTTCACATTCTCTACTGGTGTAACGATTCTTGTCCTCTTCGTCTGAGGAGTATGAAGGATCGGACCAATATGCAGCGTGGTAAGTGTTTGTCATAATTTTAATAGAAAAACTGAACACTACACAAAATAACAAACGATGAGAAAACGAAACAGATCTTCGAGGTGAACAGACACTACACAGAAAATAATCACCCACAACACACAATGGAAAACAGGCTACCTAAGTATAGCTCCCAATCAGAGACAACGATAGACAGCTGCCTCTGATTTGGAACCACACCAGGCCAAACACAGAAATAGACAACCTAGACATACAACATAGAATGCCCACCCACATCACACCCTGACCAAACAAAACATAGAAACATACAAAGCAATCTATGGTCAGGGCGTGACAACTGGTTGATATTAAGTCTTTCATTTCATGAAATACTACACCTACCCTGTGTCCTCAGATCAGTGAAGATCAGTGAAGGAAATTAGATATTGAGATTAAACGGTTTTAGAGTATTTACATGATGCATAGGAATTGTAGTGTACTGTTTGTTAATTCTGTTTCTGTATATATGAATTACAAATCAGCTTTTAACTAGTTAAATCATGTTTCTAGTCTCCCGCAAAGTTACAATGTGTAACCATTGATGTCCCAGGACCAGTAAACAGTGTTGAAGTATATAATTGTAATACATAAATGCAGACACAGCATCATTCAAAGACAGGAGTTTGATACTCCTTGTATTGGATATGATAGAAAATGAATGTCTCACAGACATTCATACCTGAACAGCACCTTTATTTGCCATGGTAGAGTACATGAACAGTGAATGTATTCAATGTACAGGCTACAATGTGGGGATCTAATGCTTGGTAATAAGTACATGTACACTACCATTCAAAAGTTTGGGATCACTTAGATTGTTTTTGAAAGAAGATAATTATTTGTCCATTAAAATAAAAAATTTATCAGAAATTGTCATGTTTTGTCATTGATCATCATGTCTTGTCCCTGTGCTTCCCTCTGCTGGTCTTATTAGGTTCTTTCCCTCTTTCTATCCCTCTCTCTCCCCCCTCCCTCTCTCCCTCTCTCGCTCTCTCTCTCTATCGTTCCGTTCCTGCTCCCAGCTGTTTCTCATTCTCCTAACTACCTCATTTACTCTTTCACACCTGTCCCCTATTTTGCCCTCTGATTAGAGTCCCTATTTCTCCCTCTGTTTTCCGCTTCTGTCCTTG
>NC_036875.1:26225896-26233505 GCF_002910315.2 Salvelinus sp. IW2-2015
ACTCTTTCACACCTGTCCCCTATTTTGCCCTCTGATTAGAGTCCCTATTTCTCCCTCTGTTTTCCGCTTCTGTCCTTGTCGGATCCTTGTTTGATGTTTGCTGTTYTGTGTCCTTGTTCCGCCCTGTCGTGTTTTTGCCTTCTTCAGATGCTGCGTGTGAGCAGGTGTCTATGTCAGCTACGGCCTGTGCCTTCCTGAAGCGACCTGCAGTCTGTGGTCGCGTCTCCAGTCGTTCCTCTCTACTGACGAGAGGATTTCAGTTTCCTGTTTTGGATTTACCTATGATATTATCCAGGATTATCTTTGTTTGTTAAAGACTGGAATAAAGACTCTGTTTCTATTAAGTCGCTTTTGGGTCCTCATTCACCAGCATAACAGAAATACAGTGTAGACATTGTTAATGTTGTAAATGACTATTGTAGCTGGAAACGGCAGATTTTTTAAAATGGAATATCTACATACTGTACATGTAGGCGTACAGGGACCCATTATCAGCAACCATCACTCCTGTGTTCCAATGGCACGTTGTGTTAGCTAATCCAAGTTTATCATTTTTAAAGGTTAATTGATCATTAGAAAACCAATTATGTTAGCACAGCTGAAAACTGTTGTCCTGATTAAAAAAACAATAAAACTGGTCTTCTTTAGACTAGTTGAGTATCTGGTGCATCAGCATTTGTGGATTCGATTACAGGCTCAAAATGGCCAGAAACAAAGAACTTTGTTCTGAAACTCGTCAGGCTATTCTTGTTCTGAGAAATAAATGCTATTCCATGCGAGAAATTGCCAAGAAACTGAAGATCTCGTACAATGCTGTGTACTACTCCCTTCACAGAACAGAGCAAACTGTCTCAAACCAGAATAGAAAGAGGAGTGGGAGGCCCCAGTGCACAACTGAGCAAGAGGACAAATACATTAGATAATCTAGTTAGAGAAACAGATGCCTCACAAGTCCTCAACTGGCAGCTTCATTAAATAGTACCCGCAAAACACCAGTCTCAACGGCAACAGTAAAGAGGCGACTCCGGGATGCTGACCTTCTAGGCAGAGTTGCAAAGAAAAAGCTATATCTCAGACTGGCAAATACAAATTTAAAAATGATTAAAATGGGCAAAAGAACACAGACACTGGACAGAGGAACTTTGCCTAGAAGGCTAGCATCCCGGAGTCACCTCTTCACTGTTGACTTTGAGACTGGTGTTTTGTGGGTACTATTTAATGAAGCTGCAAGAACAAGAATAGACTGACGAGTTTCAGAACAAAGTTCTTTGTTTCTGGCCATTTTGAGCCTGTAATCGAACCCACAAGCGCTGATGCTCCAGATACTCAACTAGTCTAAAGAAGGCCAGTTTTATTGCTTCTTTAATCAGTACAACAATTTTCAGCTGTGCTAACATATTTGCAAAAGGGTTTTCTAATGATCAATTAGCCTTTTAAAATGATAAACTTGGATCAGCTAATAGAACGTGCCATTGGAACACAGGAGTGATGGTTGCTGATAATGGGCCTCTGTACGCCTATGTAGATATTCCATAAAAGATATGCCGTTTCCAGCTACAATAGTAATTTACAACTTTAACAATGTCTACACTGTATTTCTGATCAATTTGATGTTATTTTAATGGACAAAAAATGTGCTTTTCTTTCAAAAACATGGACATTTCTAAGTGACCGCAAACTTTGGAACGGTAGTGTATATAAGACTTGCGTCCTTAACACAGTCAAGTTATATTACATTCTACTCAATCCATAGGCTTCATTAATGCCATTCAGACTGTTTAAAGTCGATACAACCGACTATGATAGCTGAGGTTCATAGCGAGGTTCTAAACTAATATTTACACCAAACATTTTAGGGTCCATACACAGCTTGGCTACATTGCTAGCTACACATCAATAGGCATACAGGTATTTTTATCCTCCACTACACAATAAGCAAGAAAATAGTTAGCTAGCTATGTTACTTCAGCTGCATTGCATGGCAAATATCAGCAAGGCAAGGTTACAAAATTGTACATTCAATTTGCAGTAAATGCTTTAGCTAGCTAATGTTAAATTATTTTCATCCACTGTTTCACAAGACGACAGCCTGGTTTGCTGTTTTTCTCAGGAGTCCCTAAAACATTAAACAACACAAATTACAATGTCATACTCATGTCACAACACCCATAAAGCTAGCTAGCTAAATGGCTGATGTTAGCTAGTCAGCTAGCTTGCTAAATAGCGATTTTCGTTTGTCTCTAAATTGTCTCTACATTAACTAACATATTCTTCTCAGCTGTACATTTTTTTTTACATGATTCGTTATGATGTTATAATTACTTACATTTGCTTCCATCCTAGTATTTTTGTCAGCCATCTTTGCTGAAGAAAGTCTTCAGCGTTGGGTCGCATAGCGTCAAATTCATCATGGGAACCACTCAATATCAAATCAAATCCAAATCAAATGTTATTTGTCACATGTGCTCAATACAACAGCTGTAGACCTTACAAATAATTAAACAGCAGCAGTAAAATAACAATAGCGAGGCTATATACAGGCGGTACCGGTACAGAGTCAATGTGTGGGGTCATCAGTTAGTCAAGGTAATTGAGGTAATATGTACATGTAGGTAGAGTTAAAGTGACTATGCATAGATAATAAACAGAGAGTAACAGCAGCGTAAAAGAGGGTTCTGGGTAGCCGTTTGATTAGCTGTTCAGAGGTCTTGTGGCTTGGGGGTAAAAGCTGTTTAGAAGCCTCTTTGACCTAGACTTGGCACTCCGGTACCGCTTGTCATGCGGTAGCAGAGAGGACAGTCTATGACTAGGGTGGCTGGAGTCTTAGACCATTTTTAGGGCCTTCCTCTGACACCGCCTGGTACAGAGGTCCAGGATAGCAGGAAGCTTGGCCCCAGTGATGTACTGGGCTGTATGCACTACCCTCTGTAGTGCCTTGCAGTCAGAGGCCGAGCAGTTGCCATACCAGGCGGTGATGCAACCAAACAGGATGCTCTCGATGGTGCAGCTGTAAGACTGCTGAACAATGATTCCACCCAGACTATTTACATTGACACCCCTCCCCTTTGTTTTTACACTGCTGCTACTCGCTGTTTATTTTCTATGCATAGTCACTTTTCAAATTACCTTGACTAACCTGTACCCCCGCACATTGACTTGGTACAGGTACCCCCTGTATATAGCCTCGTTATTGTTATGTCAATGTATTGTGTTACTTTTTGATTGATTCAATTTTTTTTACTTTAGTTTATTTAGTAAATATTTTATTAACCCTATTTCTTGAACTGCATTGTTGGTCGCTTGTGATTTGCATAAAGTTGGGAAATGCCAAACTTTTTCCCCGCCTCCTCCACGCCACGTTCACGCTGCCCAATTCTCCCTTGCCCACTCCGCTTCTCTTGCTCATTATTGTCTTAATCTAAATGACGGATTACCTCTTATCCGCTCATCGTTCCCTTATGCCATAGTTTGTACATCTCAATTGTCAGTAGCAACCACATTTGTTTAACCCTCCTGCTGTGTTCCGGTCGAATTGGAAGTTTTCTCTCTGAAAAATGTATTTAATTTAATCTGATTGTCATAAGGTTCCATTACTTTGTCCACACAGGGCATCTGAACACACAAAATATATTTTGATGATTTTCATTACATTTTTGGTGTTTTATTTGATTTTTGTACACCTGTGGTGTTCCCGGTCAAAAATGACCGGTCATTAGAAATGAATGGGTGAGACTACAATTAGTGTATAAAATTGAGTTCAGGCACATGCCCATTCATCAGATGGACACACTTCCTCTCCCAGACCCCCACATGCATGTCTGTTTGCGCACACACATACACCTCACTCCCCTTCTTGGCTTCCATGGCAAACCCCACAGGAACCTTTCCCCAATAGAGTCTTTCCCCCACGGGAACCACACCTGTTGGCATTCTCACAAAACAAATTGTTTCAATAATATATAGAACTTTTCTCGCAGCTCTGGTATATAAAGCTTTTTTGAGGCCTCGCTCACAATTCATTCTGTGGCAGTTGTTAGTAAAACGTTTACTGGAGACAGGAGATCAAGTGGAGACATAGGACGAGGTGGATAATTATATAATAAGGCTGTTTATTCACATGTAAAAATATCTTAGTAAATCGTGCAGCACGGCTCCTTCTGTCTGACTCGTATGGAATCGTCGGAAGAGAACGCTCTAAACAGTTCATACAGATTATATAGGCAACAAGCAAAGTAGGTTGATCTTGTAGTCTGGCCTTCCGATTGGTCGATCTGGGTCGTGGGTAGTCCTGTCCGGGCCTGATGTCGACATTCCATTGGCCCTTCCCACAGTTCTTTGTCTTAGTCTCATCCCAAAGCATCCTGCATGTGCGTTTGTTTTCACAGGGCCCTATTCATGGGGGAGGGGAGTGTGTGTGTGGGTCTGCGGTTATTTATAAGGATAGAAAGTAGTGGGGGTATAGTGGGGATGGGTGCATGTTGTGTCAAGTATAGCTTGTGCTGAGAAGTGGTTAAAACAAGTTACCAGTATCTAATACAATTTCTTACAATCATTTCCGATTTTTAAAATGTTTTACAGCGAAAACACAATATGTATTTCTATTAGCTAACCACAATAGCCAAACACACAACCGCATATTTTCACCATGTTTCCACCGCATAGGTAGCTTTCACAAAACCGACAAAATAGAGATCAAATTAGTCACTAACCAAGAAACAACTTCATCAGATGACAGTCTTATAACATGTTATACAATACATTTATGTTTTGTTCGAAAATGTGCATATTTTGAGGTATAATCATATTTTACATTGCAGCCACCATCAAAAATAGCACCAAAGCAGCCAGAATAATTACAGAGAGCAACGTAAAATACATAAATACTCATCATAAAACATTTATGAAAAATACATGGTGTACAGCAAATGAAAGATAAACATCTTGTGAATCCAGCCAATATTTCCGATTTTTTAAGTGTTTTACAGCGAAAACACAATAAAGAATTATATTAGCTTACCACAATAGCCAAACACACAAAACACATTTATTCACCGCAAAGGTAGCTTTCGCAAAAAACAGCAAAATATATAAAATTAATCACTAACCTTTGGACAACTTCATCAGATGACAGTCTTATAACATCATGTTATACAATACATTTATATTTTGTTCGAAAATGTGCATATTTATAGCTACAAATCCTGGTTATACATTGTGAATACGTAGCAAGATTCACCAGAATCTCCGGAGATATTTTGGACACTCACCTAATCTGACCAAAAGAACTCATCATAAACTTTACATAAAAATACTTGTTGTATGGCAAATGAAAGATACACTGGTTCTTAATGCAACCGCTGTGTTAGATTTGTAAAAATAACTTTACCATAACATACAGCTTGCGTTATTGTGAGCCAGCACTCACCAAAACGGCGGAGAATAGCAGTCAACATTTTACACACAGAAATACGAAATAACATCATAAATGTTTTCTTACTTTTGCTGAGCTTCCATCAGAATGTTGTACAAGGAGTCCATGGTCCAGAATAAATCGTTGTTTGGTTTTAGAATGTCCATTTCTTCTGTCGAATTCGCGCCACAATGCTAGCCAAGGTTGCTAATATTCCCATCCTCTCTTGGCGCAAAAGAACGGAAAACTCCAAAAGTCCAATAAACGTTGAATAAACTGATAAAACTCGGTTGAAAAAACCTACTTTATGATGTTATTATCATATGTATCAAATAAAATCAGAGCCGGAGATATTCGCCGTGTACACCGAACGCTTCAGAAGACAATGTCGAGCTCCCCCGTGCGCCTTCGAAGACAAAGAAATACCGGACCTGTCACTCCAAAAGCTCTTATTCGACCTCAGATCAAGCTAGACACCCCATTCCACCTTCCACTGCCTGTTGACATCTAGTGGAAGGCGTATGAAGTGCATACATATCGATAATAAAAAGCCAGTTGAATAGGCAGGCCCTGAAACAGAGCCTCGTTTTCAGATTTTTCACGTCCTGTATGGAAGTTTTGCTGCCAAATGAGTTCTGTTTTACTCACAGATATAATTCAAACAGTTTTAGAAACTTCCCAGTGTTTTCTATCCAATAGTAATAATAATATGCAATATTGTATGATCTAGATAGAGTACGAGGCAGTTTAATGGGGCACGATTATTTCCAAAGTGAAAACAGCGCCCCCCTATTGACAAGAAGTGGCCCACTAGAGTGCTTTAGATAAATTTGCTCAGCGGTGGTTAGAAGTAAACTGCATTCTCAGTTGTGATTTAGCACTTAAATCTTGATGGGGCAAACTCCATCATTTTTTTTAGATGCATGCCAGCAAAGCCACTACACAACACAACAGAACACTAAACTATACATGAATTGCACTATAACGATGGCAAACAGTGCCCACAACTGTTAGGGCCTACATAAAGCTGTCCCAAACCAGAGGCTTTCTTTTCAGCACCATAGAGTGAATCCTTACCACCACTACACCTGGCTATCAGCAGAGCCTTGTTTGGCAGCAAAACAGTTCATTCAGCCTTGTTTACTGCCTTTTTATGGCTGACTTGTTAACTTGTTTAACCTTGTGTTCGTTTCATGTTAAAACCTGTTGGGGACAAGGGGTGATATTTTCACTTTTTGTGAAAATCGTATGATTTTTAAACGGCCTCGTACTCAATTCTTGCTAGTACAATATGCATATTTTTTAGTACCATTGGATAGAAAACAACCTCTAGTTTCTAAAAACGTTTGAATTTTTTCTCTGAGTGGAACACAAGTCATTTGGCAGCACTTTCCCTGAGCAGGAAGTAGAATGCAAGATGTCTATGCTCGCTTCAACGCTCTGCCTATACATGGTCATGCCACCTATGACCCGAAACACACCTCATACGCTTTCCTCTGGGTGTCAAGAGGACGTCAGAGGAGAAATTTTGTGTTTATCTTGTTCTGACGTGAAATAAGACCTATTTCTTTGACGTGACGTCCATTTCCGGAAGTCTGAAGTGCGCGACTTTGAAGAGAGATTGTGTTTTGTTTTGCTGCCGTTTCGGATGTCAACTATCTCCGGCTCGGATTTGATTTGATAAATGAGACCATATCATCGTAATGTATGTTTTTTCAATATAGTTTAATCAGATTATTTGAATTTTTTCGGGAGTTTTGCCGTGTTCCGTCGTGTGACTTTGTTTACTTGGGAGATCCGTGCCACTCGACTAGTACCATGCTAATGAAGTGGGAAAGGTACCATTCTGAATGGAATGAACGACTCATCTGGACTAAGGACATCTTGATCAACATTCTGATGAAATTTCAGCAAAAGTAAGACCCAATTTATAATGCTATTTCATATATCGGTCGTGCATGTGGAACTGGTCGTGGGCGCCCAGCTGGTTCTGGCTGGCGTGGCTATGCTAATTTAAGCGCTACATTTTGTTTTCGCTATAAAACATTTAATAAATCTGAAATATTGTCTGGAATCACAAGAATCCTGTCTTTCAATTGCTGCACAGTATGTATTTTCTCAGATATGTTTTATGATGAGTAATTAGTTATTTGACGTTGGGTCTGTAAATGTTATGGCTGCTTTCGGTGCAATTTCTGA
>NC_036875.1:26233530-26241949 GCF_002910315.2 Salvelinus sp. IW2-2015
CTTGATTTTTTCCGCTCGTGCTGCTGGGTTTGCCTTAAGGACTAGAATTAATTAAATAATTATTCTAGAAGCGCTAGATACACTAATATATTGTCCAAAGGACACGTTTGAAATACTTTGGAAAGTATTTAATAATTAGTTGAATATTGTGATAAATATTATTTTTGAGAAAATGAGTCTAGAATTAATTAATAATTATTCTAGAAACGCTTGAATTTACTAACATATTGTTCCAAAAGGATATTGCCGAAATATTTGCAAAAGTATTTAATTAATCGAAAAAGTGAAAACCAATAATAACTTTTGGGAAATAGTTCTAAAATCTTTATCCAATTATTTAGGAGCGCTTGAATATACTAATATATGGTTCCAAAAGATAAAGCTGAAAATAGTTGAAAAATAAATAATAATAATACATAATTTGAATAGACCAGATATAGCTTAATTACAAAATGGCCACGACTACCGGTCCCCAAAACAAATTCAAATGATTACTTAGATCAGAGAATGAAAGACAGAGCAGGGGGGAAAATACAGTATAAAATAGTTAAAAAGTGTGGGAAGAAGTGAGGCTAAAATGGACGCAGGCAGGTTACCTTAGTGGGCGCCCCACATCAAAAGGCAACTCCTCACTATGGAGAAAGAATTAGAGGGAGTAGTGAAGGAAGGATAGAAAGTGAAGTTGAAAGGAATAAGAACCACTTATTCACAAAGAAGGTACAAAACATAGGAGAAAGCAGAGGCAGAACTAAAAATAGGCATGTGGGCAATTGAAGAAATCAGAAGACCACTCCCTTACAGGAACCTGACATGATGGGGTGTCACCCCCAACTGACACCAAGAGGGCATGTCCAACAATAATGACGCCCCCACCTACACCACAGCAGCCCATCGGCCCCAACCCATCTCAGGGGCACTGTGGGGTAATGCACTTCCCCAGGCTCAGTTCAACTCCCATGTGCATCACCACATCACCCAATACACAAGGATAAGGAGGGCGGGAAACACAAGTCCAGTCCCTACAGGTACAACTTTTGAAACTGCAACTGAAAGAGGCTCAGAAGGGGGAGAAACCCAAGAAACAGATGGTGGCTGAAGAACAACAAGAAATCTCACAAATTATTGAAAAAACTGTTTCCCGAATGATACAGCAACAACAACTACCCATCTTCACCCAGCAGGGACCACCTATACACCCACCCCAGGAGCAGCGCATTCCAACTGCCGTATGCCTACCGCTTCAGCCATACCTTCGTCGGAACCACCCACACAACCCTACTACCACTACACAATCAAACTATTCACCCACATGGGACAGCCCAGAGGTACTTCTGGATCTTATGGAAAGCTGTTCATAATTGTAAACAAGCTGGGCAATGGTCGACAGTGTCCGCACCCAATAACCCCGGCCCAAACCAGGTTCTGGCCAATAGGGGACGAGGAACGCCCCTAGACAAGAGGGGGAGTCAGGCCAATGATGTATCAACACAGTGCGGCCTCAACCCGCATACAACCACCCGAATTCTGAACCCAAATCAGCAGCCACTCCTCCTTTCCAGGGCATGTCTGAACGAATATGCCCCATGGCCTGAAGCTGGCCACCACTAACTACACTCATCATTTACCTGAACTACTGAAGCATCAAAGGCTTTTCACTCTTGAAAAACAGATCATTAAGTGGCACAGCCTTAAACAGCACCTGACTAAAAAAAAAACAAGTTCCATCTGGATGTTTCTGAAAAATAAGGATTTAATCATCCATCCTTTTCCAGAACCAAGAGGGGGAGAGTAGAGTGTTGATGTATCACTCCTCCAAACTGGACCACATTGAAGTAGGACAAACCACATGCTCCAGGTATGGGCTGCAGTGGCAAAAGCTATTGGAAAAACAGCTCATCTGTAATGTGCATCATTGGAAATCCACACCCACCATGAGTTGCAGCATATCTGATGTGCAAAGAATTCACGTTCAGCACTGTTTAAAAAAAAAAAAATAATAATAATAAAAAAAAAATAAAAAAATAACCTTTGGTAATGGTAGACAGTTTTCCAAATGGGTCGAGGCAATACCAACAGCACGTGAGGATGCCAGTCAGTCATTAAGTGGCTGCAGACTGAACTCATACCAAGGTATGGAGTTCCAAGGCAATCCGATCCGACAACGGGTCCCATTTTCATTAACCACACCTGAGACAGGTGGAGGAAGATTGGTTATGTGCACAAGTTTGGGTTAGTGTACAGGCCACAATCTCAACAGCTCGTGAAACGCGCCAATCAAATGTATTGCAGGTTTGAAGTTTGATTTGGGTTTGAAGCCCTGCCCGCTGGCATTGATGGCCATGAGAGCCTCGCCAGGTGCAGGCACCCATCTCTCTCCTCATGGATAATGACTGGTAGAGTCATGCTGGTCCACCAAGGGAGGGAGGTTACATATGCCCGCCTTGATGTACAACAAATTGTAATGTCTGATAATTGACGGAACTTTCTGCAGCTCTCTCCAAAACAGATTACAAGGTCCAAAAGGGGAGCTGACGAGAGATCCGGCACCACGAAGGTAAAAAATTGGTGACTGGGTGGTTAAAGTCCACAAAAGAGAATGGCTAGAACCCCAGGTGGACTGGACCGTACGTAATGAGGGAGGTTATTCACACTCAGTCCAAGGCAAAGGTAAATCAGGCGCACCTTGCACCACCTCACAACATGCACTCAGCCCCAATCCCTTCTAGAACACTGACAGAAGTCAGAGCTGATTTAAACAGCTTAAATTCGATTCAAATGAAGACATTCCTGACTCAGGGGATGCGGCATCAAACTCCGCCTCCCCTGAAAAAGGAACCTCGCCCAGTTAGAGGGACAATTTCTCCCTCCCTGGCAAGGCTAGGGATATCTGGCCCCTTATTTGTGATATCCTCCACACACTCATAACCTTAGAATAGTCTGGGGTGGAGAGCTGTGCAGAGAATGGACAGAAGATGGCAGTATTGCAGCACTCAACGTCTCCCAGCCGACGGGAGCCTGGTTGATGCTGTTGACATAATTTTGTTTTTTGTAGTAAACATTTAGGTTAAGGGTTTCCGTGTTCCAGAGATAAGATACTTAAAGGAGTACACTTATTATATATATTTAGGGAGGATTATTTTCTGAGTTTTATTTAGACAAGGATTTTTAAGATAAAGGGTCTTTTTAGTATGTCTGGATATAGTATGAAAAACGAATGTAAGAGGTGATGTAACCTCTTGACCTGTCTGCATTGCATTTTCATGTGGTTTGATCACCCACAGGGGAATGTAGTGAGGATAATGAAATCGGTGGTCATTTGGAATACTATTTGAGGTAAATTGATTATAATAGAGTTTATAACTCTTGACCATAATTGCAATTAACCACAGAGGAGTCAGGTTTCTGTTTTTAAACATTGGCCAGAGCCAGGTATCAAACAGGAGAGGGGTACATTGTGGTGTCTAGGATAGGATTGGGCCTATTGGATAATAAACTAATTAAAAATTAAAAATTACAAGTTACTGGCTAACAAATGGGTATACAGAAGTTAAATATATAATCAGATAGAACAAATGAGAAACTGTTTGTTAGCCAAGCCTGTATGTCCAGGATTCTATGCGTTGCAGGTGAATTAAAGGAGAAGGTGAATCGACTCAACCTGGGGGCATATCGCACTTGGAGGGTGAGACAACACGACACTGCCGAATGATCACAGAGTTAAGGAAGAGAAAACGTTGCTAATAGAGCGTCGGGGATCAACTCCTTAACGAAGAATCCCTGACCCCGACCTCTCAACACTGTGTACGTTCATAGAAGTGAAATGTTGTTTGACCTCTGGCTGATGATGTGTTCTCTGTGGAGAGGTGGGGTTTTACAGGACTGCTTGTAGTCCTGAGCTGTCTGATTAGGATACGATGGGGATGTTACCATCAACAGTGCTGCCAGAACCACCCCCAGTTCCAACGGACCAGGGTTCAGCGGCCTCCTCACCGATTCAGTCCAAGTCCCACACCATCAATAATAAGCTCTCCAATCTGGTACAGATAATAAATATAAATAACATTCAGATAGTGAACAATTGGGATGAAACTGGTATTGAGGAAAGGGAGAATATGTGGTTAGCCTACAAACACTTAATAGAAAGGACTGTGTCGTATGGTGGAATGCCAGACCATTCTCTGGCTGCTCACCCATTTGCCCTAAGTAATGGGAAGGTTGGATGTGTATATTGGAAAGTTTAAGCCAAATTCAACCTTGTGTAAAACTTGATTTTGTGTTCCAGAAGTCCTCCCAGAAGGTACCGTGGGGAGTTAAGGGCATATGGAGGATATTACAGCTGTATCACTGGTACAGGTAGGGTATAGACTATGGAGGGCTCCCTACTACTACCTGCATCACTAATGCCACTATTAATAGAGTTTGTGATGTATTGGTGGATGTGGTGGACCTCCAGGCGGTTGAACCCATTTTGAAAGGAAATTGTCGTTGCACATGATTTTTGCAGTCTGATACACCATTGCCTATTATTGAGGTATAGCTTAACCAACTTCTGGGAGCTGCACATGACACAGAACTCGGTTACCAACCCAGGAAGACGGCAGAACCGTGACGCTCCTTGTCCGAGGGTACAGATAACATGCACAAGCCACGCTGTTGGGGTCCCAATTAGGGGTCCCACGATACAGACATCAAACAGGAATGATGGCCTGTGGCATCTAGTGCCCATTTGTTGGCCAGCTATTGTTGATTGCTAAGCAGAATGCCTGGATCAATATACTACTATAATCAACAATGATTGTAACTACACCCACACAGTACTTACGGGATGCTGAACGATTTGGATGCTACCTCTCAAACCAGTAGACAAAATAGACTAGAAAACGGGACATGATACTGGCCAACCAGGGAGGTATAGTAAAATATTGGAGAACAGTGTTGCACGTTTGATCCTAACAATACTAGTCCGGATGGGAGCATTTCAAAAGCTCTTGAAGGGTTGGCAAGGTTATCAGTGGAGATGAAGGGTCTTGCAGGTGTGGAGAGAGTGGACGGTTCCCTGGCTGGGTGTTGTTTGGTAAGTACACTACAATGATGGTTACTGATTTCTGACTCTAGTTGTTGTTTTCTCATTGCTCATGTGCTGTGCTGCCTGTATCATACCTTGTTTGAAGAAGTCTGTTACAGATGTGGCAAGGAGGCTGATACGGAATCAAGCTTTCGCAGGAGAGTGGCCTGACAGAGGAGACCCTTGGTTTGCTGTAGTGGAGGTTGTCGAATGAATAAGTGATGTTTGTCCTCCCTTGTTGTGAAGGTTTGAAGTTCCCGGGTGGCGACGAGCCCACCTGGTACAGGGTATAGGGATGGACCTTGAGGTTTAACATTTTCTCGTTTTTTGGTTAATAATGTGGATTTTGGACTCAACAAGGCTTTGAGCGGTCCATGGACAATTGGCAGCTAATCCCTGATGGCATTTCACAAATAGAAATCGCGGTTGATATGTTATTGGCAGAACGGGGGGTCTGTGCCATGTTTGGTGAACAGTGTTGTACTTTCATTCCCAACAACACAGCTACGGATGGGAGTCTGACTGTAGCATTGGAGGGACTTCGTACCCTTAATGGTAAGATGAAACAGCATTCTGGAGTGGACACTTCTATGTGGGACTCATGATGGATGCTTTTGGTAAATATAGACGCTGGTTCCTCTATCCTAGTATCTATTTCCGTTTGCAGGCATTCTGTACTTTGTGGATGCTGTTGCATTCCATGTCGCGGACGCTTGCTAGCCGTGTTATCACTGCCGCCATAGACCCTAATCAGGAAAGGGCCCAAATTTCCCATTGCTTGATGATGGGAAGCTGGACCTGTCTATCTATTGAGGACTAAGAAACTTTTATGTCACGTCTCTTGTGAGACGTGAAGAGGGGAATCAAAAATTTGTCTTCTGACAAATTTTATCCCATAGCTTTGTCTTTTTTACTTTATATGTCACGCTCTCTGTGAGACGTGAAGGAGGGAATTAAAAATTTGTCTTCTGACAAATTTTATCCCATAGCTTTGTCTTTACTTTATGTCACGTCTCTGTGAGACGTGAAGAGGGAATCAAAAATTTGTCTTCTGACAAATTTAACTAGTTATTCACGTCTATAAGACGTGAAGAGGGATTGATGGCTGGATTCACAAGATGTTTATCTTTCATTTGCTGTATTGGACTTGTGATTTACATTTACATTTAAGTCATTTAGCAGACGCTCTTATCCAGAGCGACTTACAAATTGGAAAGTTCATACATATTCATCCTGGTCCCCCCGTGGGGAATGAACCCACAACCCTGGCATTGCAAGCGCCATGCTCTACCAACTGAGCCACACGGGACCACATTTCATGAAAATTATATTATATGATATCCCTGTCCCATTAGGCTAGGCTATGCTAGTCAGCTTTTTTGATGAGGAGGATCCCGGATCCGGGAGAGAGAAGCTTAAATAAGTCATTTTCCAGTGCTTTGTCGCGCTTATATCAATTCTAGCGCATTAATATGCTTTATGGAAAAAGCATAAAGCAATCTAAATAGCATAACTAGAACAGGTTGTACTGCTGTCTCCGTGAATCAGTTTGTGGGCACCGTTTGTTATTAGCGTCACGGCAGCAACATTAGTGTTCCGGTGTTGTGCCGAAAAGCTCCCCCCTGCCAGAATTACCCCCTCCTTCGCGCGCACGCACTCAATTCTTCATTGCTGCAACTTGCTTGCTAGTTGAGATTTCTGATCACGTTAGGCTGCATTTCATTTTTTTTTTATGACGGTTTGATCGCATTAGAGGCACTAGTTAGTAATGTCTGCAGTTTTCGGTTTGGCTATTTGTTTCAAGTGTATTAGTCTATAAATAAATCTCTTTGCCAAAATTCATCATCTCTCCCATGTCTTATTCGACTAGTAGTTGTTCTGAAATGTTTATTGCTTACCTACATTTTACTCCCTCCTCTATGTTTAATATAACACACATACATTAATTATTAATTTCGGCTGCCTATCCTGATGTGAAGTTTGTTCTATAGAAATTATTTGACTCTGATGTGTTCGACAGAAAGTATTTGACTCTAGCCACAAAATGAAGGATATTAGAAGAGGGGGAGGATTTCGACAAGGCTATATTCTTGCCTCCTGAAATTCTCCCCCCCCCACTTCTATCTTAGGACTGCAAGGCCTGGCACACTTCTGAATCATTTTGGTAGCTCATGTTGACCAGTAGTCTGTGCTACAGAAAGCAAAATTAGAGTATAAAGAAACATTTATTTTAGAAACATTTTGTCATGTTTAAGAAAATTAAGATAATACACAAATATTATCACAGAATAACACAAAAACATCACAGAAAGTTAAGTTTGTTAACAAACATTAAATCGGAAATACAAATTTAGATCTTTGCATAATAAGATATGAAATGACAATAAATCAAATATAAAAATACAATAAATAACATAAACAAATATTGGAAAGCTGCAACAGCTCGACTGAACATTTATTCCACTTTTTATGGAAAGTTTTCCAGGTGATACCGTCACCTGGAACTCATGCCTAACCTAGTCCTGACAGGCAGCGCAGACATAATCCTCCAATGATGTGATGGTTTTCATACAGGACTGGTGGATTCATCGTGGGCAACGGTCACAACCAATCTGAAATTTATGATGAAAAATTATAATATATTTTACACATTAAATACATTTTCTTGAATTACAATTATTTCATTATCAGACAAAGCGGATAATACTACCTCTAGAAATATTACTACTTATACAAATTCGTACTCCTCTCCACTGGGATTCTCTGCCTCTAACCCTATTACAGGGGCTGAGTCACTGGCTTACTGGTGCTTTCATGCCGTCCCTAGGAGGGGTGCGTCACTTGAGTGGGTTGAGTCACTGACGTGATCTTCCTGTCTGGGTTGGCGCCCCCCCCTTGGTTTGTGCCGTGGCGGAGATCTTTGTGGTCTATACTCGGCCTTGTCTCAGGATGGTAAGTTGGTGGTTGAAGATTTCCCTCTAGTGGTGTGGGGGCTGTGCTTTGGCAAAGTGGGTGGGGTTATATCCTTCCTGTTTGGCCCTGTCGGGGGTAACATCGGATGGGGCCACAGTGTCTCCTGACCCCTCCTGTCTCAGCCTCCAGTATTTATGCTGCAGTAGTTACTTCTCCTGTCTTATCCGGTGTCCTGTGTGAATTTAAGTATGCTCTCTCTAATTCTCTCCTTCTCTCTCTCTTTCTTTCTCTCTCTCGGAGGACCTGAGCCCTTGGACCATGCGTCAGGACTACCTGGCATGATGACTCCTTGCTGTCCCCAGTCCACCTGGCCTTGCTGCTGCTCCAGTTTCAACTGTTCTGCCTGCGGCTATGGAACCCTGCCCTGTTCACCGGACGTGC
>NC_036875.1:26247599-26257670 GCF_002910315.2 Salvelinus sp. IW2-2015
GATTTGAAAACACTAACTGGGTATTTGCTTGTTCACTTCTAAAAGCACATTTTTACGAGTACAGGGGAACCGGCCAGGCAGAGACAGCAAGGGCGGTTCGTTGCTCCAGAGCCTTTCCGTTCACCGTCACACTCCTGGGCCAGACTACACTCAATCATATGACCTACTTTCCTCATTATTGTCCACCTCCCCACAGAAGTGGCACAGTTTGCTCAGGTCATCTAGCAAAACATAATGTCAAGTAGTTTATACATCTTTACATCTATTTTTCACAGGGAACAGGGAACAAGGGAATAGTATAGGTTTCTTGTAACACAGTTATTTAAATACATGTGTTTTAGTGGCAATCTAGTCAGAAGTTGGAACAAAGATAACCTTGAAAGATACATATAAATGTTTTTTTTTATCTACCATTATATTAAATTAGAAATTGAACATACCAGTGTTTTGGAGGAGAGTGACTACTATTTATTTTCTCATGATGTTATTAATGTTGTTATCTTTGTCTGTATTTGAAAAGACAATCGACTCCTTAAGAACACATTCAGCAAACTGGGATTTTTTTTAATGGTGTTTCAGTCTTCCCCAACAATATGATGATACACTTAAGATTCTAATTCACAAGTATACAACGACACAGCTATAATATCATTTGACAGTTTTGTTATGCCTTTTAGTCAGTATACTTTCGGTAGGTTAATTGTGCATTTCTTATACTCTCATACTTACTTTCAAGGCAAAGTAAGATATTTTTGGCATGGGTGAGGAAGGGTACCACACGCCCATCTGGAGATATTACACCCCTTCTCTCTCAGGAATGATCTGAACATGTATGTTACTACAAGTACAGCATTTTGAAACACTTTACTGATTACAATATAGAGATTAATAACAGTACAGCATTTTGAAACACTTTACTGATTACAATATAGAGATTAATAACAGTATAGCATTTCAAAGACTTTATTGATTCCATTGTAAAAAAAACATTATTAAAAGCAGTTTTTACCTTTTACCTGGCATCTTTTTATCTTTCTGGCACTTTCCCCCATTGGGTCGAGGAACAGAGCCCTCTTCTGAGATGGCAGCATAACCTTTCAAGTAAAGAAAGAAAGAAAGAAAGAAAGAAAGAAAGAAAGAAAGAAAGAAAGAAAGAAAGACAGACAGACAGACAGACAGACAGACAGACAGGCAGGCAGGCAGGCAGACAGGCAGGCAGGCAGGCAGGCAGGCAGGCAGGCAGGCAGGCAGGCAGGCAGGCAGGCAGGCAGGCAGGCAGGCAGGCAGGCAGGCAGGCAGGCAGGCTACATTAACACATATGGCACACACACATTTTACACGTGTATGTGTATGTGTTCACATGTATATACTGTATTTCTTAATTCTTTGTGCTGCCTTAGCGGCTCTTACTGTCACAGTCCAGTGGTTGCGTTCATTGATGATGCCAATAATGTACTTGTACATCATTGGATCAATCTGAAATTTATAACATATAATATTACTCCATGATATTATGAGAATAATTTTGATTTCTTGCTCCCCCAAATGCCAGTAGTTTCAAAGGTGTCAATGTAGAAAGTTTGCTCGGTTGACTGCCTGTTAAAATTCCGCACCAGATGGAACATGTAGGCATTGATGGTCTGACAGAAAAAAAGAAAGACAATGAAGGTAAATCTGTTACATGGAAAAACAACAATTTAGGTTTTCCTTATAAATACACAGATTAATCACACACATACAGTGTTTATATATACTGTATGTGCAACACAGTCTCACCTCACTTTCCAGCTCCATATTTGGACCAGTTTTGTGGAGATCCTGATAAAATATTTTATATCGGCTGATTCTAGACAACAGCACATATACATATTTTCCTCCCCAAGCCTCTGCAACACCTGGAAAAATGTACCTGTACATGTACTGAGATATATAAATGAATCAACCTGACAAGATTACATACATACATTTGTTTATATCAGTAGCTGCTGCTGTTGCTGCTGCTGGTGTGGTGGCTGAGGAGGTGGAGGCAGCTGGTGTGGTGGCTGTGGAGGCCTCACCAGCAGCAGCAGCTACTGATAAAAACAAATGTATGTATGTGGTGGTTGTGGAGGCTGCACCTGCTGGTGTGGTGGAGGTGGAGGCCGCAGGTGTGGTGGCTGTGGAGGCTGCATTTGCTGGTGTGGTGGTTTTGTAGGAGGAGGCTGTTGGTGTGGTGGCTGTGGAGGCTGCACCTGCTGGTATGGTGGTTTTGGAGGAAGAGGCTGTTGGTGTGGTGGCTGTGGAGGCTGCACCTGCTGGTGTGGTGGTTTTGGAGGTGAATGCCGTTGGTGTGGAGGCTGCACCTGCTGGTGTGGTGGTTCTGGAGGCTGCTGATTTTATTTTATGAGGGATCTGAGGAGTCTCCTCTACATGAGGCCTCAGGTGATCCACGCTTATTTTAGGGAAGATAACACCCTTGTCATCTTCCAAGTCCACACTTTTCCCGCCAAGACCTCAAATCGTATATGGGCCGAGATAGTTTGGATCTAGTTTGCCCCCGTTCCTCTGCTGGCTTCAGATATTTACCCTCCACACTCTGTCACCCACATTAAGTTTTGGCACTGTGCCTTTTGTTTTTTTGGAGGATTTCCTCTGGACCTCAGCAGTGTTGTCCATGGCAGTCTGGAGAACCTCATTGAGCTTCAGCATATGTTCTGTTAAGTCTTCCACTGCTAAGACCTCCTCGACACTAGTCAATCTATAACATATATTTCTGATATTAATTTAAACTTACAAAGATACAGTCTGCACTTCTCAAATCAACTAGAATGTAAAATAATGTACAACAACCCTGTAATGTTCTGGAACCTCTGATGGGTAGCGAGCCTTTCTACCGAACATCAGGCAGAAGGGGGAGTATTTTGTTGTCATTTGATTCTTGGTTCATAAACCAAACATTACGGCATCAAGGTGCTTGTCCCACTCTTTTGGTTTTTGGCCCACTAATTTAGAGATGGATCTGAAAATATGATTGAATAGAAAATGATATGACACATGTTATTCTTAGAATGTGAAAGTTTTTAGAACATTACAATTGATTAACTCAAAACCACTACTGCCTGTTAAATATGTTATAACATCAGTCTACAGATGTTGCTTATACCTCTGTATTGTCCAGTTCATCCTTTCGACCAATCTATTCGTCTGGGGATGGTACGGTGAGCGGAGACTTCTTCGGATCGCCAGAGCATTGCAGTCATTTATTTTATCTTTTCTTATTTTTTTGTTTTTTTAATTTCACCTTTATTTAACCAGGTAGGCTAGTTGAGAACAAGTTCTCATTTACAACTGTGACCTGGCCAAGATAAAGCAAAGCAGTTCGACACATACAACAACACAGAGTTACACATGGAATAAACAAACATACAGTCAATAATACAGTAGAAAGTCTATATAGTTGTCTATATACATTGTGTGCAAATGAGGTAAGATAAGGGAGGTAAGGCCATAAATTGGCCATGGTGGCGAAGTAATTACAATATAGCAATTAAACACTGGAATGGTAGATGTGCAGAAGATGAATGTGCAAGTAGAGATACTGGAGTGCAAAGGAGCAAGATGTTTTGGAAAACACATGGTGACGTGTAAATACAAACGTATCATTACAATCTCTATCATCTGTGATGCTAATAATATACAGTATGTTTTTCATAGCAGTGTAGCCATATCACATTTCCACACCCTCTTCAAAGAGGTATTCGATCACTCTCTCTCCGGTCGTCCTATAGGAGACCTCCTCATAGAATTTCAACAAGGATGCAATTTAGCTGCTGAGTATGCCCTCGAGTTCCGCACCATGGCTGCAGGGAGTGGATGGAATGAGGCTGCTTTGCTTATCTACCGACGAGGGCTCAACAGGGAACTTCAGGCGGAGCTAGCCTGTAGGTTACCTTCAGGATTTAAACCAATACATTCGTATGTCTATCTCCATCGACCACCTCATCGCCGAATGCTGAAGAACTCTGCCACCCAGGAACCCGAAACCTTCTCTTTCCATGATTCCGTCATCCCATCCGAGTCTTCCAGAGCCCATGCAGTTGGGTCATGCTCCTGTGTATTGCACGTCAAAAGCGGATCCAAGAAGGGCTCTGTCTTGATAACCATGAAGGGGGTTACTAAGTACGTAGAGGGCTTGATAGATTCAGGAGTGGAAGGTAATTTTATTGATCACCAGCTAGTAACAAGAGCTTGACATTGATCTAACACCTGTCACCCCTCCCTTAAGGATTAACACCCTGGACGGGCAGCCATTGGGCACGGGCTTCATCACGCACCTGACAGAGCGTCACCCTCCAGATTGGAGTCTTCCACACCGAAACCATTAAACTATTGGAACTCTCATCCTCGGACACCCCTGGCTTTGTCGTCATGACCCTGCCATCTCGTGGCAACAAGGTGATCTACTGTCCTGGTCTTCTACCTGCTTCTACAGTTGTCTCAGCCTACCCTGCAGAGCCACCACAATTGAGGACTCTGCCTCGGCAGTGCCACCCACCATACCATCTGAATACGCCCAGTACAGCAAAATCAAGGCTTCCACTCTGCCACCACATCGCCCAGGAGACTGTGCGATTTACTTACTCCCTGGAGTGTCCACACCGAAGGGCTGTGTGTGTTTACCCCATATCTATCCCGGAAAATGAGGCAATGGAGAACTACATTGATGAAACACTCAAACGGTTTAATTTGTCCGTCTTCCCCGGCTGCGTCCAGCTTCTTTTTTCGAAAAAAGGACTGGTCTCCGTCCATGTAATTATGTAATTATTAATCCATGTAATTATCGTTCCCTGAATTACATCATGGTCAAGAACTGTTTCCCTCTGATCCCAGTGACCCTTGAACAAGTGGGCCGCGCCAACCTCTATACTAAACTTGACCTGCGAAGTGCACATAACCTTGTCCGTATACGTGAAGGTGACGAATGGAAGACGGCCTTTATCACTGCTCGAGTGCACTGCGAATACCTGGTCATGCCTTACGAACGACCCCGCAATCTTCCAATCCTTTATGAACGAGGTTTTCCAGGATATGATCAACCGCTTTCTAAACATCTACATTGACGACATCCTGATTTACTCCTACTCCCTGAAGGAACACATACAGCATGAGCAAACAGTTCTTCAACGGCTCCTTGACCATAACCTTTATGTGAAGACTGAAAAGAGGGCCTTCAATGTAACCTCGGTAAACTTCCTCGGCTTCGTACTGAAACTTGGAGGGGTCAGCATAGATGAGAGCAAAGTCACCGCCATCAGTAACTTTTCAGGACCCGGTGCGAGAAACAGTCACTAATAATAGGCAGAACCCAGAAGATGAGGCAGACACAGCAGTACTAGAGATGGTGGTTTAATAAAAAATGGATATCTTCCAACAATAAAAAGAAAATCCACAAAGTGATAAGAACCGCAAGGGAAAAAACAAACCTCAAAAGACTAATCCAAAAAACACAAGAACAAAACCAGAGAACCTCTGGAAAATCAAACAAGAGAAATATCTATATCAAACAAGGCTTGGGCTGGGGCTGGGTGCTAACTTACAAACACTGAGCAAGGAACTAGGAACACACAGGGTTTAAATACTAACAAGGGAATGACTTACAGGTGCAAACAATAATTGGAGCAAGAAGAAAACAAAAGGTACAAAAAAAGGTGCAAGGGGGACATCTAGTGAACAAACCCTAAACAGTCCTGGCCAAAACCTGACAGAATCCCCCCCCTAGGAACGGCTCCTGACGTTCCTACCAGCCTTCTCAGGGTGAGGACCCTGAACTGACGAATGAGGTCATCCAGTATGTCCTTGGCAGGAAACCAGGAGCGCTCCTCGGGACCGTAGCCTCCCAGTCCACCAGATACTGCAGGGACCGCTGCACCCGGCGGGAATCCAGTATCCGGTGGACGGTATAAGCCGACTGGCCTCCGATGACACGGGGCGGAGGGGGAGGTCTGCCTGCCGGGATAAGGGGAGAAAAAACAACAGGTTTATATAAGAAATGTGAAATGTGGGATTTATCTTAAGGGATCTGGGTAAGTGTAGGCGAAAAGTAACGGGATTGACTCTCCTGGCTATCTTAAAGGATCGATGAATCTCTGGGACAGCTTGCGAGACTCCACCCTTAGCGGTAAGTTTTTTGTTGAGAGCCATACTCTCTGGCCGGGGTACAGGGTGGGACGACGGCGACGGCTGTTGGCTTTCGCTGGTACTGCTGTGAGGAACGCAGAAGATTAAGAGGGCCTTCTTCCACGTAAGCCGACAGCGTCTGATGAACCTCGAGGCTGAAGGCACTCGACTTCTGCCTCCTGTCCGGGAACAATAGCGAGCATAGCCAACTGACACTCATGCGGAGACATACCGTGGGAGGAGAGGCACAAAGTGTTGTGCGCGTATCGGCCCAAACAATGAAGGATGACCATGTGGACGGGTTGTTGGAAACCATACATCTGAGGGTGGTTTCCAGCTCCTGATTCATCCTCTCAGTTTGGCCATTGGACTCCGGATGGTACCCTGAAGATAAACTGGCCGTGGCCCCTATGAGTTGGCAGAAGGCCTTCCAAAACCTTGAGGCGAACTGGGGACCTCTGTCGAACCATATCTTGCGGGATACCAAAGACTCGGAACACATGGTTAATCACCAACTCAGCTGTTTTCCTTGGCAGAAGGTAATTTGGTCAAGGGAACAAACCTGGCCGCCTTAGAAAACCTGTCGATGATGACTAGGATATTAGTATTACCATGGGACGGAGGAAGGCCAGTAATAAAGTCCAACGAGATATGGACCAGGGTCGGTGGGGAATAGATAAAGGATGAAGGAGTCCTTGAGGGCGGAGGTGAGAAGATTTTGCCCTGGCAGCACACGGGACAGGCCTTGACGAAAAGTGGCAACGTCTTCTTTTATGGTGGGCCACCAGAACTTACGCTGAATGAACTCCAAGGTCGACCTACGCCCGGGTGACAGGTGGAGCGAGAGGAGTGCCCCACAGAGGACTTGGGATCTTGCTGCCTTGGGAACAAACAACCGATTAGCAGGACCTCCTCCAGGGCCCGGTTCGATGGCTTGAGCTTGTTTCACGGTATCCCTCACTTGCCACGAGATCGGACCACGATCTTAGCGGCCGGGAAGGACAGTCATGTCAGTATCTTCTCGAATGGCAGGAGAGTAGATTCGTGACAAGGCGTCCGGTTTGAATTCTTCGACCCGGGTCTATAGGTGAGGATAAACTGAAATCGGCTGAAGAAAGAGACCATCGAGCTTGTCTGGAGTTCAACCGCTTCGCCTGCTGGATATACTCCAGATTTTTGTGGTCCGTAAGCACTTTAAACGGTTGAGAATCCCCCTCGAGCCAGTGTCTCCATTCCTTCAATGCCATCTTAACTCTAGGAGTTCACGATCCCCCACATCTGTATTCCTCTCGGCCGGGGTAAGCCGGTGAGAGAGAAAGGCGCAAGGATGAAGCTTCTTGTCTTCACCCCTCTGAGACAGGACAGCTCCAACCCCAACCTCCTGATGCGTCTACCTCCACACAAAAGGTTCATCCGCCGTTGGTAGTGTCAGGATGGAGAGAGAGGATGCGCTGCTTGAGTCCTTGGAAGGCCGTCTCAGCCTCTCTTCCCCACAGAAACCTTGTGTTGCCACCCTTGGTTACAGCTGAGAGAGGGGCTGCCACCGAGCTGAAGTTCTTGATGAACTTGCGGTAAAAGTTGGTGAAGCCCAGGAAACGCTGAACTTCCTTAACGGACTTGGGGGTGGCCAATCCGCTACCGCCCCTACCTTCTTGGGGTCCATCTGGACTCGACCGGTTCCACTATAAATCCAGGAATTGTACTCGAGAGGAATGGAATTCACACTTTTCCGGCTTAACGTACAAATGGCTGTCTAGGAGGCTTTGAGCGCGTGACATGCTTGGTGTGTTCTTGAAGGGAGCTCGAAAAGATGAGGATGTCATCCAAGTAAAAAACACGAAAATGTTAAGCATATCCCTAAGCACATCGTTATGAGCGCTTGGAACACAGCCGGGCGTTGGTCAGCCGGGAAGGGCATCACCAAGTATTCGTAGTGACCAGTAGGCGTGTTGAAAGCGGTCTTCCACTCGTCACCGGGTTTGATCCGCACAAGATGGTATGCGTTCCGCAGGTCAAGCTTAGTGAAGACACTGCTTCCTGGAGCAGCTCAAAGGCTGTGGCATAAGGGGTAGCGGGTAGCGGTTACGGACGGTTATGGCATTAAGTCCCCGGTAGTCGATGCAAGGACGTAATCCCCGTCTTTTTGGCCACAAAGAAAAACCCTGCTCCCGCCGGCGAGGTGGATGGACGCATGAGGCCTGCTGCCAGAGAGTCCTTGATGTAGGTATCCATAGCAGCTCGTTCGGGAGGAGATAGGGAAAAGGTCCGACCCCTGGGGGGCAGGTGCCGGAAACAGGTCGATGGGGCAATCGTAAGGTCTATGGGTGGTAGTTTGGTGCCCTCTGTTTGCTAAATACCGGTTTGAGGTCATGGTAACACTCGGGAACTCGGGACAGGTCGATGGATTCTAGAGACTCGGGAGGGGAACTCGGGAACTTGGGAAGATACAAGTGGCTTGGCACGTAGGACCCCACTGCTTGGATAGTGCCACAGACCAGTCGATGTGAGGTTATGGCTGTGAAGCCAGGGGTATCAAGGACGAGAGGGAACTCGGAACACGAGGTCAGATGAAAGTTCATCACTTCCTGGTGTTGGGAACTGAAAGTCGCAAGGGGGTAGTGACACGAGTGACAAGTCCAGATCCCAAAGGGCTTCCATCCACGTAGTACCCTTATGGGGTCACTTAGAGGTTCAGAGGGAACGCCATTCTCCTTCGCCCAGACACCATCCATGAAGTTACCTGCGGCTCCAGAGTCTACCAAGGCTTGAAGGGGAAGCTCGTGGTTGTCCCAGGAAAGGGTACTGGAATGAGCAGGCGGGAGTTGGATGGATGGGAGGGAGGTATATGTTTCCCAGTTACAGTCTCCCAGGCCTGCACGGGAGAGTGCGTTTTCCCTGGAGCCCGGGACACGTGGGAGAGGAAATGGCCCGGTTTGCGCAATATAGACAGCATCGCTCCCTCAATCCGGCGGTCTCTCTCAGCTGGGAGATGCGTCCAACCTGCATGGGTTCCGGTGGAGTCAGCGAGGTAAAGGTGGAGACTCGGAGCTGGGACCGAATAGGAGCTAGGGTGAGGATCTACGGTTGAGCTCTCTCTTCTCTCAGACGCTGTCTATGCGTGAAAGCCAACTTGATCAGGGACTCGAGGTTGTCTGGTGGTTCCCGGTGGCCAGTTTCATCTTGGATGGTGTCGGAAAGACCTTCAAAAAGCACACTGTGAGCGCCTCGTCGTTCCAGCCACTCGCTGCTGCCACCGTGTGGAACTGGATGGCATAGTCCGATCAGCTGCGCGACCTTGGCGGAGAGTCAGAGCTGTTTGGCTGAGTCAGGACCGCTGGTAGGACCTTGAAACACTCGCTTGAATTCTTCAGCAAAGGTAGAGTAGCTGGCACAGCAGGGCTTGGGATCCACACAGCAGTAGCCGGCTAGGGCTTTTTCAGACGCAGGGTGATGATATATGCTATCTTGGACCGGTCGGTGGGAACGACGAGGGTTGCAGCTCGAAGGAGAGAGAAACATTGGGTGAAAAACCCTTACAAACACTCGGATCGCTGAACACGTTGGGGAGGCGGCAGACGAGGTTCAGCTCAGGGGGTAAGCTGCCTACGGGCACTTGAATCTGATGAACTGGAGCAGAAGCGGTTGCAGGAGAAGTTGATCAGTAAATCTGCTTTATGGAGTCATTCTCCGACAGAAGTTGAGAATGTCAGCGCAGTTAAGGCCTCTTGCTGAACCAGAGCAGCTTCGTGACTTGGGACAGTCCCTCGTGGTTGGGACAGCCATGGGAAAAAGTCCTGTGTCCCAAGAACTTTCTGGGAATTAGTGCGCTGCAGGATGGCAAATTCTGTTTTGAAAAAGCTAGCCTTGCTTTTATTGTAAGTACTGTCTTAAGCCTCTGTGTGCCCTGGGCCACAG
>NC_036875.1:26257770-26257977 GCF_002910315.2 Salvelinus sp. IW2-2015
CTGGTGCGTAAAGGACAGTATATGCGCTGGTGCGTAAATTACAGTATATGCACTGGTGCGTAAAGGACAGTATATGCACTGGTGCGTAAAGGACTGTATATGCACTGGTGCGTAAAGGACAGTATATGCACTGGTGCGTAAAAGACAGTATATGCACTGGTGCGTAAAGGACAGTATATGCACTGGTGCGTAAAGGACAGTATATGC
>NC_036875.1:26263077-26271334 GCF_002910315.2 Salvelinus sp. IW2-2015
ATATGTCCTCACTATGATGAATGATCTGTACATGTCCTCACTATGCTGGAATGATACTGTACATGTCCTCACTACGCTGGAATGATACTGTCATGTCCCTCACTATGCTGGAATGATACTGTACATGTCTCACTATGCTGGAAATGAATGTATATGTCCTCACTATGCTGGAATGATAACTGTACATGTCCTCACTATGCTGGAATGATACTGTATATGTCCTCACTATGATGGAATGATACTGTACATGTCCCACTATATGCTGGAATGATACTGTACATGTCCCTCATTATGCTGGAATGATACTGTATATGTCCTCACTATCCTGGAATGATACTGTACATGTCCTCATTATGCTGGAATTATACTGTACATGTCCTCATTATGCTGGAATGATACTGTATATGTCCTCACTATCCTGGAATGATACTGTACATGTCCTCATTATGCTGGAATAATACTGTACATGTCTCACTATGCTGGAATGAATACTGTCATGTCTCAGTATGCTGGGATGCTGGAATGATACTGTACATGTCCTCACTATGCTGGAATGATACTGTACATGTCCTCACTATGCTGGAATGATACTGTATATGTCCTCACTATGTTGGAATGGTACTGTATATGTCTCACTATGCTGGAATGATACTGTACATGTCTCACTATGCTGGAATGATAATTGGTCAGCTCTGATGAGTGTCATAGTGCTTTATATGATATGGAAAGTAGAAGGGTCATTTACAGACTGTGGCCAATGTAGTCAAGCTTCAATTAGTCATTGTTATCTCAGTGAGGGAAATGGATTCCAAGAAAGACATATGACTGCACATGCTTATAATGGCCTAATGTGTGTGGTTATGAAATTAAGCAAGACTCTCTGACTGGTCTGATCCAACTGAAATAAATGATAACAGTTATTCTGATGAAAAGTAATCAATAATTGATTGTAGACTCAGGTCCTTGGTGACAGTGCATCAGGTCCTTGGTGACAGTGTATCAGGTCCTTGGTGACAGTGCCTCAGGTCCTTGGTGACAGTGCCTCAGGTCCTTGGTGACAGTGCATCAGGTCCTTGGTGACAGTGCCTCAGGTCCTTGGTGACAGTGCCTCAGGTCCTTGGTGACAGTGCCTCAGGTCCTTGGTGTCAGTGCCTCAGGTCCTTGGTGACAGTGCCTCAGGTCCTTGGTGACAGTGCATGTGTGTGTTATTAACGCTCTGTGTGTGTATGTTTGTGTGTTTAGGTGAGTTTGGGGAGGTGTGCAGTGGTCGTCTGCGTCTGCCCAGTAAGAAGGAGATCTGTGTGGCAATCAAGACGCTGAAGGCAGGATACACCGACAAACAGAGGCGGGACTTCCTGTCCGAGGCATCAATCATGGGACAGTTTGACCATCCAAACATCATCAGGCTGGAGGGAGTGGTCACCAAGAGTACGTACAGACCATATCTTACTATACAATAAGAATGAGAGAAAAACAAACGTATCACTCATTAAATATTGGCGTGATATTTATGTATGTATGAAGTATGTTATGCCTGGCCAGATGGAGCCTAAAGAATCCTGCCCATAAGAAAACCTTGGACAGAATGTGTTGTTGGTTATACACTGAACAATTCTATGAAACTGGCTACAGCTTTACAAGAGAATCCATTTTTATTGAGTTCTATTGGCTTGAATCTCACCCTCCCTCCCGAGGCTCCTTAACAAAGATATTCTCACACACTCACACATTCTCAGCCTCTTAAAGGTAATTACTCGAAAAACGGTGAAATAATTACTTTGACCTCTGGTCCACAATCAGAGTCGGTCTCCACCTCACTGCACTCTCCGCCTGTTAACTCACTCTGGCTGGTGCATGCGCGCACGTACGCACACACACACACGTAAAACACACAACACACCACACACACACACACACACACACACACACACACACACACACACACACACACACACACACACACACACACACACACACAACACACACACAACACACACACACCATAATACTGCTGTTCTGGCCATGTCGTTAATACTGAAGAGTTAAACCTATAAAATCTCTCCCTCTGATCGCTCTACAGCAGATGAACTGATCAGTTTAAAGGAACAAGCAGGCTTGTAAAACTAACAGTAAAACTTTACAGAGGTTAGCCAGCTCTGGTCAACTTGACCAGCAGGCCAGAACAGATCTGTTTTAATGATGTTTCATATCAGTTGTAGCCCAGCCATGGATTTCTGAATCATAATATACAGTAGTTGAAAATAATTATACGATAGGGCTGGATGATATGGGCCAAAAATCGAATTGCGTTTTGTTTTTATCAAATATTGCAATTGCAAATTGATTTGTGATATACAAAACACTTGGGTGAACTGTAGGAATATTAAAATAATGATTTAAAAGCAAAGTGGAAAGCAGCATTGTTCTTCTTTGAAACAATCCGTTGACTGCATTTGAGCAGCTGCAAGAGTAGAGAGGGAGAGAGACGACAAACGGAGAGACGACAAACAGAGTAAACTATAAAAATTGACATTTCACTCAGTGGCAATTCAAAATATTGCATGCGATAGATATATATTGAGTGAAGGTGAATCCAGGTGAAAGCTATAATCCCTTATTGATAACACTCGTCACTTCAAACAGTGTAGATGAAGGGGAGGAAACAGGTTAAAGAAGGATTTTTAAGCCTTGAGACAATTGAGACATGGATTGTGTGTGTGCCATTCAGAGGGTGAATGGGCAAGACAAAATATTTATGTGCTTTTGAACAGGGTATGGTAGTAGGTGCCTGGCGCAACAGTTTGAGTGTGAAAAGAACTGCGACGCTGCTGGGTTTTTCACGCTTAACAGTTTCCTGTGTGTATCAAGAATCTTTTATTTTTAATTTTTTTTCACCTTTATTTAACCAGGTAGGCCAGTTGAGAACAAGTTCTCATTTACAACTGTGACCTGGCCAAGATAAAGCAAAGCAGTGCGACACAAACAACAGCACAGAATTACACATGGAATAAACAAACGTACAGTCAATAACACAATAGAAAAAGTCTGGTCCACCACTCAAAGGACATCCAGCCAACTTGACACAACTGTGGGAAGCATTGGAGTCAACATGCACAGCATCCCTGTGGAATGCTTTCAACACCTTGTAGAGTTCATGTCCCGATGAATTGAGGCTGTTCTGAGAGCAAAAGGGGGTGCAACTCAATATTAGGAAGGTGTTCCTAATGTTTGGTAAACTCAGTGTAGCTCTCTACCATATGGATATTGAACATGTAAATAATGTGATTTCAATGTGAATTACATTTAATTGTGCAGCCCTATTATACAATGTCGATAATGACATGTAAAAATGATATGTTTACCAGAAGAAGTTCTACGGAAGTTCTTAATATACATAATGCTTCTGATATGGCTCTTGCACATATTTTCTCTAAAGGTTTGTGGCCATGGAATCTAAGTTCTCCTGAAAAACAGACTAAAAGGTAAAAAGGAAATCCTGTGTATTCTAGTTGACGGTTTAGATAAAAACACTGTGCCGTGTGAAAACTATTATCTCTTAGCATTATGACAGGACCACAGTTACTCAGCAAAGTCAGTGAAAACCCACTCAGTTTCCCATTCTTCTGGCTGTACATAGAACCCGGAGAGGAATGCAAAATTGCCCTTTTGTTTTTTCAATCATATAGGGATTCTATTTGTCGAATACATCTTCCATCACTCTGACTATTAAAGCCCTGCTGGTGAATAATGCCAGGCTTAATTGCAAATTATTCTTTGTTTCTTTCTGTTTTTAGGATAGAATGAGGGGAGAGCATAGTAACGTGTGTGTGTGTGCGTGCATGTGTTTGTGTCTGTGTGTTGGAGGGGTACTCTATGATTGATAGCAGGCTCTTAGGGGTTTGGTTGGCATGCGAGAACAGACTGACACACACTCACACACACACACACACGGTCCTGTCTGTGCTCTAGGGTGATTTATTAACCCAGTCCTGTTAATTCTTAATAATCCAGAGACTTTCACACCTCATTAAGCTTTCTGCTGCTTTTGGCTGCACCGCACACACACACATACGCATGCATTGGTAATAGCCGACTTTTGGCTGATAAAAAAAGTTAAAAGCCGATAAATAAAAATGGCGCCGGCAGAAGAAGAAAAAACCCCATTGTGATATAATGCTTTTTAGTCTATTCATTGATGGAAATACCAGTCGATGGAAATACATTTGACTGGTCATGCTTATCGGTCTATGGGTTAATTTGCATAATTTTGTGGAATTAAATTGGTGCGTGTGTACAGTATATTCGTTATGCATATTATTTATCACAAACGTACAGCATACAGATACAGAGCCTTTGAGCAGAAAATTGTCCAGACAGTGCAAGAGCCAGACAGCATCTCAAACAGCAAATGAACATTTTATTGCATATTATGAGGCATGAATACTAATTGGCTGACAGCCATGGTATATCAGACCGTATACCACGGGTGTGACAAAACCTTTCTTTGGTTTGTGGTATATGGTCAATATACCACAGCTAAAGGTTGTATCCAGGCACACTACGTTTGTCACGCATGCTCCCGCTCTTCCCCCCTGGCGCTCGAGGGCGCCAGGCTCCCCAGCATTGCGCACACCTGCCTTCCCCCCGCCACGTGCATCAGCAATTTATTGGACTCACCTGGACTCAATCACCTCTGTTATTACCTTCCCTATATCTGTCTGGTTCCCGCTCTGTTCCCTGCTTCTGCATTGGTTGTCATATGTCCTTGGTTACCCATGTGCTGACGCTGTTCCTGTCCTGTTACCTGTCTGTTCTGCATTAAATGTTCAACACCCCCTACCTGCTTCTCATCTCCGGCGTCAGTCCTTACAACGGTAGTCCTTACAGCGGTGCATCATGTATAAGAACAGCTCTTAGCTGTGGTATATTGACCATATACCACACCCACTTGTGCGTTATTGGTTAATTAGATCTCCCCTCTTTCTACATTTCTAACGGATATTTTAATCTCTGTCACATGAAACCGCTCACACTTTGGCAACGGTGTTTTCCCATTAATTGCATTATGGAACGAAAATGTGTGCGTTGTGCTTATTGCTGCGCTTATAATGTGAAGAAAAAATTGTTTATCAACATTTTAAGCGAAATATTTTGATCTGTTCGATCAGACTCATTGCTTTGGAGAAAGAAAAAAAGATGTAACCTAGGTCTACTGGTTGTATGAATTTGGGATCTATTGTCCCACAACTGTCCCAGAGTCTGTTTGGAATAGGCTATTTCTTTCTCCACAAGCTGACCAATAGAATAGGTAAACTTTTCTACTATGGGGGATAGTAGATTGACAGGCTAGTGATGTTACTGTTGGTTACTGGTCTTGTTGATGAGGAAAAGTAAATGTGGACAGTTATTCAAACATCTTCAAAGTGCACATCTGAATTCAGTAAGAAGGGCCGCACATCGTTGCATCCTCGACTTGCATGTTCTGTATGAGTTACCATCATCTAAATGTGATTTCTGCCATTCTGAGCACCGTGGGTGGACGCCCTAATCAGTTTACACACCCAATGCCTATGGGTCCGGTCAATTTCTCAAATGTCTAATAAATTAAAATGCTCCCGGTCAAATGTCCGGAGCCACATTTTCCTAAAGGAAACCCTGACACACACACACGCACACACACACGCACGCACGCACGCCCACACACCACACACACACACACACACACCCACAACACACCACACCACACACACACACACACACACACACACACACACACACACACACACACACACACACACACACACACAACACACAACATACACACAGAGGGGGAGCAAGGAGAGGATACATTGTAACGCTCGTCGTTAGGTGGAATAGAGGAGGACCAAATCGCAGCGTGGTACGTTTCCATATTTATTGGAACACTTATAAACACGAACAAAACAATAAACAGAATGAAACCAACGATGCTGAATCAGACCTGAACATGTGAACCTAGTGACACCAAAGAACGCAATGAACAGGAACAATCACCCACAAACAAACAGTGAACACAGCCTACCTAAATATGGTTCCCAATCAGAGACAACGTAAAACACCTGCCTCTGATTGAGAACCATATCAGGCCAATCAGACACACCTAAACCAATGAGACACAAAACATAGAATATACCCATCCAGCTCACGTCCTGACCAACTAAACAAAGACTAAACAAAGGAAATAAGGTCAGGAACGTGACAATAAAAAGCGGAGGAGGTTTAGGGAGTCTGTTTTATCTGAAACTATAAAGGCTGTCCTGTGAGGTGAATGGGCCAATCCATCACAACTTTCTATAGAGGGGGGTGTTGGGCAAATCCATCAGGGTCTTTTAGAGGGGGGTGTTTAACGATGTCTACGACTGTGTTTGTGCCAGCAGTGTTTCTTATGTTAATGGAGGTGCTGTTATTTCTAGACGAGTTACAGGTTGGACTGTCAGTTAGTCAGACCCTTATCACTACACTGTGAAATCTAGATCTAGCGCTTGAGATGTAATGAAAAATCTGTTTGCACTCACTTTAATTTTACAGTTCCAAGGTTTGTGTCTGGTTAGACTGTAAACTCTCCTTCCAGACTCACATTAAGCATCTCCATTCCAAAATTATATCTAGAATCGGCATCCTATTTCGCAACAAAGCATCTTTCACTCATGGAACGAATTGCAAAAACAGCATCAGCTGTCAGAGCAGCTTACAGATCATTGCACCTGTACATAGCCCCTCTGTAAATAGCCCATCAAACGTACCCTCGTAAAACTGACTATCCTACCAATCCTTGACTTCGGCGATGTCATTTACAAAATAGCCTCCAACACTCTACTCAGCAAATTGGATGCAGTCTATCAGTGCCATCCGTTTTGTCACCAAAGCCCCATATACCACCCACCACTGCGATCTGTATGCTCTCGTTGGCTGGCCCTCGCTTCATATTCATCGCCAAACCCACTGGCTCCAGGTCATCTATAAGTCTTTGCTAGCTATCTCAGCTCACTGGTCACCATAGCAGCATCCACCCGTAGCACGCGCTCCAGCAGGTATATTTAAATTCCTCCTTTGTCCGCCTTTCCTTCCAGTTCTCTGCTGCCAATGACTGGAAGGAATTGCAAAAACAGCATCAGCTGTCAGAGCAGCTTACAGATCATTGCACCTGTACATAGCCCCTCTGTAAATAGCCCATCCAAGTACCTCATCCCCATATTGTTTTTTTTCTTTCTCCTTTGCACCCCAGTATCTCTACTTGCACATTCATCTTCTGCACATCTATCACTCCAGTGTTTATTGCTAATTTGGAATTACTTCGCCACCACGGCCTATTTATTGCCTTACCTTCCTAATCTTACCTCATTTGCACACACTGTATATAGACTTTTCTATTGTGTTTTTGACTGAACGTTTGTTTATTCCATGTGTAACTCTGTGTTGTTATTTGTGTTGCACTGCTTTGCTTTATCTTAGCCAGGTCGCAGTTGTAAATGAGAACTTGTTCTCAACTGGCCTACCTGGTTAAATAAAGGTGAAATGAAAAAAAAAAAGAATCAAGTAATTGAAAGGTGCTGGTTGTGGTAAGGTTCAACCACTGCTCTGACCACACCTAGCCTTGTTTTACGCACCATTCAATTGCAAGCAGTTTGTGAGGGAGCCAGTTTTATTAATTGAAGTTTATTTTTCCAACGAGGGTTATAAATGTGTTTCTTTTTACAGCAGGTTCCATCATCCCCTACCTCTGACAGATCTGGAAATGAGTTCTGCGTTGCCAGATGTGGAATTTTACTTTGATACATTTACAATGTGCCTGACAGAGAGAGGGAGAGGGGGATGGAGAGAGATGGAGAGAGGGATGGGGAGAGTGCAGGAGAGCGATAGATGGAGAGAGAGAGTGAGAAAGCAAAAGAGAGAGCGAGGGAGGGAGGGATGAAACGGGGAAAAGGGGAACACATTTCCATCTGACACACACCTGTCATGACACCAGTGCTGTTCATTTGACTACAACTGATTTAAAGTCATACCTGTCGTGACACCGGTGCTGTTCATTTGACTACGGCTGATTTAAAGTCATACCTGTCGTGACACCGGTGCTGTTCATTGTATGACTTTAAATCAGCCGTAGTCAAAATAAACAGACCTGTGTCACGACAGGTATGACTTTAAAATCACCGTAGTCAAATGAACATCACCGCTGTTATCAGCGACAGGTATGGACTTTTAAAATCAGCCGTAGTCA
>NC_036875.1:26272569-26288116 GCF_002910315.2 Salvelinus sp. IW2-2015
CACACACACACACACACACACACACACACACACACACACACACACAGTCATCCCTCTCCTCCACACCACTTTACTGTGCCTCATGTTTGTGTTATGACTATATGACTGTAGCAGCTTTGATCCGACTCTGCTTGTCTCTACCAGGTGCTCTGGGCTTTATATAGTGCCCGGGAAAACACCATCTATTTGGTCAAAGGCTCTGGCATAATGTTGTCAGGCCTATATGGTTGTGAGATTGTACAATTCACCTTGAAATGAGCAAGTTAAAGTCAGAGGTGATCTAAAAGGTTCATGTAATTGGTTTGGATGTTGATATATGAATGTTCCGCTGTATTTCTTAAGAACAGAAAGGTCATATTCATTCTGTTTATCAATCCAGTGGCATCTGTTTAGAGGTATGACATTCCACCTGTGACTGATTCTGTCTCTGTCTCTCTTTTTCTCTCTTTCTCTCCCTCCCCTCCTCTCTCATCACCCCCTCTTCCTCCTCTGCCACCCCCTTCTAGAAACATGATGCCCAGTTTACTGGTATCCAGTTGGTGGGCATGCTGCGTGGCATCGCGTCGGGCATGAGGTACCTGTCTGACATGGGTTACGTCCACAGAGACCTGGCCGCTCGTAATATCCTGGTGAACAGCAACCTGGTGTGTAAGGTGTCTGACTTCGGCCTGTCCAGAGTCCTGGAGGACGACCCCGAGGCTGCTTACACCACACGGGTAAGACATGGTGGTCGGGTTTATCAATGACATACGATGGGTTTAATAGTTGTTTCTGACAGAGACAGGATACTATTTGGTATTTTATTAGGATCCCCATTAGCTGTTGCAAAAGCAGCAGCTACTCTTCCTGGGGTCCACACAAAACATGAAACATGACATAATACAGAACATGAATAGACAAGAACAGAACTAGATTTTAAAAAACTCATGTCATGTAAGAACAACCTCTTTCCATAACTCTGGTGCCTAATAGTGAGTGGACACATTGCTGTGGTCAGAGAGAAAGGTTATCACTGTCAGACAAAGCTGAACTGACTGACCTCTGTCTCAGGTTTCCACAGAAGGGCATTGTCTCCCTCTCTCTCTCACCCTCCCTTCTTTCTGTTGATCTATCTCCCCCTTGCCAGCCCTATCATTGAATACATGCTGACCATGAGACAAATCACCTCATACATACATACACATACACACATACACAAACTCCTGACCTTGCAGCAGTGCAGAGCGAGGTAGCAGTACATAAATAAAAGCTGGGTGAGATAACGCTAACATGAATTCACAATAAGCCTTTTGTTTGTGTTCTCCTGAAGGATCATGGGAAAGGAATGACAAACATACTAGATAAGCAACATCAAGAGGCCTTTGAGCCTAGTTTATCCAACCTATCACCATCTATATAAAATACTGTGTGTGTGGTCACCTTGTGGCCTAACATTAGTATGTAGGGCTCTAAACTCTGTGTAATAACAGCTTCAGACCCCCATGTTAAATAAACACTCAAAGAGCTATTACTTCACTCCCATAAACTCACTCCCTAAAATATGCTAATTGACTTCCCCTAGTGTGTCACTAGTAATAGAGCTGAGTTCTCATCCACTCAACAGTCACATGAATGTATCAGACCCTGCAGGCCGTTCTTTCTCCCTCCCTCTTCTGTCAGACCACTCTGCTGTTCCATGAGCCCCCTCCTGTCTGTCTGTGTCTCACTGGTGTCATACTCTACCGTCATTATAGGTATAATCCTTCTTTTCATGAGGCTGGCTGTGTTTATGTACACTCACCAGGGATTCAAGGGAGCAGAAGTGGATTTATTTGTGTGTGTGTGTTTGCGTGCTTGCATGTGAATGTGTGTGTGTGTGCATATGTGTGTGCTCCTGCGTGCGTGTGTGAGGGAAGAAGTGGTTTGTTTTCTGAGGGCTTTGTGTTTACAGAGAGCTGGCCAGGAGTTGTGTGACTTGGCCAGGAGGTCCGTTAGCTTTGGCTCCTCTCCTCTTTTCTTCTCTCTGCTCTTTTCTTTTCCTCTCCTCCACTGGCCTGACGCAGGCCAAGCCTTGAGTAAGTCCAGCAGCCCCCTGAGTGTAGACACTGAGCAAGAGAAACACAGGGTCAGCACACAGGCTCCCTCTCTACCTCTCTTCCCCTCTCTCTCTACCTCTCTTCCCCTCCCTCTTTACCTCTCTTCCCCTCTCTCTCTACCTATATTGCCTTTTCCCTCTCCCCCAGGAAGAAACACAGTGGGGATGAAACAAATGGAACAAGGCCGTGTAGTTCTGGAGGCTGAGGACACAACCTAAACCCCTCTCTTTGTCCTTCCTCTCTCTCCTTCTCTCTCTTTATATCCACGTCCATGTCAAACGTAACCTAAAACAAATCATGAAATCATGAATGTACATCATCAATAGAATGACAGTTACATACATATCGCTTTCACTATTTGATGAGTTTGTGAATAAATAGAAATGTGATGACTGGGCATGGGTGTTGAAATACTTTCATTGTGATTTCTCTCTCTCTCTCTCTCTCTCTCTCTCTCTCTCTCTCTCTCTCTCTCTCTCTCTCTCTCTCTCTCTCTCTCTTCTCTCTCTCTCTCTTCTCATCTCTCTCTCTCTCTCCCTCTCTCTTTCTCTCTCTTTCTCTCTCTCTCTCTCGCTCTCTCTCTCTCTCTCTCTTCTCTTCTCTCTCTCTCTCTCTCTCTCTCTCTCTCCTCTCTTCTCCTCTCTCTCTCTCTCTCTCTCTCTTCTCTCTCTCTCTCTCTCTCTCTCTCTCTCTCTCTTCCTCCTCTCTCTCCTCTCTCTTCTCTCTCTCTCTCTCTCTCTCTCGTCTCTCTCTCTCTCTCTCTCTCTCTCTCTCCTCTCTCTCTCTCTTCTCTCCTCTCTCTCTCCTCTCTCTCTCTCTCTCTCTCTCTCTCTCTCTCTCTCTCTCTCTCTCTCTCTCAGGGAGGTAAGATCCTGGATCAGCGTGGACAGCTCCAGAGGCCATCTCCTACAGGAAGTTCACCTCGGCCAGCGATGCCTGGAGCTACGGTATCGTGCTCTGGGAAGTGATGTCATACGGGGAGCGGCCTTACTGGGAGATGTCCAATCAGGACGTGAGTATGCAACCGTCGCCAGGGTGACCTAATGAACTTCCTGCTAAGAGAGGAAATGATGCGTAGAGCGGCCAGGTGGAAGACTGAGTCTGAAGCCTGATGGTCTGAACCAGAAATACATATACACACAGAAATACAGCATTGTCACCTGAGAGGGATTTATTGGCATTTATTGGCTTTATTGGCATGGAAACATATGTTTACATTGCCAAAGCAAGTGAAATAGATATTAAACTAAAGTGAAATAAACATTATTCTCACAAAAGTTCCAAAAGAATAAAGACATTTCAAATGTCATATTATGTCTAAATAGTGTTGGAACAATGTGCAAATAGTTAAAGTCAATATGTTTTGTATTTACAATAGTGTTTGTTCTTCACTGGTTGCCCTTTTCTTGTGGAAACAGGTCACACATCTTGCTGATGTGATTGCACACTGTGGTATTTCACCCATTAGATATGGGAGTTTATCAAAATTAGATTTGTTTTCAAATTCTTTGTGGGTCTTGTAATCTGAGGGAAATATGTGTCTCTAATATGGTCATACATTTGGCAGGAGGTTAGGAAGTGCAGCTCAGTTTCCACCTCATTTTGTGGGCAGTGTGCAGATAGCCTGTCTTCTCCTGAGAGCCAGGTCTGCCTTTTGTCGGCCTTTCTCAATAGCAAGGCTATGCTCACTGAGTCTATGCATAGTCAAAGCTTTCCTTAGGTTTGGGTCAGTCACAGTGGTCAGGTATTCTGCCACTGTGTACTCTCTGTTTAGGGACAAAAAGCATTCTAGTTTGCTCTGTTTTTTTGTTAATTATTTCCAATGTGTCAAGTAATTAATTTTTATTTTCTCATGATTTGGTTGGGTCTATTGTGTTGCTGTCCTGGGGCTCTGTGGGGTCTGTTTGTGTTTGTGAACAGGTGACTAGCTTGCTTAGGGGACTCTTTTCCAGGTTCATCTCTCTGTAGGTGATGGCTTTGTTATGGAATGTTTAGGAATCGCTTCCTTTAAAGTGGTTGTAGAATTTATCGTCTCTTTTCTGGATTTTGATCATTAGCGGGTATCGGCCTAATTCTGCTCTGCATGTATTATTTGGTGTCTCTCTCTCTTTCCCTCCCTCCAGGTGATCAAAGCGGTGGATGAGGGCTACAGACTGCCTCCTCCTATGGACTGTCCTGCAGCTCTGTACCAGCTGATGTTGGACTGCTGGCAGAAGGAGAGGAACAACAGACCCAAGTTTGAACAGATCGTCAGCATCCTGGATAAACTCATACGCAACCCTGGGAGCCTGAAGATCACAGCCAACACCTCATCCAGGTACTATACACATCTACATTTAACCTTCAAGCTCTCAACCCTGACCTCTGAATCTAACCCTGGCAGCCAACACCTCATCCAGGTACTATACACATCTACATTTAACCTTCAAGCTCTCAACCCTGACCTCTGAATCTAAGCCTGGCAGCCAACATCTCATCCAGGTACTATACAGATCTTAACTGAACAGCTATCTGTACGCGGTAGTATTAATAAAGCGTTAGACAAGGTGACGTCTTTCTCTGCTCCTCTCCCACGCACCTGGCTCAACACGGATGGACACCAGACATATCTGTTCCCCACACATCTCCCAAGGCATTATGGGTCACGGCACATCCTGCTCGTTAGTGACAGCAGCGACAGGAAACACTGTCCTCCACCCTGGGACTCGTTTATCCCTCCCTCGCTTTTAGTGTTTCCTTCTCTCGCTTTCTGTCAGACACTCCCCCTCTGCTGGCCTATTACAATATTACTGGTGACTTGAAAAATGAGGAGGATGGGGGACCCACGGTGTAGGAGCGGAACGCAAGAAGACCACAAAGTGAGAAATGAGGAGGATGGGGGACCCACGGTGTAGGAGCGGAACGCACGAAGACCACAAAGTGAGAAATGGGGACGGATGGGACCCACTGTGGTAGGAGCGGAACGCACGAAGACCACAAAGTGAGAAATGAGGAGGATGGGGACCCACGGTGTAGGAGGGAACGCAACGAAGACCACAAAGTGAGAAATGAGGAGGATGGGGACCCACGGTGTAGGAGCGGAACGCACGGAGACCACAAAGTGAGAAATGAGGAGGATGGGGGACCCACGGTGTAGGAGCGGAATGCACGAAGACCACAAAGTGAGAAAGTGAGGAGGATGGGGGACCCGGTGTAGGAGGCACAGAAGCACCACAAAGTGAGAATAGGAGGATGGGACCACGGTGTAGGAGCAGAACGCACGAAGACCACAAAGTGAGAAATGAGGGAGGATGGGGGACCCACGGTGTAGGAGCGGAACGCACGAAGACCACAAAGTGAGAAATGAGGAGGATGGGGGACCCACGGTGTAGGAGCGGAACGCACGAAGACCACAAAGTGAGAATGAGGAGGAGGGGACCCACGGTGTAGGAGAGGAACGACAGAAGACCACAAAGTGAGAAATGAGGAGGATGGGGACCCACGGTGTAGGGGAGGAACACAGAAGACCACAAAGTGAGAATGAGGAGGATGGGGGACCCACGGTGTAGGAGCGACACAGAAGACCACAAAGTGAGAAATGAGGAGGATGGGGACCCACGGTGGAGGGAGGAACACAAGAAGACCACAAAGTGAGAAATGAGGAGGATGGGGACCCACGGTGTAGGAGCAGAACGCACGAGGGACCACAAAGTGAGAAATGAGGAGGATGGGGGACCCACGGTGTAGAGCAGAACGCACGGAGACCACAAAAATGAGAAATAGGAGGATGGGGACCCACGGTGTAGGAGCAGAACGCACGGAGACCACAAAGTGAGAAATGAGGAGGATGGGGGACCCACGTGTAGAGCGGAACGCACGAAGACCACAAAGTGAGAAATGGGAGGATGGGGACCCACGGTGTAGGAGCGGAACGCACGGAGACCACAAAGTGAGAAATGAGGAGGATGGGGGACCCACGGTGTAGGAGAGGAACACAAGAACCACAAAGTGAGAAATGAGGAGGATGGGGACCCACGGTTAGGGGAGGAACACAAGAAGACCACAAAGTGAGAAATGAGGAGGATGGGGGACCCACGGTGTAGGAGCAGAACGCACGGAGACCACAAAGTGAGAAATGAGGAGGATGGGGGACCCACGGTGTAGGAGCAGAACGCACGGAGACCACAAAGTGAGAAATGAGGAGATGGGGGACCCACGGTGTAGGAGCAGAACGCACGGAGACCACAAAGTGAGAAATGAGGAGTATGGGACCCACCGGTGTAGGAGCGGAACGCACGGAGACCACAAAGTGAGAAATGAGGAGGATGGGGGACCCACGGTGTAGGAGCAGAACGCACGGAACCACAAAGTGAGAAATGAGGAGGATGGGGGACCCACAGTGTAGGAGCGGAACGCACGAAGACCACAAAGTGAGAAATGAGGAGGATGGGGGACCCACAGTGTAGGAGCGGAACGCACGAAGACCACAAAGTGGCTTTCAAAAATCTTCAAAGAATAATTATTTTAACCTAAAGTATTTAATAAAGACATTTATAGTACAATATTATGGGGAATGGGATTGAGAGCGCTCCTTACACAGTGTTGGAAAGGGATCACAGCAGTGATTGAATGAGGGTATGTTCAGAGGCTTGACGTCAGTGCAGGATAGGATTTGACTGGGAAGACAAAAAACACACTACACAGTTAGACTAAGAATGCTAAGAATGAGTTAGTCCAAGCAAGGAGTAAAATCATTGATATGTAATAATGTGTTTGTGTATGTGATTGACTCTACAGTCAGGAGGAGACTTAACTGTAAATACAAATAGCAGATACATTCCATTACAGCTGCGCCATTGTAGGTATGAACTACAAGTTTCTCCATTAAGTTCAACTCAGACATCTCAAAATTCACAAAGTCAAACACAGACTGCGCGTCTCGCCCACTTGACACATCAAAGTAGCCCAAGAAACGTTCCTGAATAAAGCCCTTATCATCCACATACCTGATGATAACTGACAACTGCAAGCAGACTGGTGCCACCATAGGTCCCAGAGCGGTCAGACTGGTGGCACCATAGGTCCCAGAGTGGTCAGACTGGTGGCACCATAGGTCCCAGAGTGGTCAGACTGGTGNCACCATAGGTCCCAGAGTGGTCAGACTGGTGGCACCATAGGTCCCAGAGTGGTCAGACTGGTGGCACCATAGGTCCCAGAATGGTCAGACTGGTGGCACCATAGGTCCCAGAGCGGTCAGACTGGTGGCACCATAGGTCCCAGAGTGGTCAGACTGGTGCCACCATAGGTCCCAGAGTGGTCAGACTGGTGGCACCATAGGTCCCAGAGNAGACTGGTGCCACCATAGGTCCCAGAGTGGTCAGACTGGTGGCACCATAGGTCCCAGAGCGGTCAGACTGGTGGCACCATAGGTCCCAGAGCGGTGGGGCAATTTTTACCCCCTGGGGTCCAGAGTTTTTCCTTATCTGTTAATCTAACCAGGAAAACTCTGGACCCTATAAGGTATGACAGTGATTCATCAGTTTTAAAAAGGTTTATGATGGGACTAGTTTTTCCAAATCAGGTCACATGGTTTTAAAAAACTCCTGAGAAAACTCCTGGCCCTGGGGGGGATGAACACCCTGTCAAACTGCAGAAACCTTATACTTGCTCATATGAATTATATTTAGACTAGACTAGGAGGGGGGTTTCTACTACCCAGACACAGATAAAGTGATAGACAATAGAACTCACAGGGCTCAGCTTATGCATGTCTGCATCATGCAGGCCTATGCAACTGTAGGCCTTATAAAACATTAACTCACATCTGTCATCCTATTATGTGGATTGATTAATTCCAATTAATCATTTTTGATTGAAAACGTTTAGGCAGCATAGCCAGCCCAACTTTGAATATAAACTCAATTTGATCACCTTCACATTTTCTCCTGACACACAAATGGACTATAAATACATAACGTTACCAATGAGTTTACCCTGACCAGATGGACAGGGCGCACAGGCTGTATGCAGCTGCTCTTATTAGTAGCCTACAGTTGATCAGACTGAAAAATAGTCTCGTTTTCATCCCATACAGCGTGTCAGATCTCTAATGTTTAGGTGTAGCCCAGGCTGCTGCAACATTTATGTAATGAGTTTCTGCTTGTGTCTGTCCGGAGGGATTGTGTTCTTTGCTAAATAAATACCAGAGGAAAGTGGAAAGCCTACCTGAGTGCGAGCGTAAAAAATGCGCTGGGTCAACCTCTCTCTTTAATCTAACTTCTAATGGATGATGTGATGGAATCTATCAAATCATTCTGAATTGATTTTGACATCCCAGAAAAGACAGTCGAAAGTTCCATAAGTTCAGCAAATAAAGCATCGTAACGTGCAATTACCGCTGCAAGCTCCTTGTAGTTGCTCTTGTTAGCGGAACTTACCCTCTCGTTGTGTCCTCTGAAGCCAATTCTTGCCCAAAAACGCAGTGGTGTTGATATGCCGCTTGAGAACATCCCTGTTTCTTCTAACTTTCTCGTTGTGTTGCGCAGTTTGAATACGCAGACCTTCGTCATGATCGATACTGCTTTTTCCCTAAAAGCTTCAATTTGATGTGGGCTCTCTGCTTTTGTTTTTCCGTTTAGCTGAATGATCAATGTTCTTCAGGTCACTGTACCCCCCTTTTGCATGAGGCTCAGACCTTCCAAAAAGCAGGCAAGGCCAGCAATACAGGCGGCCTGATGAAAGGCTCCCTGTTAACCAGCTATACTTTTGATTCCAGGTGGTATTGAAGCCCTCACCTTTTCCTCCTTCTTCATGAAAATGATCTCAGGCAGAGGTCAGAGGTCGACCCTCGGTTTTAATTTGCACCTTTTCCGTGTACCCCAGAGAATGAAAGGGGTTCTTAAACAAAAAGTCAACAACATTTACGGTAACATTGGCAGCGAAAACTACGCACTTGAGCTGCTAGCTAGCTAGCTACTGCTACTTGCTACTGAAGTTAGCAAGGCAAAGTGCAATTTATTTCAATAACTGGACACAATAATCTACCTCCTCTGTCTCCTGTAATTTGAGGAAACTCATTTGAATTTAATAATATTGTAATGACCTGACTAGATCATAAAAGAACAATTGTCCAGACAGAGGATGGGGTTTACGAATTGAGTTTACGAATTGACGGTTTATTAACCCAACTTTACACAGGCTACTGTTTGTCCGTAGCCCACGCCAAATAAATGAAAGATAACCACAAGCCAACCGTGACCTTCTCTTGTGAAGGCCAGACATAAGAGAGAGAACAAAGGCTAAACCTGGTTTTAACTTCCAATGCTCCATCCCCCTGCCCAACCCCCCTCCACACCACTCTGCCAACCGCCAGGATGCCCGGCATCAGAACATTCCAGGCATTCCCGTGATTGGCAGATAGCAGGTTGATTGGCATGTCGGACCCCGCGAACACTGNGCCAGGATGCCCGGCATCAGAACATTCCAGGCATTCCCGTGATTGGCAGATAGCAGGTTGATTGGCATGTCGGACCCCGCGAACACTGGGTACTGTTAAATACAACACAACCAACTAATAGCCTAACACATAACACACAGCTGTCTGTGCAGGTCGCTACAATATAAAAAAAAATGCTCAACTATCACTTCTCAGCCTCCATCCAATAATCTCACCAAGCTTCTCAATGCATTGAATGCCCCATAATGCTCGGTGGCGCATCCCCAATACAACACACTACATTTATTCTCTGATCCTAATCCTATGATTGGATGGACAACTTGTCAGTTCATACTGCAAAAGCTTTGATTGGTTGGAGGTTGTCCTCTGGAAGTGGTCATAATTACCATGTATGTCTATGGAAGGGGCTGAGTCCTACAAGCATCCTAGGTTTTGTATTGAAGTCAATGTACCCAGAGGAGGACACAAGCTAGCTGTCACCATGGTACACCATGGCGCTACCCCAGAGAGTGCTGTTGAAGTTACTATAGACCTTCATTTTAAAACAGTGAGTTTTAATCAATTATTTGGTGACATATGAATATATTTAGTCTAGATGTATCTAAACAGGATAACCTTTTCAATGTATTTTTTTTTTCTTTAATGAAATTTCACTGAGGAGGTTGGTCCTCCCCTTCCTCTTCTGAGGAGCATCCACTGACTGATACTGTCTCTGTCTCTGTCACATGCTCCCCCCTCTGCTGGCCTATTACAATATTACTGATACTGTCTCTACCTCGCCCTCCAACCAAGGTGCAAGACATTACTGGATCTATCAAATATATAGAAACCACATATTGAATCTCTCAAGATATCAACCCGATATTGAAATAGGGGCCTCATAGAAGGTGTTCCTCTGTGAATGTGTTAGGCCATGATAGTAGTGTATAGGCCTATAGGGGAGAGCTGTTTGTATTATGTGCAGAGGTCTACAGAGGTCTACAGGGGAGAGCATTTATTTTGTATGGGCAGACCCCTATAGGGGAGTGTAGTATTATCTTTATATTTTCAACATGGGCCTGAACCTGTTTGTGTATGGACCCAGTTGGTAGTAACATGGGCCTGACAGAGGCTGTCATAAACAAACACTTCCTGCTTCCTGTGTGCACATGATGTTATGATCTCACTTCAACTGTAACCTGTGTAGTTACTGGTCAGGCCTCAGACTAGCTCTCTCCCTCTTTCTCTCCCTAAACTGCCACACGTCCTGATTTTCCTCTTTTCTCTCACTCACTCTCTCTACAGTACATACTAATACACCTAATACTCATCTCTTTTCATTCTGTGTTTCCATCTCTTTGTTTTGACCACTGGGGAGGTCCAGGGGACTGAGGCGCTGGTGTAGAGTGGCCTTGGGCAGGCAGAGAGGGAGCAGGGAGGAGGGAGGACTGGAGCTATAGCTGGAACAGGGGTGGGGTAGAGGGGGGAGGCGATGGGGCAGTGGGTTGGTGGAACAGACGGTCCTGGTATTATGGAGACCTCGGAACTCATAATGTTGACTAATGATTTGTTAAGAAAGTGAAAATGGGTCCCTGGGAGTTTGCATGTAATTTTCCTGATTGGCTTTTAACACAGGGCTGAAGTGCTCGCGCGAGAGCAGGTGGCGACGGCCCGGGGCAAGGGAGACCGACTTTCATATCGGCGACTAGGCAAGTGCCTGTCGTGAGTGGTGTGTCACCGTGGTCGTCCGTGTGTGTTTCGTTGTATGTGATGTACAGTGGGGGCGGGGGGGGCGGGGGGGGCTTGCAGCCCCGCAGCGCCCGGCAGCTGGTGTTCGCGGCTCCCCAACTATCCATCATCTGCTCCAATGGACTGCCCTGACGCAATGAGAGAGTCCCCCATCCCCCAAGCCAGCAGTCAAAGCCCTGGCCGGAGTGCACTGTCTGGGCGGCCGACGGGAGAAGGATCCCCGCAACCTGGCGGTAGACTGTGCACTGTCACTGCGAGGCCCTTGGGGAGACGAGGTCCTGGGGTCAGAGTTTGAGCTCGTGGGTGGAAAGTGAGAAGAATCTTAGGGCAGGTGTACCCACACGCCAAGGGCAAGTGTCGGAGAAGCGCTTGAATACAGGCATGTCAAAGAGATGAGAATTAAAAAGTGTGTTTTTAATTGACCTACCTGCGACAAGAAAGGTTAAGAAATGAAAAATGGTAGTGAAAGAAGTGATGAGTGAAAATAAGAGGGTGTTGAAGTGAGGCTTGATGAGTATGGGTTAAGAGTGCCGGTACACGTAGCTGTGAGAGGAGCCAATGGGACCAGGGATGGCGTAGGGGAAAGGGGATGAGTGAAAGAGGACCACGCGGGCAAACGGCAGATGGAGGGGAGAGGTGGAGGGGGGTTGGAGGGTAGAGAGACCCAGCAGATGCCATTTCTCAGTTCCCTCACCAAGTGAGAACGCTGTGCATTCCCTCTACTTCTACCACCTCCTTCACCCCAAGCTTGCCCAGATTGTCACTTCTCCCCCTCTCTCCTTCTCCCCCTCTCTTCGCTCCCCTCTCTTCCCCCTTCTTCCTCCCCCTCTCTTCTGTCCCCCTCCTCCATCCTCCCTTCTCTCCTTCTCCCACCTCCCCTCCACTCTCTCTACCCACCCCTCATCTTCCTCTCTTTCTTCTCCCCCCTCCTTCTTCTCCCCCTCCATACTCTCACTTACTCTTTCTTCTCACCCCACTCCGCCCACATCCTCTCCGACCGCCCCTGAAGAGCCCTAAAAACATGATACTACACAGCAGTGGTCTTTCAGAGTGGAAAACAGACAGAAAAGGAGAGAATGAAAAGAACAAGAGGGAGGAAGAAAAGACAGGGACGGTGGTATTGTACTTTTCTTTCTCACCTCCCGATTGTTTTCCATCATGTGAAGAATTCTCCTTTTTCTGAATCCTGTCTCTGTAAGATGTGATGATGTGTACACAGGGGTTTACGATACCAACTCCTCTCCATGACAACAAGCATGTTCTTTTACTTCCCTCTCATCTTTTCTCATCCCTCGTTCTCTCTGCCTGTTGGTCCGTCATGAGACTTCACCAAGCGCAGTTAAAAATAAAGAATAAAGTAAACAAACAGAATCCTACAGAGGGAAGACAAGGTCATCTATAGTTTACCTCTACACTGACACGCTGACTGCTCTGGAGGCAGGGGAGAAAACTCTGCAGATCAATAGTCTCCTCATCCATGCCTGGATGGTGTAATCAGGGAGCTGTGTGGGTGTGTGAGAGAGAGATGAGAAGAAGAGGCTCCCTCTTTTCCTCCTCCCCTCCCTCTATCCCTCTCTCCTCTCTTCCCTCCTGTCCTCCTAGTTGGCTCTCAGCTGTCAGACAGGCCTCTGATGATCAGGAAGAGATTCAATCACATACCAGTCTCTTAGCTCTCCCTTTCCTTTGCCACTTCTTTCTCTATCCTCTTCCGCCCATTCTTGATCTCACTCAGACATGGCCTTGCTCTCCCTGTGGTGAGCTGTCTGGCTGGTTAGTTGTGTTCCAGACAGAAATCATCTATGGGATATTGTTTACTGCTTTGTTAACTTGTCATGGAACAAACATATTCTGGAAGCATAAGTCTAGTAGTCCCATAAGCAGTAGGTCTTACCTGTCCCACCCTTGAGAGGTAGCGTACTGCACGTCAGTCTGCCACTAATACAGATAACAGACAAACCTCCAAACCACCCCAAATACAGTGTCACTTGCTGTGATATAAAAATCTGTCATTAACTAAGACTCTAAACCTTTCCACCACCCAAAATACTCAGCCTCAGGTTGGACTTGACTTCCTGCTATTCTGATTAGTTTATTTAGACTACTATAAATACACCCTCTATGGGAGTGGCAGGACCAAGCTGGTTTCCTGTCCGGTGTTGGCTTGTATCGCCTAGGCTGTGTGTGATCAGGTGCTATGGTTTTCTGACTCACAAACATACACACACATGCGTACACACATGCACGCACGTACACACAAAAGAGAAAGAAGACTACGGAGTTATTGACTGGTTGGTTTACGCAGACGTCTGTCTTATGAACAGCAGAGGAAACATGGTCAGGGTTAAGGACAGACTCGCAGATACAGTCCTCTCTTACTTTCCGTCATTCTACACATCATCTTCGGATCTTTCCCTTCCTCTCCACCTCATCTCTTCCTCTTCCCTCTTCTCTTCCCTTCTTACCACCCTCTCTATCTACTCTCCCTTCCTCTGCACCTCTCTTTCTTCCTTCTTCCCTCTCTCGACTTCCCTCTCCACTCTCTCTTACTACCTCTCTCTCCCTTCCTCTTCCACCTCTCTCTCCTCTGCCCATCTCCTCACTCCTCTATCACACCTCTATCTCTATTCTCCTCTCCCCTTCACTCTCACCTATTCTTCCTCTTCCCTCTCTCCCCTCTTCCACCCCTCTCTATTCCCTCTCCCTTCCCTCCATCTCCATCCTCTTCTTCTCCTCTCTCCCTCTCTCTTTGCCTTTCCTTCTGTCCACCCCTCTCTATTCCCTCTCTCCCATTCCACCATCTTCCCTCATTCCGTCTTACCTCTTCCCTCTCCACTCTCCTCTCCACTTTCTCCTAACCCTCTTCATCGTCCCTCCATGCTATCACATACCCTGTCCTCTCCTCTCTCTCCTCCCCTTCCCTCCTTACACCTCATCTTCTCCTCTGTCCCTTCCTCGCTCTACACCTCTCATCTTTACCTATCTTCGTCCCTTCCACCAATTCTCTTCCCTACTCTCCCCTCCTCCCTCCTTCACTCTTTACCTACTCTCTTCCTCGTCCTACTCTTCACCTCGCCCTCCGTCTCCCCTCTCCCATACTCTTCTTCAACCCTTCCGATCTCCTCATCTCCTTCCCTCTCCTCTCATCATTCTACATGTCTGCGTTCCCTCCCCTTCGATCACTCTCCCTTCGTCTCTTCTACCTCTTCATTTCCCTCTGCTCCTTCCTTCCTCTTCTACCTCCTCTCTTCCATCTCTCCCTTCCTCCTCTCCCTTCTCTTCTACCTGTCTCTTCCTCTCTCCTTCCTCCTCTCCCTCACTTTCTAAACCTCTCTCTTCCCTCTGTCGCGCTTCCTCTTCTAACCTCTATCTTCGCCTCATCTCTCTTCGCCCTCTCCCTTCCTCTTCTACCTCTCTCTTCCCTCTCTCTCTTCCCTCTCTCCCTTCCTCTTCGTACCTGTCGCTTTCCTCTCTCTCTTTCCTCCTCTCCCTTCCTGTCTTCTACACTCTCTCTTACCCTCTTCTTCTCTTCTACCTCGTCTCTTCCTGTCTCTCACTGTCACTCAAATCTCTACAAGACAGTGCTCAAGCCATGGCTTTTCATCTATAGATTTAGTTGTTTATAGGAGCAGCATGAAATTTTGATTGGTTTAGATAAATGAAGTGGTTTAGATTCTATGCCGATAAGACTGCAGTATTGTAGTGAAATTCTAACTATTTTATTAGCAGAAAATAACAATGTAATTATAGCATAAAATTAAATGTTGTTTATTGATTAATAAATAATATTGATTAGAGATGTCTAAAAATCGTAAATGTGAATATCATATACATTACAAGTTTCCTTTTTCTTTGGTCTGCAAAGCCCTCCAACATATAATAGTGTTGGAGCTAGATTGACGTGATAGAAACAGTACAGAGCAGTCACATTGGAATCATCAGACTTAAATTGTGGTGTGTGGGCTTTTCACTGGGAGAGCTTGTCCATAACAACACTGCTGCAACAGTAACAGCAGTTGTGGGTAGTTCCTTCTCTCCACAGGGGAGACCCGTGGTGATGTGTGGTGCAGAGTGGTGTGTGTGTGTGTGTTTTATGTGTCTGTGTGTGTGTGCATGGGGAAATGTGGTTACAACCTTCTCTGTTTCTCTCTTTGCAGCATGTGTATTTTATGAGCTTGTTTTCTCAATATAACAGTTTCCAGTCCCTGATGTGATTTGCAGAAGTCCAGCACGCGTGGTGTGTGTGTGTGTGTGTGTGTGTGTGTGTGTTGGTGTGTGTGTGTGCGTGTGCTGTGCGCGGTTCGATTGTGCG
>NC_036875.1:26288141-26290641 GCF_002910315.2 Salvelinus sp. IW2-2015
CAAAGCACACACACTCACCCAACACACACACACACACACACACACACACAACACTCCACACACACACCAGCCACACACACACAACACACACACACACCCCCAACACACACACACCACAACACCACACCTATTCAACTCATTCATGCCCGAATGGCTCCAAACACACACAACGCGCCCCTCATTGTTTAGTATGAGTCCAGGGTTGTACATGTGAGTCGACCATAAGTTGTGCGACCATACACAGTCAACGCACTGACCCCCGCTCAGTGGGAGCGACGGTGGACCCACTTGATAGATTTGGATGTTGATATGGATACTGCCCACTGTCAAGACAACAGCTGCTTGCCATGGTGTCAATGCACACAATCACAAAAACAACCACCCCTAATCTGCGTTAGACTCAAGAAGAATGATGGAAGAGTCTCCTGTACTCGGCACCGTTAATCGGACTGAGTTTCAGGTTTACCGCCACGACGGCACTAGTCTGGCTATGAACAGCCAGAGGAAAACATGGTCACCGCGAGGGTAACAGGACAAGACTCCGCACGATAACAGTCGCGCTCTAACCTTTCTCCATCACCATAATCTACCATCGACTCTTCGCTCCTATCCTCCTTCCATCTTCCCCGCACCTCTCTCTTCCTCCTGCCTCTCGTCCCTTACCTCCTTCCAGCTCTCTCTCTACTCCCTCCCATCACCTTACCTCTTCCACCTCTCTCCTCATCCCTCTTCTGCTTCCTCTTCCTCTCCAAAACCCGCTCTCTCTACCCTTCTCTCCCCTTCCTCTCCACCCTCATCTCTTCCTCTTCCCTCCTCCCTTCCCTCTATCCACCTCCTCTCTACTACTCTCTCCCTTCCTTTCACCTCGTCTCTTCCTCTTACCCATCTTCCTCCTTTCAACCTCTCTCTACTTCTCGTCTCCACTCTACGTCCCTCCTTTCTTCCTCTCTCTCTCTTCCTCTTCCACCTCTCTCTACCTCTCCTCTGCTCCCCTCTCTTTCCTCTCCTCCCCTTCTGTCCACCTCTCTCTATTCCCTCTCTCCCTTCACTCTTCCACCTATCTCTTCCTCTTCCTCTCTCCACGCTTCCTCACCTCCTCTCTATCTCCCTCTCTCCCTTCCGCTCCACACTCTCATTCCTCCTTCTCCTCTCCTTCCTCTCCACTCTCTCTTCCTCTCCTTGCCTCGTCCCCAGCCCTCTCATCTATTACCTCTACCTTTCCCTTCCACCATCTCTCTAATTCCCGTCTCCCTTACACTCTTCACTCCCAACCCTCTCTCTTACTCCCCTCCTCTCCACTGTGTCCTCCTTAACCTTCTCTTCCATCGCTCCCCACAATCTCATACATACCCTGTCCTCTTCCCTCTCCCCCATCCTCCCTCCCCCTTCCCCTCCCTTAACACCCATGCTATCTCCCTCTGATCCCTTCCTCACTTCTACCTACTCTCTTCATCTCGTCACGCTATCCTCGTCCCTCCCTACTAACCTGTCTCTTCCCTCTCTCCCCTGCCTCCCCTCCCTTCCACTCTTTTACCCTCTCTCGTTCCCTCGTCCCTTACCTCTTCTACCATCGATCCCCTTCCCGCTCTCCCCCCTCTCTCCATACTCTCCCTCCTTTCTAACCCCCTATACCGATCTTCCCTCATCTCTCTTCCCTCTCCTCCTCACTCATTCCTACAGTCGCGTTCCCTCCTCTCTCTCCCTCCTCCCCTTCGTCTCTTCTACCTCTCATCTCCCTCCTCCCCTTCCTCTTCTACCCCCTGTCTCTATCCATTCATCTCCCCCCTGTCAAACTCAAATCTCTACAACAGAACAGGCTCAGAGCCGCGCCATGCTTTTCCATCCCCTAATAACCATTACTCCATGTTATCGGATGCTGCACGCATGAATATTCTGATTAGTCTAGATAACGATTTCGGCTTAGATTCTAATCCGATCCAAGACACTGCAGGCTACTCTAGTTCGGAAATTTCTATACTATTTGTCATTGACAGAACAATACACCGAAGGTCACATTTAATACATAAATATCAGCGGTGCCATTCTTGTCTCAATCAATCCCAATAACTCCGTTGAGAGATGTCTAAAACCGTAACATCATGCATTGATATCTGATCACATTACAGTCTTCCTTTCCTTTGTCTCCACCCGCCACCATACGCTAACATATACATCTATGGACGGCTAGAATTGCGAGCTCGTAATGAACCAGTAGAAACCAGCTAACCAAGCAGTCCCACATAGGAAAATCATGCAGACTTAAATTGTGGTGTGTGGGCTTTCACTGGGAGAGCTTGTCCATAACACACTCTGCAACAGTACAGGATTGTGGGTAGTTCCTTCTCTCCACAGGGGAGACCGTGTGCATGTGTGTCAGAGTGTGTGTGTGTTGTTTTTATGTGTCTGTGTGTGTGTGCATGGGGAAATGTGGTATTACAACCTTCTCTGTTCTCTGTTTGCAGCATGTTATTTTATGAGCTGGTTTTCTCATAAAGACAGT
>NC_036875.1:26295641-26303141 GCF_002910315.2 Salvelinus sp. IW2-2015
TTATCATTGATCATGTGTCAGAGGAGGAATACAGCAGTCATTAGTTTGGGCCCTGGTCTACTTAAACACAACCACAGTCATTCGTTTTTATCAGTTGTATTGCATGAGTCATTCACTGTCTAGACTGTTTTCTATTTATGCGTCATACTTTATGTATTCATGTTTTATGTAGTTTATTTACTATATTTATTTATTTATTTGTTTATTTGTAACACGCTGTTCAGGGTGTTAACGCTGTGTACCCATAAGCCTTTCTGAGAGACTGTTGCCAGTATGGCTGTGTGACGTCCATTAGCCTCAGAAACTTTATTCACATTCCCTGGCCCTGCCTCCTGCCTGTCTGTACTGTAGAATTTGTCTGACAAAGGTCCAGCACCACGTCACAGCAGCCACCTGCCCAGAGTGGGAGCCTTCAATGGGGATCACCACCCTCTAACCCCCCCTCCTCTCCATCCCCTACTCCAGAGACACCGGATGGTGGGTGGACCACTGTGCACTGTCTGGCTGCCCTCCAAACTATAACCCCATGCTTGCATCAAAATAACTTTATAAGGAGTTTTCGTGTTTTGTGTTGTGTGCACCCTACAGACTAGCAGAGAACTGAAGCTCAGTGTAAAACCCAAGCTGTGTTAACCTAGCGGGTTTGAGCTGAGCTGTTACTTTACTAATATGCGTCTATAACCACAGTCACCTACAGGAACCGAGCTGAAGATGTCTTGTCCACTGATGTACCATAATATCCCACTGCTGTACCTAATATCACCATGCTGCTACATACAGTCCACTAGATGAAACATAACATACTTGTTTGAGTTGTGTGTCTTCGTGAAATGCTGTGTGTAAGCCATGCTGTGTGTGTGTTGTGACGAAGCTTGCTCTAACCATTTGATTTATTCTGCATTTATTATCCATCTATTTGTACCAGTGCTGCTCCCTCCCTTCCAAACATACACACACCTCTAAGCATGACCAAAACTGCCCAAGGCCATCAGCTAACTAGAGAGCTCTGGCAGCACATCAACCTTGTGATTGACAGACCAGCGAGTGGGAGGGGGAGGGGGGGGGCAGCACTGACCGCATGTCATTAATGTCACTGTGTGTCACATACTGAAGTACTTATCTCTCTCTCTCTCTCTCTCTCTCTTCCCTCCTTTCTCTCTGCAGGGACTAAAGAAGTGTGGGTGACTATCGTCGGCCCTCAGAAGAACATTGTGAGCAGCATCAAAGCACTAGAGATCCACAGTAAGAATGGCCCTGTCCAGTCTAACCAAACCAAGCCACTAGAGATCCACAGATTGGCTGACTGGCAAATGAAGCCATTCTGGGTCCCGTTCCATTCTGAATGAAGCCCGTCTGGCCCCCGTTCCAATCTGAATGAAGCCCTTCTGTGCCCTGTTGCATTCTAAATTAAGCCCGTCTGGGCCCCGTTCCATTCTGAATTAAGCCTTCTGGGCCCCGTTCCATTCTGATGAAGCCCGTCTGGCCCCGTTCCATTCTGAATGAAGCCCTTCTGTGCCCGTTGCATTCTAAATTAAGAACCTCTGGACCCCGTTCCATTCTGAATGAAGCCCCTCTGGGCCCCGTTCCATTCTGAATGAAACCCTCTGGGCCCCGTTCCATTCTGAATGAAGCCCTTCTGTGCCCGTTGCATTCTAAATTAAGAACCTCTGGACCCGTTCCATTCTGAATGAAGCCCCTCTGGGCCCCGTTCCATTCTGAATTAAAGCGTCTCCTTTCAGTTCCTCCCTCCACTCCAGGGAGACCTCTGTGGACGTTTCAATTACGTTCATACCACGAGGGAGCCCTCCCCTTTCGAGGTATAGTGATAGGAATGAAGGAGGGGAGAGGACGGCTCGTATATTTGGATTAGAACAGCCCTCTGATCTCTGTAACATACAGGAGGAAGTCCCAAACTAAAAGGAGGAAGTAGACATTAGAAAGTGGTGCAGCGGAGGACAACAGCTCTGAAGTTTGATGATGTCACCATGATATCATGCCCTTACCCTGAATCCAGGGCAAGCAGTCAGACCGACAGACAGACCAACCCTTCGACACTCCGCACCATGCTGAGGCCTTACTGAGAACACAGGAAAGGGGGAGATAACCTGGCCTTGGACCTTAAGGGCATGAGGATAAAGGCTGGAGCTGGGATTGGAGAACCTGGGACAGCAGGGCCCTGTGTGTGACTTATCGTGAAAGGGCTTGTTGAAACTGAACCAGTCGTGATCTGATCCTGTGGATTGACTGACATTTTTAAGCTCTGGAGAGGAAAACTTTAAATGCTTTGAGTAGAACAACGCAGACAGCAGCAGCAAACATCCACATCAACCTGGAGCAGACAAAGCAGACCAGGAGACTCCCACCACTGAGACCCCACTCTCTCTCACAGAGAAGGACTGATACCACTCTGTGTGTGTGTGTGTGTGTGTTGTGTTGTGTGTGTGTGTGTTGTGTGTGTGTGTGTGTGTGTGTGTGTGGTGTGTTGTGTGTTGTGTGGTGTGTGTGTGTGTGTTCTGTGTCTGTGTCTGTGTCTGTTCTGTGTCTGTGTTGTGGTGCACCTATGTCCCTGCACGTGAGTGTGAAGGTATACTCAAGAAAAATCAGCTTGAGAAGAAGCCAAACCATTTGATGGGCACCCAGACTAGAATAAGCCATTTATCCCCTAGCTATAGACTAATGTCTGCAAACAGTCAATGTCAACAGAGAGCAATACATAACAATCAGTTTATCAGTTGATCAACCTGTCATGAGTCATGAGTCTCAGACATGTACAGTTTTCTGTGATGGTAAACAGGACATATCAGACCACAGAACTGTAACTAACTACTACCTGTCTGCTTATCATACATACAGTTGAAGTCGTAAGTTTACATGCACCTTAGCCAATACATTAAACTCAGTTTTTTAGTCAAAAATGTCAGAATAATAGTAGAGAGAAGGATTATTTCAGCTTTTATTTATTTCATCACATTCCCTATGGGTCAGAAGTTTACATACACTCAATTAGTATTTGATAGCATTGTCTTTAAATTTTTAACTTGGGTCAAGCATTTGGGTAGCCTTCCACAAGCTACCCACAGTAAGGGTGAATTTTGGCCATTCCTCCTGACAGAGCTGGTGTAACTGAGTCAGGTTTGTAGCCCTCCTTGCTCACACACACTTTTTCAGTTCTGCCCAAAAATGTTCTATGGGATTGAAGTCAGGGCTTGTGATGGCCACTCCAATACCTTGACGTTGTTGTCCTTAAGCCATTTTGCCACAACTTTGGAATTATGCTTGGGGTCATTGTCCATTTGAAGCCCATTCGACCAAGCTTTAACTTCCTGACTGTTGTCTTGAGATGTTGCTTCAATATATGCACATAATTTTCCTGCCTCATGATGCCATCTATTTTGTGAAGTGCACCAGTCCCTCCTGCAGCAAAGCACCCCCACAACATGATGCTGCCACCCCCGTGCTTCACGGTTGGGTTCTTCAGCTTGCAAGCATCCCCTTTTACTCCAAACATAACGATGGTCTTATGGCCAAACAGTTCTATTTTTGTGTCATCAGACCAGAGAGTGTCTCCAAAAACTAAGATCTTTGTCACCATGTGCAGTTGCAAACCGTAGTTTGGATTTTATATGGCGTTTTGGAGCAGTTGCTTTTCCTTGCTGAGCGCCTTCAGGTTATGTCGATATAGGACTCGTTTACTGTGATATAGATACTTTTGACCTGTTTCCTCCAGCATCTTCACAGGTCCTTTGCTGTTGTTCTGGGATTGATTTGCACTTTTCGCACCAAAGTACGTTCATCTCTAGGAGACAGAATGCGTCTCTTTCCTGAGTGGATGACGGATTCGTGGTGTTATACTTGTGTACTATTGTTATACAGATGAATGTGGTACCTTCAAGTCATTTGGAAATTGCTCCCAAGGATGAACCAGACTTGTGGAGGTCTACATTTTTTTCGAGGTCTGGCTGATTTCTTTTGATTTTCCCATGATGTCAAGCAAAGAGGCACTGAGTTTTAAGGTAGGCCTTGAAATACATCCACAGGTACACCTCCAATTGGCTCAAATTATGTCAATTAGCCTATCAGAAGCTTCTAAAGCCATGACATCATTTTCTGGAATTTTCCAAGCTGTTAATAGGCACTGTCAACTTAGTGTATGTAAACTTCTGACTCTGAATTGTGATACAGTGAATTATAAGTGAAATAATCTGCTCGTAAACAAAATACTTGTGTCATGCACAAAGTAGATGTCCCAACCAACTTGCCAAAACTATAGTTGTTAACAAGAAATTTGTGGAGTGGTGTGGAAAACTAGTTTTAATGACTCCAACCTAAGTGTATGTAAACTTCTGACCTTAACTGTAACTGTAACTAACTACCACCTGTCTGCTTATCATACAGAACTGTAACTAACTACCACCTTTCTGCTTATCATACAGTACTGTATCTAACTACCACTTTCTGCTTATCTACAGAACTGTAACTAACTACCACTTTCTGCTTATCATACAGTACTGTATCTAACTACCACCTGTCTGCTTATCATACAGTACTGTAACTAACTACCACCTTTCTGCTTATCATACAGAACTGTAACTAACTACCACTTTTCTGCTTATCATACAGTACTGTATCTAACTACCACCTGTCTTGCTTATCATACAGAACTGTAACTAACTACCACCTGTCTGCTTATCATACAGAACTGTAACTAACTACCACTTTTCTGCTTATCATACAGTACTGTATCTAACTACCACCTGTCTGCTTATCATACAGTACTGTAACTAACTACCACCTGTCTGCTTATCATACAGTACTGTAACTAACTACCACCTGTCTGCATTCATTACAGTACTGTAACAACTACCACCTGTCTGCTTATTCATACAGAACTGTAACTAACTACCACCTGTCTGCTTATCATACATAACTGTAACTAACTACCACCTGTTTGCTTATCATACAGAACTGTAAACTAACTACCACCTTTCTGCTTATCATACAGAAGTGTACTAACTACCACCTTCTGCTTATCATACAGTACTGTATCTAACTACCACCTGTCTGCTTATCATACAGTACTGTAACTAACTACCACCTGTCTGCTTATCATACAGAATTGTAACTAACTACCACCTGTCTGCTTATCATACAGAATTGTAACTAACTACCACTTTTCTGCTTATCATACAGAACTGTAACTAACTACCACCTGTCTGCTTATCATACAGTAGGTGATGATGCATAACTCCAAGCTTCCTAGTCCTAATGTGAAATCTCAGGATGTGTGTTATTCATTCAAACTGAAACAGGATAGAGAGAAAGGAGAGGGAGAGAAAGAGGTAGAAGTAGAGAGATGTAAAGGGAGCGAGTAAAAGAGAGAGAGCTGTGGAGATAATGAAAAAGATGGAGAGAGAGAGAGGTAGAGAGAGAATACCATGCTGGCTACTTCAGAGCGTATTCTGCTCTGTAAGGTAGAAGATGAAAATGAACAACACTATCCCACAGCTCTTCCAATGCTATCTTCTAACACTGGTGAGGATCTCACACCTCTCTAGATAAAGCGAGTGTCTGAGTGTATTACATCGCTACAGTAGATAAGGATTCTCTCTGATCTGAACAGTGTATGTGTATGTGTGTGTTGTTTGTATGTGTGTGTGTCTGTGTGCGTGTGTGTGATAACACCTCCGTCCATCCCCTGCCCGCCCTTAGCTGCTGTTACGTGTTCTGTATGGCATGTACATATGTAAAACAACTGTGTGACCATATCTACTAGCAGTACAGTCCCCTTCCATAGCCATCCCTTTGTACAAATGTTTCTATGTATAAAAGAATGAACAGACATATCTGTGCAACATTTTAAAAAGACAAACATTCTTTGTATTATATTTCATGTTATTTTGTATTATATTTGTTTTTTTACATTAAAAAAAGCAATTATAATAACCTATTATTTATTGTTAACATGTGTCATGTTTTTTTTGTAGCATACTGTAATCTATGACATGGTTGGTTCTGTGATAGCGTCTTCAGTGTGGAAGAGCAATACTGTTATGCACCCCATCCTTACTCTTTTTGCTTTTTTAGATGAACGTGTGTGTGCGCCGGTACGTGTGTGTGCGCCGGTGTGTGTGGGCATGCGAGTGTGTGCGTACGACGTGCTTGCGTGCGTAAAAGCCTTGTCTACTAATGTAAAATGATTTGTAGTGGAAACATTTATATTTTTATAATAAACATTCTCAAAATATTTGCAAAAAAATGAATGCGAATAAAATTGCTCTATGATTCTTTCTGGTGTTTCACAGGTTTGGCACAAAGGAACAAGGCACCAACTTTGCCCCTAAAAGCTAAACCTCTTTCTCTTCCTCTCTGCCCCATCTCTACCAAACATCGGGTCTCCAGCTCTCCTCTCTAGTCCCCACAGAGCTTCTGTTGTCAATCCCTGTTCTTCTGCTCTGAATCAGGATCCATGTTCAGGGCCACTTCCAATAAGGCCTTTCATATACTTTAGAGCAGGCCTGGCGTAGTTAGCAGGTAGATTTATAGTGTGATTTTAATGCAGCTGATCTTACAGGGTTGTAGAGCAGGGCAGTGTTAGGGGGGATGTCTGAGGGGCTGACTGTGTGTGTGTGTGTGTGTGTGTGTGTGTGTGTGTGTGTGTGTGTGTGTGTGTGTGTGTGTGTGTGTGTGTGTGTGTGTGTGTGTGTGTGTGTGTGCGTGCGTGCGTGCGTGCGTCCGTGCACGATGGTAACTGATGGTCTCTGCTCTCCCCTGAAAGCCTGACGTTCTCCAGATGGCCTAGGGAAGATGTGAGGAGCGAGGGATAGATGGAGAAGAGGAGTGAGGGAGAGGGATAAAGGAGAGGAAAGGGGGTGAGCTGGACATTGCCCCCTAGTCAGGGAACGATGAACACATTATGTTACACATTGTTGTTCCAATTTGTTCTTTACTGTGATCTATAACCCCTGAGCTCCTGGGAGCAAGAACTGACGGGAGAGATGGAGGAGAGGAGCGAGGGAGAAGAATGGAGAGAGAGTGAGATTAACCAGCAGCAGGAGGACAGGAGACAGGTGAGAGAGGGGTAAAGAGATAGGAGAAAGATGAAGGAGGAGAGAGAGAGAGACTAGACAGTAGACAGGAGGACAGGACAGGACAGGAGAGGAGGCAGGTGTGCAGGAGGCAAGCAGGTAGGCAGGGAGTCTGTGTCCCGTTGTAACAGTGAGAGCCCAGTAGAACACAGTGTTATGCTAACACAGCCAGGCAGGGAGATTAACAGGACCCGTTCATCACCCGTCCACACCATGTGCTGTTTAACTCTGCTCCCCTGGCAGCAGCTGGCCCAGAAAGTATGGTTCCACTTGGGGAAGAGTGATGAGGAGAAAGCATATTTCTGCTTTGTAAAATGCCTTTTCCAATTACAACACTCTTGTCTCTATCATATTTTGAATTGTGAAACCAAACCCCTCTCTTGTCAAACTTAGAATCCCTCTCGTATCAACCCTT
>NC_036875.1:26308141-26335281 GCF_002910315.2 Salvelinus sp. IW2-2015
TGCCTATAATTACACCTGTTGGTCTATTCCATTTGCACAACAGCATGTGAAATTTTATTGTCAATCAGTGTTGCTTCCTAAAGTGGGGACAGTTTGATTTCACAGAAGTGTGATTGACTTGGAGTTACATTGTGTTGTTTAAGTGTTCCCTTTATTTTTTTGAGCAGTGTATATACTTTTTTTAAGAATATACCTTTATTATTATTCCCCGCAAACCCCAACACCGATCCCCCGATTGGAGTAAACTAATAAACACTTCTGCTTTTACCTTCAATTTATACATCTTATACACATTTTACAGACACAGTCTACTTTACAATAGTTCTCTCTTGTTTGTTCTTAGTCCTTCCTCTGTCCTTCCTCTGATATCCATCCAGTTTGATTTCTATTGGTAACTATGCTATTTCACAAAAGTTCCGAACCTATATACATTTTATAGATCTCGTATGCTTCACATTGTTTATCTTGTTATTAGTCACACCCTACAGCTCCATTCAACCCCTCCCATCTATCTCTCAACATCATCCATTTCAGATTTCTATTTGCCATATATTTTTCAACTGTGCTGTGATGCTTCACAAAAGAATTGAACCTTCCTATTCTCATAGCTTCTACAGATTGTAAATTWAAAATAAAKWMTTTTGCMAAAATAATTATTATATTATTGATTGATTGACTATGGKTTTTCAAATCARCCAGTATTGCTATCTGTAGCGTTAGTTCTAGGCAAATGTTGCAATTCTTCAGCCATTCCTGGACCTGTGACCAAAAACGAGCTACATATGGACAATACCAAAATAAATGATCTAATGACTCTGCCTCCTCACAGCAGAATCTGAAGAGCTGGGAAGATTGTATCCCCCATATATATAACATTCTATTAGTTGCAAGAATTTTGTATAGTCATTTAAATTGAAAAATGTGAAGTTTTGAATCCGGCGTTGTTTTACGTATCAATTCATAGACCATGTGCCATGGAATGGGTACATCGAAAATCTCTTCCCAACTATTTTGCAATTTATATGGCACAGCTGTCAGTTTTTTGGTCCTTAAATGAAATTGGTATATGTTTTTATTTATCACACTTTTCTTTAACKATTTATGTTCTTTAATACAGGGCCGACATACAAGTTCCTTACTTTTTRKRCCTTCTACTTGCCTCTTCCATTTTTGTGGRAATGCTGCAATTAATTGGTTGTAATTTTGGGMAGAGCAGACATTTCCATATGTCTGTGTTAGCTGCATGTGTGACATAACTCCACCAGTCCTATTTATGATATCATTCACTAAAATTATASCTTTTGTAAACATTTCTTCGATAAATACKGTTTRTTTTATCAATTAGTATATTTGAATTTAACCACAATATTTGTTGTACTATTTSTTCCGTCCTTTCAGGTGGATTAAACTGAAATTGCAACCAACTTTCWAAGGCTTGTTMAAAAAATAAAGATATTTTGGAGATTATTTCCTTTTCAAACAACCGAAAGTGAGCAGGTGTAATCTYAATAAAGYGGAAAAGGCCCTTCTTGAATATAGGATGAGACATTCGTACCAATTGACTAGAGAACCAGTTTGGATTTAAYTATAACTTTTGTATGACTGATGCCTTTAGTGAGAGGTSTAATGCTTTAATATTTAATAATTTCTGCCCTCCGAATTCATATTCGTTATATAAATAAGCCCTTTTAATTTTATCTGGCTTGCCGTTCCAAATAAAATTGAATAGTTTTTGTTCGTATAATTTAAAAAGCAGGTCACTAGGTGTAGGCAAAACCATAAGCAAATAGGTAAACTGTGATATAACTAAAGAGTTAATCAGGGTGATTTTTCCACAAATAGACAGGTATTTTCCTTTCCATGGTAGCAAGATCTTATCTATTTTTGCTAACTTTCTCTAAAAATGTATTGGAGTGAGATAATTTCTTTCTTTGGGGTTTGTATACCGAGTATGTCCACATCTCCGTCAGACCATTTAATTGGTAAACTACATGGTAATGTAAAATGTGCATTTTTTAGTGATCCAATACGTAATATGGTACATTTATCATAATTTGGTTTTAATCCAGAGAGGATAGCAAAAGTATCTAGATCCATGGAGAGACTCTAATTGTTGTTTTAAAAGAAAACATGAATCATTAGCGTACAATGACACCTTTATTTTTAAGCCACGGATTTCTAATCCCTTAATATTATTGTTTGATCTAATCTTAACAGCTAAAATTTCGATGGCAATAATAAATAGATATGCTGATAGTGGACAACCTTGTTTTACTCCTCTAGATATATATATATATATATATATATATTGCGGATTGTGTCTCTAAAAGATACAAACTTTAAATTGCCATGTGGTCTCCCGATTAAATTGGCGGATGGTGAAGTTGATGTGCTTGGTGTACATATCCCGGAAACTTTGCAAAATAGATAGAATATTGAAATCGTGGAGAGAAACACCTATCAATATACAGGAAGATTACCCCAATTAATTCTCTACTTATATCGCAGTTTACATATTTATTCATGAATCCTTTTTCAAATCATGCGAGAAAAAAAACATTTACTTGAATTGGAATGGCAAACCAGATAAAGTTAAATGAGCATATTTATATAATAAATATTAAGGCATTAAGCCTCTCTCTTAAAGCCTCCATTGTACCACAATTGTATTTAAATCCAAACTGGTTTTCTAGCAAGCTACTAAGAGAGGCCCATCTTAAATTTAAGAGTGGGCTCTTTTCCTTTTTGCAGATTAACTTTTACTGCCTCAGAAACCCGGATCCGGGAGCACCCCCCACCCCCCACACACTGATTAGCATAGATAGCATAGCTTCAGAAGTAGATAGTAGCATCTAAATATCATTAAATCACAAGTCCAAGACACCAGATGAAAGATTACAGATCTTTGAATAAAGCCCACCATTTCAGATTTTTAAAATGTTTACAGGGAAGACAAATATGTAAATCTATTAGCTAAACACGGTTAGCAAAAATACACCACTATTCAACTCCATCAGTTTCTTACTCCTTCAGGTGCTATCACCAATTCGGCTCAACTAAGATATTGATAGCCCAATAAACTATAAAAAAAACCATCAGATGACATGTCTGATAACATATTCATGGTATAGGATAGTTTTTGTTAGAAAAAGTGCATATTTCAGGTAGAAATCACAGGTTTACAATTGCACGACATCACAAACACTAGAATTACTAAGATGAAGCAACGTGTATGACCAATTTACTCATTCATAAAACATTTCATAAAAATAGACAAAGCATAGCAATGGAAAGACCCAGTTCTTTGTGATTTCAGACCATATTTCAGATTTTCTAAGCGTTTTTTCAGCGAAAACACAATAAATCGATAAGTTAGCATACTACATGTTCCAATGTTACCAGAGCATCGATTCCAGCCAAAGAGCGCTATAACGTAACCACCGCCAAAAGATATTAATTTTTCACTAACCTTCTCAGAATTCTTCCGATGACACTCCTGTAACATCATTTTACAACATACATATACAGTTTGTTCGAAAAGGTGCATATTTAACCATACAAAACCGTGGTTACACAATGAAAATACTAGGAAATCAAGCCTCAATATGTCTGACGTCATCTATCAGAGTGATCTAGTTTAATTAAAAGCTAATCATATACTTGACTAAAAATAACAGGGTTGACAGGAATCGAAAGACAAATTAGTTCTTAATGCAACCGCTGATTTACATTTTTAAAATTATCCTTACTTCAATACAGGGTTGGCCAAGTGAAGCTATACCAAACAAAATGGCGATATGTGCGTTTAAAATATTTCGACAGAAACACGGTTTATCATATTAAATAATGCTTTACTTTGAGCTGATCTTCCATCATATTCTTGGGCAATGTATCCTTTCTATGTTATAACGTCTTTGTCGATAGATGTCCTCTGTCCTTCGAAATGTCCAGCACCAACGACCGACTCCCTAAAACGTGTTGTCCAAACTTTCAGAACGCAACACAAGAAATTCCTCAAAATCGCACTAAACGGATATAAATTGATATAAAACGGTTCAAATTCACTACATTATGATGTTTTTAACAACTATAACGACTGAAAACATGACCGGAGAAATATTGCTGGTTAGAAAACGACTTGGAACGAGACAGGTCCGATGGCCTTCACGCTTGAGGCGCACGTTGAGAAAGAACGGTCTCTGTACATTTTGTCATTTATAATGGCTGTGAACGTCCCATCCACTTCATTGAAAACGTGATGACGTTACAGACACCCAGAGGAAGACGAGCAGGTGTCGGTTTCTTCATAGCATTCACTGTGGCCTTATAAACAGACCCCAGATCAGAGGTAAAAATTTCTGAAATCTGAACCCTGTCATGAAAAGTGCTGTAGAAATTGTTCTGTACCACTCAGAGACAAAATTTCAACTCCTATAGAAACTATAGACTGTTTCTATCCAATAATAACAATAATATGCATATTGTACGATCAAGAATTGAGTACGAGGCAGTTTAATTTGGAAATGTAAAAAAAAAAATAATGCTAACAGCTCCCCCTATTGACAAAAGGTTAAAGCCTTACGTTTTCGATGGGTTGACAATGGATCCTTGTTTAAGGTATCCTCCTTTTTAAATGGACTTATACAGAGTTGGCTACAATTTCAATTTCATTCTCCAGAAAAAGCAGATATAGTGTATGGAGATGTATGCTCAATACAAAATATAACTAACGCATCGCTACTTTGCCACAAAATTGGAACAGACAATTAAAGAAGAAATAATTTATCTGCCACCCATTAAAAATTATAAATGGCCTAAAATGATTAGTATAAATCGGAAAATGTATCAGTTTCACTTAAAGTCAAAGGTTTGATAGCAATACCTTAAATTCAAGTCAGTTGGCATCAGGTCTATGAACTGACATATAAAACATCAATTGGCCAATCCGTTCATTTAAATTTAAGCTATTATATAAAATACTTGCCCAAAAAAAGAATGCTCAATATTGAACATTCATCCTTGTGCAGACTCTGCCACGAGAAAACATAGAACATATTTTCTGCTACTGTCCATCGATGGCTCGCTTTGGAGTCAGGTCCAGGAATGGTTGTTATGTCATAATATTAGGGTTCAGATGGACCTGCAAACTGTATTGTTAAGGGATCTGAAAAACCACAATCAGTCAATGGGAAATATCATTATAATCTTGAGTCTTGTGTAAAGTATTTATTTTTAGGGTAATATCAGTAGATATTTTACAAATAGGGAGGTTCAGGTTGCAAAAGGAAATAGCTAAATGGCCTTACATTGGGAAAGATGGGTTAACCTGTGAACATTGGAGGGTTGGAGTTAAAATCAGATTGAATGGTGGATTGGCCACTGTGGGGGAAAATCCAGCACTTGAAGAAAGATGAAATTATGTATAATTATTTAACAACAGTACCTTAGATGTGAGAGAAAATAGATGTTAGTAGCAGTAGAAGTATTGTTGTCTGTTCGGGGAAAGTATAGAGAAAAAAAGACAAATAAGTGGATTAGAAATCACACCAACATTTAAATTGATAGAACCTACAATCTACCTGCAATATTAAAACTGATAAAAGTAATTGCAGAAGACAGGGTAATTTATTATTTGATCCTAGCTGCCTAAATCCAAAATATATCCATTATACTGTATATCCATACCGTCTATATAATGTATGCACATACAGTACAAAAATAGGTGTAGGCTGGGATACCCAGTTACTTTCACACGCACACACAGTGTCAGCCTTAAGAGCTGCCACACCCTGTTTCTCCGGAGCCTCGTCAGACAAACAGGCTCCGGAGGGAGGAAGTAGCCAGCCGTTCTTCCTGCTCTGCTCACACACACACAAAGGTAAAGCTCTTTATTCCTGTGCTAATTCCGCCTGACGTTTACAATGACTCGTTTGGTTCTGGCATCGCCTCTTTAACAAGACTGTTGATTGTCAAATACAGTTATAGCTCCTCTGATCACCACTCACTGTCTGTCTGTCTGTCTGTCTGTCTGTCTGTCTGTCTGTCTGTCTGTCTGTCTGTCTGTCCGGGGTTGTTTTATTGGCCCTCCGACAGGACCAAACTCATTTCCAAATGGGAAATGATAAAGCCTCTCGATTTCCTATTAATGTCATAACCATAGACACACACATACACACGCACACACACTCCCTATATTAATGTCATGAGAACAGAATATGACATTAACAACCCAACCAGGTTCTGTTAGATATTTATTATATTCCAACTCTAAAACTTCCTCAACAATTACCCTGAGCTGAACAGTTTAGGGAATCGGCTGCAGTCATGACATCTGTGTGTATGTGTGTGTGACACGTGCGTGTGTGTCAAATCAAATGTTATTGGTCACATACACGTGTTTAGCAGATGTTATTGCGGGTGTAGTGAATTGCTTGTGTTTCTAGCTCCGACAGTGCAGTAATATCTAACAAGTAATATTTAAGAATTTCAGAACATTTACCCAATACACACAACTCTAAGTAAAGGAATGGAATTAAGAATATATAAATATATGGACGATCAATGTCAGAGCGGCATACACTAAGATACAGTAGAATAGGATAGAACAATATTCAGTATATACATATGAGACGAGTAATGCAAAATATGTAAACATTATTAAAGTGACTAGTGTTCCATTTATTAAAGTAGCCAGTGATTTCAAATCTATGTATATAGGCAGCAGCCTTTGTTGTGCTAGTGATGGCTATTTAACAGTCTGATGGCCTTGAGATAGAAGATGTTTTTCAGTCTCGGTCCCAGCTCTGATGCACCTATACTGACCTCGCCTTCTGGATGATAGCGGGATGAACAAGCAGTGGCTCGGGTGGTTGTTGTCCTTGATTATCTTTTTGGTCTTCCTGTGACATCGGGTGCTGTAAGTGTCCTGGAGGGCAGGTAGTTTGCCCCCGGTGATGCGTTGGGCAGACTTCACCACCCTAAGGAGAGCACTGCGGTTGCGGGCGGTGCAGTTGCCGTACCAGGCGTTGATACAGCCCAACAGGATGCTCTCAATTGTTCATCTGTAAAAGTTTGTGAGAGTTTTAGGTGCCAAGCCACATTTCGTCAGCCTCCTGAGGTTGAAGAAGCACTGTTGCACCTTCTTGACCACACAGTCTGTGTTGGTGGACCATTTCAGTTTGTCAGTGATGTGTACGCCGAGGAACTTGAAGCTTTCCACCTTCTCCATTGCGGTCAGGTTGATGTGGATAGGGGAGGGGGGGCTCCCTCTGCTCTTTCCTGAAGTCCACGATCATCTCCTTGTTTTGTTGATGTTGAGTGGGCGGATATTTTCCTGACACCACACTCCCAGAGCCCTCACCTCCTTCCTGTAGACGGTCTCGTCATTGTTGGTAATCAAGCCTACTACTGTTGTGTCGTCTGCAAACTTGATAATTGAGTTGGAGGCGTGCGTGGAGAAGCAGTCATGGGTGAACAGGGAGTACAGGAGGGGGCTGAGCACGTACCATTGTGGGGCACCAATGTTGAGGATCAGCGAAGTGGAGGTGTTGTTTTACATTTACATTTACATTTAAGTCATTTAGCAGACGCTCTTATCCAGAGCGACTTACAAATTGGTGCATTCACCTTATGATATCCAGTGGAACAACCACTTTACAATAGTGCATCTAACTCTTTTAAGGGGGGGGGTTAGAAGGATTACTTTATCCTATCCTAGGTATTCCTTAAAAGAGTGGGGTTTCAGGTGTCTCCGGAAGGTGGTGATTGACTCCGCTGACCTGGCGTCGTGAGGGAGTTTGTCCACCATTGGGTGCCAGAGCAGCGAACAGTTTGACTGGGCTGAGCGGGAACTGTACTTCCTCAGAGGTAGGGAGGCGAGCAGGCCAGAGGTGGATGAACGCAGTGCCCTTGTTTGGGTGTAGGGCCTGATCAGAGCCTGAAGGTACGGAGGTGCCGTTCCCCTCACAGCTCCGTAGGCAAGCACCATGGTCTTGTAGCGGATGCGAGCTTCAACTGGAAGCCAGTGGAGAAGAGCGGAGGACGGGGTGACGTGAGAGAACTTGGGAAAGTTGAACACCAGACGGGCTGCGGCGTTCTGGATGAGTTTGTAGGGGTTTAATGGCACAGGCAGGGAGCCCAGCCAACAGCGATTGCAGTAATCCAGACGGGAGATGACAAGTGCCTGGATTAGGACCTGCGCCGCTTCCTGCGTAGGCAGGGTCGTACTCTGCGAATGTTGTAGAGCATGAACCTACAGGAACGGGTCACCGCCTGATGTTAGTTGAGAACGACAGGGTGTTGTCCAGGATCACGCCAAGGTTCTTAGCACTCTGTGGAGGAGGACACAATGGAGTTGTCAACCGTGATGGCGAGATCATGGAACGGGCAGTCCTCCCCGGGAGGAAGAGCAGCTCCGTCTTGCCGAGGTTCAGCTTGAGGTGGTGATCCGTCATCCACACTGATATGTCTGCCAGACATGCAGAGATGCGATTCACCACCTGATTATCAGAGGGGGAAAGGAGAAAGATTAATGTGTGTCGTCTGCATAAGCAATGATAGGAGAGACCATGTGAGAGATATGACAGAGCCAAGTGACTTGGTGTATAGCGAGAATAGGAGAGGGCCTAGAACAGAGCCCTGGGGGACACCAGTGGTGAGAGCACGTGGTGCGGAGACAGATTCTCGCCACGCCACCTGGTAGGAGCGACCTGTCAGGAGGACGCAATCCAAGCGGGGCCGCGCCGGAGATGCCCAGCTCGGAGAGGGTGGAGAGGAGGATCTGATGGTTCACAGTATCAAAGGCAGCCGATAGGTCTAGAAGGATGAGAGCAGAGGAGAGAGAGTTAGCTTTAGCAGTGCGGAGCGCCTCCGTGACACAGAGAAGAGCAGTCTCAGTTGAATGACTAGTCTGAAACCTGACGGATTTGGATCAAGAAGGTCATTCGTGAGAGAGATAGCAGGAGAGCTGGCCAAGGACGGCACGTTCAAGAGTTTTGGAGAGAAAAGAAAGAAGGGATACTGGTCTGTAGTTGTTGACATCGGAGGATCGAGTGTAGGTTTTTTCAGAAGGGTGCAACTCTCGCTCTCTTGAAGACGGAAGGACGTAGCCAGCGGTCAAGGATGAGTTGATGAGCGAGGTGAGGTAAGGGAGAAGGTCTCCGGAAATGGTCTGGAGAAGAGAGGAGGGGATAGGGTCAACGGGCAGGTTGTGGGCGGCCGGCCGTCACAAGACGCGAGATTTCATCTGGAGAGAGAGGGGAGAAAGAGGTCAAAGCACAGGTAGGGCAGTGTGAGCAGAACCAGCGGTGTCGTTTGACTTAGCAAACGAGGATCGGATGTCGTCGACCTTCTTTTCAAAATGGTTGATGAAGTCATCAGCAGAGAGGAGGAGGGGGGAGGAGGGGGAGAGGATTCAGGAGGAGGAGAAGGTGGCAAAGAGCTTCCTAGGGTTAGAGGCAGATGCTTGGAATTTAGAGTGGTAGAAATTGGCTTTAGCAGCAGAGCAGAAGAGGAGAATGTAGAGAGGAGGAGTGAAAGGATGCCAAGTCCGCAGGGAGGCGAGTTTTCCTCCATTTCCGCTCGGCTGCCCGGAGCCCTGTTTCTGTGAGCTCGCAATGAGTCGTCGACCACGGAGCAGGAGGGAGGACCGAGCCGGCCTGGAGGATAGGGGACATAGAGAGTCAAAGGATGCAGAAAGGGAGGAGAGGAGGGTTGAGGAGGCAGAATCAGGAGATAGGTTGGAGAAGGTTTGAGCAGAGGGAAGAGATGATAGGATGGAAGAGGAGAGAGTAGCGGGGGAGAGAGAGCGAAGGTTGGGACGGCGCGATACCATCCGAGTAGGGGCAGTGTGGGAAGTGTTGGATGAGAGCGAGAGGGAAAAGGATACAAGGTAGTGGTCGAGACTTGGAGGGGAGTTGCAATGAGATTAGTGGAAGAACAGCATCTAGTAAAGATGAGGTCAAGCGTATTGCTGCCTGTGAGTAGGGGGGGAAGGTGAGAGGTGAGGTCAAAAGAGGAGAGGAGTGGAAAGAAGGAGGCAGAGAGGAATGAGTCAAAGGTGAGGTGGGAGTAAAGTCACCCAGAACTGTGAGAGGTGGCCATCCTCAGGAAAAGAACTTATCAGGGCGTCAAGCTCATTGATGAACTCTCCAAGGGAACCTGGAGGGCGATAAATGATAAAGGATGTTAAGCTTGAAAGGGCTGGTAACTGTGACAGCATGGAATTCAAAGGAGGCGATAGACAGATGGTCAGGGAGAAAGAGAGAATGTCCACTTGGGAAGATGAGGATCCCAGTGCCACCACCCCGCTGACCAGAAGCTCTCGGGGTGTGCGAGAACACGTGGGCAGACGAGGAGAGAGCAGTAGGAGTAGCAGTGTTATCAGTGGTAATCCATGTTTCCGTCAGTGCCAAGAAGTCGAGGGACTGGAGGGAAGCATAGGCTGAGATGAACTCTGCCTTGTTGGCRGCAGATCGGCAGTTCCAGAGGCTGCCTGAGACCTGGAACTCCACGTGGGTCGTGCGCGCTGGGACCACCAGGTTAGAGTAGCAGCGGCCACGCGGTGTGAAGCATTTGTATGGTCTGTGCAGAGAGGAGAGAACTGGGATAGACAGACACATAGTTGACAGGCTACAGAAGAGGCTACGCTAATGCAAAGGAGATTGGAATGACAAGTGGACTACACGTCTTGAATGTTCAGAAAGTTAAGCTTACGTTGCAAAAAAAATCTTATTGACTAAAATGATATAGTACTGCTGGCTGGTGAAATAGGCTAGCTAGCAGTGGCTGCGTTGTTGACTTTGTTTGAAAGTGTAGCTGGCTAGGTAACCTCTAACTGGCTAGGTAACCTCGACAATTACTCTAGACTACACAATTATCTTGGATACAAAGACGGCTATGTAGCCAGCTAAGATCAAACAAATCAAACTGTTGTACTGTAATGAAATGAAATGTAATACTACCTGTGGAGCAAAGCGGAATGCAACTACTCGCTCCAACCCGGAAGTGCGTATCGTAGAGGGAGAGGCAATAGAAGTGTTGTTTCTTGTATTATTGTCTTTTGTGTCTTTAGAGGACTGCTTCACCTTAATGTCCCCTTTCCCTTTTCTTCTGTCCTTATTTTGTCCCACTTTGTCCCTTCTTTGTCCCTTCTTCTCTTCTGCCAACTAGACACTCCTTGTTAGCTAGCTAGCTTCTTCCAGGAATGTTTTCTACCTTCACCACCTGGGGGCGGCCTGTCAGGAAGTCCAGGACCCAGTTGCACAGAGCGGGGTTCAGACCCAGGGCCTCAAGCTTAATGATGAACTTGGAGAGTACTGAATGCTGAGCTATAGTCAATGAACCGCATTCTTACATAGGTATTACTCTTGTCCAGATGAGATAGGGAAGTGTGCAGTGCGATGGCGATTGCATCGTATGTGGATCTATTGGGGCGGTAAGCAAATTGAAGTGGGTCTAGGGTGACAAGTAAGGTAAAGGTGACTAGTCTATCAAAGCACTTCATGATGACAGAAATGAGTGCTACGGGGCAATACTAATTTAGTTCAGTTACCTTTGCTTTCTTTCTTGGGTACAGGAACATGTGGGGATAGCAGACTGAGATAGGGAGAGATTGAATATGTCCGTAAACACACCAGCCAGCTGGTCTGCGCATGCTCTGAGGATGCGGCTAGGGATGCCGTGTGGGCCGGCAGCCTTGAAAGGGTTAACATGCTTAAATGTCTTACTCATGTCGGCCACGGAGAAGGAGAGCCCACAGTCCTTGGTAGCGGGCCGTGTCGGTGGCACTGTGTTATCCTCAAAGCGGGTGAAGAAGGTGTTTAGCTTGTCCAGAAGCAAGATGTTGGTGTCCAGGACGTGACTGGATTTCCTTTTGTAGTCCGTGATTTTCTGTAGACCCTGCCACATACGTCTCGTGTCTGAGCCATTGAATTGCGACTCCACTTTGTATATGTACTGACGTATTGCCTGTTTGATTGCCATACGGAGGGAACAGCTACATTGTTTGTATTCTGCCATATTCCCAGTCACCTTGCCATGGTTAAATAGAGTGGTTCGCGCTTTCAGTTTTGCGCGTATGCTGCTATCTATCCACGGTTTCAGGTTAGGGTAGATTTTAATAGTCACAGTGGGTGCAATATATCCTATACACTTCCTGATGAACTCAGTCACCGTATCAGTATATTCGCCAATGTTATTCTCGGAAGCTACCCGGAACGTCCCAGTCCGCGTGATCAATTACATTTTTTACAATTTTATTTCACCTTTATTTAACCAGGTAAGCCAGTTGAAAACAAGTTCTCATTTACAACTGCGACCTGGCCAAGATAAAGCAAAGCAGTGCGACAAAGACAACAACACAGAGTTACACATAAACAAACATACAGTCAAAACAATCTTGAAGCATGGATTCCGATTTGTCAGACCAACGTTGAATAGTCCTTAGTTGAGTTTCTCTCTATAGGAAGGGAGGAGCAAAATGGAGTCGTGGTTAGATTTTCCGAAGAGAGGATGGGGGAGGGCCTTGTAGGCATCCTGGAAGTTGGAGTAGCAGTGGTCGAGTGTTTTAGCAGCGTGAGTACAACAGTCAATGTGTTGATAGAACTTCAGCAGCCTTTTTCTACAATTTACTTTGTTAAAATCCCGTTACAATAAATACGGCCTCAGGATATGTGGTTTCCAGTTTGTATAAAGTCCAGTTAAGCTCTTTGAGGGCCGTCGTGGTATTGGCTTGAGGGGGGATATACACAGCTGCGACTATAACCGAAGAGAATTCTCTTGGGAGATAATACGGTTGGCATTTGATTGTGAGGTGTTCTAGGTCGGTTGAACAAAAGGACTTGAGTTCCTGTAGGTTATCACAATCACACCATGAGTCGTTAATCATGAAACATACACCCCCGCCCTTCTTCTTCCCAGAGAGATATTTATTCCTGTTTGCGCGATGAACTGAGAACCCAACTGGCAGGACGGACGCAGACAGTCTATCCTGAGAGAGCCATGTTTCTGTGTAACAGAGTATGTTACAATCCCTGATGTCTCTCTGGAAAGAAATCCTCGCCATGAGCTCGTCAACTTTAATCAAATCAAATCAAATCAAGTTTATTTTATATAGCCCTTCGTACATCAGCTAATATCTCGAAGTGCTGTACAGACACCCAGCCTAAAACCCCAAACAGCAAGCAATGCAGGTGTAGAAGCACGGTGGCTAGGAAAAACTCCCTAGAAAGGCCAAAACCTAGGAAGAAAACCTAGAGAGGAACCAGGCTATGAGGGGTGCCAGTCCTCTTCTGGCTGTGCTGGGTGGAGATTATAACAGAACTATGCCAAGATGTTCAAAAGTTTCATAAGTGACAAGCATGGTCAAAAATAATCATGAATAATTTTCAGTTGGCTTTTATAGCTGATCATCAAGAGTTGAAAATAGCAGGTCCGGGACAGGTGGCGGTTCCATAACCGCAGGCAGAACAGCTGAAACTGGAATAGCAGCAAGGCCAGGTGGACGTGGGACAGCAAGGAGCCATCACGCCCGGCAGCCCCGACGCACGGTCCCAGGGCTCAGTCCTCCGAGAGAGAGAAAGAGAGAGAGAAGGAGAGAATTAGAGAGAGCCAAGATTTTCAAAATGTTTCATAAATGACAAGCATGGTCAAATAATAATCAGGAATAAATGTCAGTTGGCTTTTCATAGCCGATCATTAAGAATTGAAAACAGCAGGTCTGGGACAGGTAGGGGTTCCATAACCGCAGGCAGAACAGTTGAACTTTATTATCTAGAGACTGAACAGTAGCGAGTAATATACTCGGAAGCGGTGGTGGTGGGGCACCTCCTAAGTTGGACTGGAAGACCACTCCGAGTACCTCTCCTCTGCCGCGTGTTTTGGGTCAGCCTCTGGAAACAGTTCAAATTGACCAGTGGGGTGCGAACAAAGGATCCCCTTTGGAAAGTCGTGTTCCTTGTCTAATGCTGTAGTGCTGGTGAGGTACCGTCGCTCTGAATCCAATAGTTCTTCCCGTCTGTATGTAGTAACACAAACAAATTCTGGGCTAATAATGTAAAAATAATACATAAAAAATAAATACTGCGTGAGGAGTGAGAGTACGCGAATGTGAGTATGTGGTGTGTCTCATCTGTAGCGACACACAGGGACAGGCTCAAGTGGAATCAGTGTGTATTGATGGTGAAAGACCACACCATGAGTTAATGATCCGTCATCACGTTAACATGTCATGATACTGAGTCTCTAGAGGACAGAGTAGTACAGCATTACGCTTGAGTATTTCTGGGGGACAACCTAATCACATTAACATATTGCCTGATCAGTGTATGTTTGTGTGTGTTGTGTGTGTGTGTGTGTGTGTGTGTGTGTGTGTGTGTGTGTGTGTGGTGGTTTGTGTGTGTGTGTGTGTGTGTGTGTGTGTGTGTGTGTGTGTGTGTGTGTGTGTGTGTGTGTGTGTGTGTGTGTTGTTGTGTGTGTGTGAGAGAGAGAGAGATAGAGAGAGAAAAAAAATGGAGAGAAAGAGATAAAGAAAAGGAGACAGAGAGAAAAAGGGCCTTCTCAGTATCAGTGGGTAGTTTCTCCCATCCCCTCCTCTCTCTGTCTCTTGGCTGACAGTGAGTCTATGTTGTCAGGCCAGTTCAAACACACCGATGGCACTCTGCCTACTTTCCCCTCTACAAGAGGTATGTATGGCCATCACACATAGATAATCATGTGATGGTCTTCTAGCTCTTCAGCCCCTCTATGGAAACTCTGACCGGCCAGGAAGGTCCACACATCAAGTATGTCCATTTCTGATCGGAGCCTGGAAAACTAAGGTCAGAGGATTGAAATGAGAATGTCATTTCACAGACTCATTTCAATCTCCAAGTTGGTTTTGGTTTTCAGGAGAAAGGTCTGTGATCCTTATTTTATTCGTGAGAGACCTCTCATTTTATAGACTGTCATACACGGCTGCACCAGAATGGAGACGCTGTTGCAGTTTCAACAGTAGAACTCCACGGCGTGGTGCCGTGGTTTACATACGGTCCGCTATTGTTCAACTGGAGTATGTGTGTGTGCGCTACAGAGCAATATATTTGCTCGGAACCAAGTGAGTTCCAAGTAATTCATATATTTCAGCTCTATTTTTCTATCCAGTGAATGGCTAGATAACATTTTAATTCCAATGGTAGAGCTGTAAATGTTATACAGAGATCCTGTGTGGCCTGTAGAGACAAAGACGTACAGTCTCTAAATAATAATGCCTTGTCTTAAACGTTGTTCATCAATCTTTAGCCACACTACTAACCCATGTGGCTCTACACACTCTGAAAGACATCCCACACACTCAAAATCTGATTATCACAATATAATTCCTGGGTGGAAACTCGAGCCCAGCTTGTATTTACAGTGGGCATATTTCAGAGCTTTTTAACCGTCGAAGCACCACGGTTTAGCAATCTCACCTGACAGACTGAATCCCTAACTGAGTCTGATTACATGCTATTCATCAGCCGACATGATCTGTTTACGCTGAGACTACCCACAGAACACTGAGACTGTGTGTGTGAGTCTGTGTGTGTGTGGGGGTGCTTGTGTTTACACCAAGAAATACACAGCACACTGAGTCAGTCACCTAATCCTGCTGGCAGCTGATTCCATTTGTGAAACGTTATTTGTTCAGTGTGGGCTGCAGCCTAACAACTAACACTGAGTCCACTCAAACCCAACTACTCCCTGCTTCTACTCTGTAAGACGTACAGACTGTAAATGGTCTGCAGAGCAGGCACCACCTATGTAACAGCACCATGTGTTTGTGMACTGTGTTTAGAGTTGAACTAATCGTAGTGTGCTGCCCTTAAGAGTTCTAAGATATAAATTCTTATTTACGGAGTTGGACTGCCATTCTTGTGTGATAACGTGAATTTCAGTCTGGAGCAAAACGTGAGATGTGCCCCTGTATCGTATTTATCCCGTGTCTGTGTTAGTGTGCTGAGAGAAAGTTAGAGTTGCTCACATGTTGCCTGTCTGTGCTTGGACTAAGGTTATGTGAATTTACCCCTATCCCTCTGCTATAGAATCACCAGTTTACACTAATCCCTGTGTTTCTAAGGCTCTCTGTGTCTCTGACATGGCTCTCTAGTTTCTTTGTGGGTAGTTCTGTGGTATATGTTAAGTTCTATCCCATTATAACCATAACTGTAACAAAACCAAGGGGGAGATAGAGGCTAAGGAGCTCACACGCAATGGACCACCCTCATCAAGTCTGTGTGTGTGTGTGTGTGTTGTGCTGTGTGTGTGTGTGTGTGTGCGTGCGTGCGTGCGTGCGTGCGTGCGTGCGTGCGTGCGTGCGTGCGTGCGTGCGTGCGTGCGTGCGTGCGTGTGTGTGTGTGTAAGAGTTAGTACGTCAGTGCGAGGATGTGTGTTAGCCTACAGTACATTCAGATTAGCTTTTGCAACAACTTTTTGAATAGCTATTGATAGCAGAATAATTGTTAATCATCCATATGCGGCACTCAATTTAACACCTTAAATTACAGACCAGAATGTCCCTGCCGTAATTACATGTAAAAATCATTAGCATTCCATATCATTCCATGCTAATCATATTTGGACGTTGGTGTTGTGTGATTATTGAACTTCCCGTATATTCAGGAGATAGAAATGTAATCCTGACACAGGTCTGCAAACAGCTGGTTGCCTTTCAGTTCTCCCTCCCTCCCTCTCTCTGGATCTAGAGCATACTGATGGAGAATACATGTTACCTCCAGAAGTCTCTTTACTCTGAACTGACAGACTGACTCCAGAATGGGCAGATCACTATGGAAATGAACACAGCAACCCTGGAGCGAGGGAGGGATGGAGAGAGAAAGAGAGGAGAAGGGGAGGAGAAAGAGGGGTAGAGAGTGAGAGAGCGAAAGAGAGAAAGAGGGAAAGAGAAATTGGGGGAGGGAGAGAGAGAGGGAAAGAGGCACTGGGAATGGGTCTCTGGGTTCATGTTAACTGTATATTTAGAGACAGCCGTCAAAACACAGCTCTCTCCTCAGAAAAACACTTACAGAATCATCAATCAAGATCACTGCACCTGTGTTTTGATGTGAACAATACATTCAGGAAACTCAAGAGTATTTTATATTTAAATACATTTTTGTCCTGTTTATATCCTCATGAGGATAGTGTAAGATATAAAAAGACCTGGTAAAGACCTGTCTTAGAAGACTTCAGGACAATGTTTTTGTTTGTCATGCTCCTGTTTGTAATAGACTTTGCTCTTAGTAATGACATGTTTATATTTGCAATTTTTTATTATATTTCTTACTCAGTAAATATCTTTAAAGTATCTTCTAGTGTCTTGAAGTCGCAAATAAAATGTGTTATTTATTATTATTATGTATTATTATAAAACCTTTAACACATTCTGATATGTAAGAATTCAACTAGGGGTTACTTAGAGTAGGCCCTCACTATGAACAGAGTAAGAGGTACAGCAGAAGGAAAGAGGAAAGGGTCTTGTGTAAACATGATTGCTGGTTGCTGGTTGCATGGCTGTAAGCCTGCTGATCACAGATACAGAGAAGTGAACAAACAGCACAGAGCTAAGGTCTACAGGGATAGCACTGGACTGTGATGCACGGAACCCACGAGAGGCTGTGTGCCATGGACCAGGCTGTGTGTGTCTGTGTGTCCACCTGCGTGTGTCAGCTTGCGTGTGTGCATGTCTGCGTGTGTGTGTGTGTGTGTGTGCGTGTGTGTGTGTGTGTGCGTGCGTGTGTTTGTGTCAGCTTGCGTGTGTGCATGTGTGTGTGTGTGTGTGTGTGTGTGTGTGTCCCTATGGGTGTGGTGCAGTGGGAACCCCATGTTCAAAGAGAGGCCTAACAGTGATTTATTTGTTTGTTTGGCCTGTCAGCTTCTAATGAGACGATTGTTTCCTCAGCCCCCATCAGGAAATGCTTAGAGTCAGAGCTGGGATATATTGAGTTATATTAGAGAACTAGACCACTGAGTGAGAAGCATTGAATTCGAGCCATTGCAGGGTCAATTGGGGGTAACTTTGAATGGGATCAAACTCCTCTTTATTTAAACACACAACAAAAGCCTTCGTATCTGTGGTTCACATTAGTCATGCTTGTATTTTTTTATGGTCAAAACATTGGGGAAGACTAGAGCCATAGAACGCACCTTGGTTTCTGTGTAGTTCAAAGCTCTAACAGAATACTCACTCATCGGGACTCTCAACAGGCAGACAGGTGACTCTGATAGATTGAACGGTTCTACATCACACAGCATGTCACAGAACCTTATCATAAACAAAAGACCAGGGAAAGAGAAAGAGGAAGAAAGAGAGAGAGAGACAGAAGAGAAAGAAAGAGAGAGAGACAGAGAGGGAGAGCATGTGAGAGAGAATGAGAGAGAGAACGAGAGCAAGAACGAGAGAGAGAGAACAAGAGAGTGAGAGAGAGAGAGAGAGAGAGAGGCTGAATTGGCGTTGGGTTGGGGAAAAATCTGAAAGGAGCGTTTAGATCATCAGTTCTGTAGCTCTGGTCTGCAATCTGCTCCTCATAAGACATATTAACCAGCTTTCAGTTAATAACATCACATCACAGGCTTTAGTTCAACAGAGAAACCACTGAGCAATGCAGGCTAATTCATCCGTATAACCAGGACCAGGCTGTGTGTGTGTGTGTGTGCGTGTGTGTGTGTGTGTGTGTGTGGTGTGTTGTATTGTGTGTGTGTGTGTTGTGTGTGCGTGTGTGTGTGTGTTGTGTGTGTGTGTGTGTGTGTGTGTTGTTGTGTTGTGTGTTGTGTGTGTGGTGTGTGTGGTGTGGTGTGGATGTGTTGTGTGTGTGTGTGTGTGTGTGTGTGTGTGCTTGTGAGAAAGAGAGTATGGGAGTTCCTTATTTTTGTTCTGCCCTGATATCCAGCCTGTGTTACACTCATTCTCTCTCTCTCATACCGTTTTGTTATAAAGCTGCTGTTATTAAATGAGATAACAGATACGGCATTAATAAGGCCCATTTATTTCCTGCTGTAATCTGCCCCTCTCTCTCCCTCCCACACCGTAGCACCTGGTGAAAAATAACCCAGCCAGCCTCTCTTTATGACCTGCTTGCATCATGATATATCTCTTTGTCTTCCCCAGGTTATGGCCATTTCACCTCACAGTAACAATCCCTTCCAGTAGCCTCTACTATAACCCAATGTAATTACTGGCTATCTTTGATCTAATACAACCTTAGCTCCTCAGTTTAGTTCCTCACCCAGCATCTCCTATCTCATCTGGTCCTTTTGCTGTGGTGACTAAGTAGTGTATCTGTTTAGCTCCACAGTTATGGGAGGCTAGTGTGTGGTTTGGCTATCATCAGTCACAGGCCAGGGTAGTTAGCTGCAGCATTTACACTTTGTCTGAGTGCTTCATCATGATGACAAAGCGCTGCTGCAGAAACCTGTAAACCATAGCATCCATTTAGATACTAACAACAGGGGAAATGCTCTGTCTCATACCTACAGATGTAGGATCTTAATTTGAGTCATTTTGCTACAGCAGGAAAATAATCCTGAAGTAACAGGAAATGGGAATTATTATGTGTATTATTATTAATGGACATTTTTTGTAGAGGTTGATTCATTTTTCATTAGGGCAAATCAAGTCTTTTTTTTCAAACTTTTTAAGCCTTTTTAAACCTTGAAGACACTACTAGTTTGCATTTCCTGCTGTGCAGGAAAATTCTCAGCAACAAAAGAGTGATCAAATTAAGATAGTACATCTGTACCTGGTTTCAGTAGCAAACAGAACCGGCAAGGGGTGGAATGATGGAGGGATGGAGAGGAGAGGTAGACTGGGAGTGATGTGCAGACAGGCATGGCAAGAGGGATGACAATCAGGATAAGTGATGAGTAGAGATAGGGAGAGATACAGAGAGAGACAGACAGAGACAGAAAGAAGAATGGATATTCCCACAGGGATACAGTAGGATCCAAGACAGTGAAAAGGAAAAGAGAGAATGTTGTTGGGTGTCCCTCTTTCCATACCATTCTCCTCCCTCTGTCCCTCTTTCAGTCTCTCTCATCTCTAGTCATTCTGTTGACCGTGTCCCTGTCCTGACAGTAATCTCTGTAATAGGGCTGAAATCAAGTGATCTCATAGAGTCACTAAGGCCTCTATCTATACCCAAGCACGCACGCATGCACGCTACACACACACAGGCAGGGCTGTAACCAGGGTAGGTCCAGAAAGGGGGTGGTGGGTTCCTTCCTCGTATTAATATTAGTGACATAGTGGTGAAAATTGATAAAATGGATTTTGTTTGCCGTTTGACTGCGTGTTAATGCAGGCCTACAGGGAAGATAGGCCATGTCCAGATGTTTATATGGAAACATATCTTATTTTTTTAAGTTCCTAACTTGTTTGATAAGATTAGTACATCCCGAACCCTAGGTTTGGGAACCATTGTGCTATCCTCTCTCTGCTTACTTTCTCTCTCTCTGTCTCCTCTGCTTCTCCTGCATGCATTGCAGCCTGCCTCAGCCTCACCACTGAGTGACACATCACTGTCTGTCTCAGTAGCCTACTCTCTGTAAAGCAAAGTTATTATGAGAACTTAGTAGACAGTATTTTGCTCCTGCTGAGGTAGGCTCTGTTTTAACGTTAGCTTCTTACTTCATCCTTCTTGGATAAGGAATACTAGCCAGAGCCCTTCAACGTTACTGCAATAGAAGTACTCTTGCCGGCAGCTAGCCATCTGACGACATCAATAAGCGACTACCAGTTGTGCACTCATTCTCAGAGAGTCAGTTTTGTTTGTTTTGGGGATGTCTGTAGACACAGCAGGAGTCATGGGACGTTTTTAAAATGGCCTTTTGTCCGGCATTCGCGAACACACTGTCATCTGCGTCTCTAGTTTTGCCTACTTCTCTAGTGAGCTGTCTGCGAGCTGGTAGTTCGTTTCACGTCTCAGGCCCTTGGACTGTGCTACCGTGAGATGCAGAGCCGTTTGAGAGAGTGGTTGAATGTGCTATTAGAAGGCCAATCCAGGGGATGCCGGCGAACATAACGAACAAACCACCGTTCATTATTCCACTCGTTGGCAAAGAGCATGGCGAGATTAGAACTCAGTCAGGTCAATAATATAAGCATTCTGTGTGTTGATCAACACTGGGGCAGAATGTTAGATGTTGAACTGTAATTTATTTTCTTTATGTGGTACAAACTATCATTTTTATTTCAAATTAGAAAATATTACCTCGTATGGACCTCGGTGTCCTCATATGTAGTTAGGCCATGCACACAGGCACACACACACACCTTTGCATGCCACGTGTCTGTGATAACGTGTGTGTGTGTGTGTGTGTGTGTGTGTGTGTGGTGTGTGTGTGTGGTGTGTGTGTGTGTGTGTGTGTGGTGTGTGTGTGTGTGTTGGGTTGGTGTGTGTGTGTGGGTGTGTGTGTGTGTGTGTGTGTGTGTGTGTGTGTGTGTGTGTGTGTGTTGTGTGTGTGTGTAGAGGGAGGAATCCATCACTGCCACAGGGTTTTAGCCTGGCCAGTGTGTGGCTGCTACACACAGAACACAAGGCCGTTTGAGAATGGCCATGGCCTTGATGGACATTCCTGTCTTTGCCATGGACGACTGCATGGTCACACACACCACACACACAGACTGGGTGGTGTTTGAGGTGGTATTTCATGCAGGAATAGGTTTCTATAAGTCACGCTAGCCAGGGTTTTCCTTTAGACTCTTTTCTCTTGACCAATAACAAGTGGATAACTGGAATGACAGTAAATACCTGACAGGATAGTTTAAAGGAATAAAGGATCAAGCGTGACAGATAGGGATAAAGAATAAAGGGTGACAGATAGGGATAAAGAATAAAGGGTGACAGATAGGGATAAAGAATAAAGAGGTGACAGAATAGGACGATAAAGAATAAAGGGTGACAGATAGGGATAAAATGATAAAGATAGCGTGACAGATAGAGGATAAAGAATAAAAGGGTGACAGATAGGGATAAAGAATAAAGCGTGACAGATAGGATAAGAATAAAGGGTGAAATGAATAGAATAAAAAAAGAGGTGACAGATAGGGATAAATAATAAAGGGTGACAGATAGGGAGAAGAATAAAGCGTGACAGATAGGGATAAAGGATAAAGGTGACAGATATGGATAAAGGATAAGAGGTGACAGATAGGGATAAAGAATAAAGCGTGACAGATAGGGATAAAGATTAAAGGGTGACAGATAGAGATAAAAGAATTAAAGCGTGACAGATAGGGGATAAAGATGCTAAAAAGGTGACAGAAGCGTAAAAAGGAATTAAACGGTGACAGATAGGGATAAAAGAATAAAGGTGACAAGATAGGATAAAGAATAAACGGAGGTGACAGACTCAGGCGATAAAAGAATAAAGCCGTGACAAGATAGGGCGATAAAGAATAAAGCGCAGGGACAGATAGGGACCCTAACGAAGTACCAAGCCGACGGGTGACAAGATAGGGGATTAAAGAATAAAGTGACAGATAGGGATAAAGAATAAAGGGTGACAGATAAGGAGAAAGGGTGACAGATAGGGATAAAGGATAAAGGGTGACAGATACGGATAAAGAATAAAGCGTGACAGATAGGGATAAAGAATAAAGGGTGGCGGATAGGGATAAAGGATAAAGGGTGACAGATAGGGATAAAGAATTCATACACATGTATTTAGATAAACCAATCCTAGTGGATGTATATGACAATCTGTTTCTCCTCCTAAGCCGTTTTATCAGACTTCTTCTGAGGTAAAAACTGAGCATATGATGGAGGATTAGAGTTATTTAGAGAGAGAGAAAGAGAGAGAGAGAGAGTTTATTATTGACATGAACAGGGTTGCAGATGTAAATCCAGGATATAGCGCAAATCTTAAGCTCCAACAGTGCAGGTCAAAGGGAAGTGAATGGGGGTGCAGGAGGGGGACAGGGGAGCAGGTAGCTGACTAGTGGTGGCTATTCAGCAGCCTGATGGTCTGGGGCAAGGGTGTCAAACTCATTCCATGGAGGGCCGAGTGTCTGTGGGTTTTTTGTTTTTTCCTTTCAACTACACAACCAGGTGAGGGGAGTTCTTTACTAATTACTAATCAATCAAGTACAAGGCAGGAGCGAAAACCCGCAGACACTCAGCCCGCCATGGAATGAGTTTGACGCATGTGGTCTGGGGGTAGAAGCTATTGACCAGCTGATATAAATCCTCCAACTTTCTCTACAGCACATTACTGCCTAGGAGAGATTAGCAGCAACTTCTCATAGTGTGTGTGTGTATGTGTGTGTGTCCGTGCCTGTGTGCGCATGTGTGCGGGCGTGTGTGTGGAAACAAAAACATCATCATTGACCTAATATGCTGGGGAAGATAAATTGAGTAATTTAGTATTGCCTCATGTTTAATTGCTGGCTGGGTTTAATAGTGGAACTACAGTGAACAGGCAGTTCACCCGTGATCTCAGTGTTCAACGTCCATCCATGTCTGAGGATGTCGGGAGATGACGTTGGAACCGGCCACTAGGGGCAACAGTGAGTGCTGTGAGTTTTGTGGACGGGGATCCAGATGGGCGTAAGCGTCTCCCTCTGATTCCAAAGGTTACATGTTCCAATCCAGCAATAGAAAGATATTTATATTTTTGTTTTAACCCTATCCCAAACCTTAACCCTTACCTTAACCATTGAGGTAATGCCTAAACTTTAAAATGTGACGTTTGAGAAACATGGATGAACGTCTAATACTGACGTGAGACTGTGAGAGCTTGTAGACAGTTAGATGCTTATAGTAATAATTACCATATTGATTTATAAGAATAGTCATTTTTTACCATGCAGATACTGAATGAGGGCAGTTTTCCTGTATGGGGAAAATAGTAGGAATCACACTAGGGACTAGTCTGACAGATGGGCTGAAGTCCAAACAATGGGCCAGTATGGTTTGTGTGTGAGTCCAGAAGTACACATGGGTATGTGGAGGAGGTCCGTGCCCCGTTCGTTTAAATGGAAATGATGCCTCTGTATGTGAGTGCGTATTTTTGTGCTTGCAGGTGTCTGTGCAGACATGTGTTTGTGCACTTGTGTGTGTGTATGCTTACATGTGTCTGCTTGCCTGCACCTACCTGTATCTGATAAGGAGAACCTAAGTCCTTGGTGAGTTCTGCTCTATCTTCCTAACCCTAACCATAGCCTCAACCATAGCCTCATGTCCACATCCCAGTTCAACCCTAACCCTAGCCTCAACCATAGCCTCATGTCCACATCCCAGTTCAACCCTAACCCTAGCCTCAACCATAGCCTCATGTCCACATCCCAGTTCAAACTCATAACCCTAGCCTCAACCCCTAGCCTCATGTCCACATCCCAGTTCAAATCCTAACCCTAGCCTCAACCCTAGCCTCCATTCCACATCCCAGTTCAACTCTAACCCAGCCACAACCATAGCCTCATGTTCCAACCATCCCAGTTCAACTCTAACCCTAGCCTCAACCCTAGCCTCATCATTCCACATCCCAGTTCAACTCTAACCCTAGGCTCACCATAGCCTCATGCCACATCCCAATCAACTCTAACCCTAGCCTCATTCCACATCCAGTTCAACCCAACCCTAGCCTCAGCCCATACCTCTGTCCACATCCGCAGTCAACTCTAACCCTAGCCTCAACCCTAGCCTCATGTCCACATCCCAGTTTCAACTCACCCCTACCTCAGCCATAGCTCATGTCCACATGCCAGTTCAATACTAACCCTAGCCTCAAACCCTACCGTCATGTCCACATCCCAGTTTGAAACCCTACCCTACCTCAGCCATAGCCCTCAAGCCCATCCAGTTCAAAAACTAAAACCCTACCTCATGTCCACATCCCGAGTTCAACCCTAACACTAGCCTCAACCATAGCCTCATGCTCCAACATCCAGTTCAACCCTGAAACCAACTGCCTCAACCCTAGGCCTCATGTCACATCCCAGGTTCAACTCTAACCCTAGCCTTCAACATAAGCCTCATGTCACATCCCAGTTCAAACCCTAGCCTCAACCCATAGCCTCATGTCCACATCCCAGCTTCAACTCTACCCTAGCCCTCAACCATAGCCTCATGTCAACCCAGTTCAACCCTAACCCTAGCCTCAACCTAGCCTCATGCCACATCCAGTTCAACCTCTAACCCTAGCCTCCAACCATAGCCCCATGTCCACTCAGTTTCAAACTCTAACCCTAGCCTCAACCATAGCCTCATGCCACATCCCAGTTTCAACTCTTAACCCAGCCATCCAAACCATAGCCTCATCGCCACATCCCGTTAACTCTAACCCTAGCCTCAACCATAGCCTCAGTCACCATTCCCAGTTCAACCCTACACAGCTCAACCATGTACCTCATTCCACATGCCATGTTTAACCCTTAACCCTAGCCTCAACCATAGGCCTCAGTCCACATCCCAGTTCAACCTAACCATAGGCCTAGTCCACATCCCCATTCAACCTAACATACCCACCATAGCCTCATGTCCACATCCATTCAACCCAACCCTAAGCCTCAGCCATAGCCTCATGTCCACATCCTCAGTTCAACTCAACCCTAGCCGTCAGCCATAGCTCATTCCACATCCCAGTTCAAACCTAACCCTAGCCCTCAACCCTGCCTCATGTCCACATCCATTCAACACCAAACCCTAGCCTCAACCCTAGCTTCTATGTCCATCATCCCAGTTCAAACCAACCCATAGCCTCAAACCATAGCCCAAACCAGAGCCTCACCCAGTCCTCATTCTACATCCCGTTCAACCCAACCCTATGCCCAACCATAGCCTCAACCATACCTCAAACCATAGCCCTCAACCCAGGCCTCATGTCCACATCCCAGTTCAACTCTAACCCTAGCCATCAATCCTAGCCTTCATTCCACACCAGCAACCCTAATCCTAGCTCAACCTAGCTTCATGCTCACATCCCAGTTCAAACTCTAAACCTAGCCTCACACCATAGCCTCCATTCCACATCCAGTCAACTCTAACCCTACCTCAACCCTGCCTCATGCCACATCCCCAGTCAACGCGTAACCCTAAGCCTCAGCCATAGCCTCATGTACACATCCCAGTTCAACCTCTAACCCTAGCCTCATGTCCACATCCCAGTTCAACCCTAACCTAGCCTCCATGCCCATAGCCTCATTCCACATCTCCCAGTTCAACTCTAACCCTAGCCCTCAACCCTACCCTCATGTCCACATCCCAGTTCAACTCTAACCCTTAGCCGCACCATTAAGGCCTCATGTCCACATCCAGTTCAACTACACCCTACCTAACCTCTAGGCCTCATGTTCCACATCCAGTTCAACCCTAACCCTAGCCTCGCCATAAGCCTATGTCCACATCCCAGTTCAACTAAAACCCTAAGCTCATGTCGACATCCCAGTCAAACCTAACCACTAGCCTCAACCATAGCCTCATTCCACATCCCAGTTCAACTCTAACCCTAGCCTCAACCATAGCCTCATGTTCCACATCCCGAGTTCAACCCTAACCCTAGCCTCAACCTACCTCATGTCCACTCCCAGTCAACTCTAACCTAGCCTCAAACCATAGCCTCATTCACATCCCGAGTTCCAAACTCTAACCCTAAACACTAGCCTTCATTCCACATCCAGTTCAACTCTAACCCTACCTCAACCATAGCGTCATGTCCACACCAGTATTTTCAACTCTAACCTAGCCTCAACCATAGCCTATGTCCACATCCAGTCACCTCAACACTAGCCTCAACCATAGCCTCCATTCCCCACATCCAGATTCAAACCCGTAACCAGCCTCACCCATAGCCTCATGTCCACATCCCAGTTCAACTCTAACGCCTAGCCTCAGCCATAGCTTCATTCACATCCAGTTCAAACCTAACCCTAGCCTCAAACCCTAGCCTCATGTCCACATCCCAGTCAACCCCTAACCCTAGCCTCAAACCCTAGCTTCATGTCCACATCCCAGTTCAAACCTAACCATAGCCTCAAACCATAGCTCAACATAAGCCTCAATACTAGCCTTCAGCGACATCCCGTTCAACCCAACCCTAGCTCAACCAAGCCTCAACCATGCCTCAACCCAGCCTCATGTCTACATCAAACGTACCCAGCAATTCACAAACCTAACCCTAGCAACTCAACC